>NC_056475.1:8685145-9285145 GCF_008729295.1 Plectropomus leopardus
TATTTGCAAACCTTAATTGGCAATTAGAAGAAAATCAATCAGTCAGACTTAATTTGTAAAGCACTTTCCATACAAACAAATTGTAACACAACGTGCTTCATACAATAGAACCAAACTCTGTAATTTAACTGATTGATAAAGATAAAATGAGATAAAATGAGAATAAAATGAGTCAGCCTGCTGTGCAGTGCACTTTTGTGGATGTTTGTTTCCCCACATTTTTCTGTGGAGTGAGTGTGCTTGAATTTTGCTACTCTTTGGAGCATGCAGACAGTTATGAACTGTCTGCATGCTCCAAAGAGTAGCACCACCACTGCGCAGAGGTGGAGAGAGGAGACACCCTCTGCTTAAAATCGGTGAATTTACAGCTCACAGCAACTTAATACAAAACAGTCTATGGCTTTTGTTTGATATTTACTCTTGGCAAAAAATGTTGTACATTTATGACCCATTGTTAGCACCATTAGCTTGTTTACTATATGACGTAAAGGCCAGTGTCACACTGAATGTCCAGCGGAGCTTGTTAATTTGGAAAACAAAACAAATTGTCAAATATTCAATGTCAATGTCAATATAGCCCTGTTTCTAGATACTCCGTCTTCATATAATGGAAGACTTTTGATTTCTGACTGGTTTACTGCAGATCTACAAGTGTCGCATTTGATATAGGCCAATGGTGACTGAGAGTTTTTCTAGGTTACCAAAATAAACCTTGAATAAACAATGTTCCAGTGGCGTTTAGGGCTAATTTTTTTTTGAATATATGAATAGGGAGGACATGATTTAATTCCTGTGTCTCTTACTTGCTCCATCATAAAGGCTTTTTAGGAAAGGCAGGCATCAACTACTGATATCTAGATATTCCTGCATCATACTCCGTTGGTTTATCACATTCTTACATCTTTCAGCTTTTCCATTGCTCACAGACAAACTGATGGAGCCTTGGCTGTCCCCTTACCCTGACTAGATAATGTAGCTTTTCAATTTTTTGTGTGTTGCCACTGCAGATGCCTCATATGTCAAAAGACATAATGAGTTGCCTCTAATAATGAGTGAACTCCTGCAGAAATCCTAATGCTTATTTGCGGCTTTGAACACACTGACGACTGCTCTGGAATATAAATAACATAATCAGTAATATATGACTTATCATTTAAAAGTAGGTGACAAATGAGAGGAAAACTATTTGACAAAGTTCTGAGTCTCGTAGGTGTTTATCTGGAATGAGACGTGAGAACTCTGAATTTCATAATTTATTTTCACACAAAGCATGCGGTGAACCCTTGTGCTCTGGGGTCTCTCAGCCCATGAATTAACATTAATCACCTGTCAGTATGTGTTAATAATATATAGGTGTTTTTTTGATTTTATAGGTGGTAATTAATGTACCAGGAGAACTAAAAAGTCACAAGACAATAATAATAATAATGACAATAATGTTTAACACAAACAGGGTGAGTCTTTGTTATGTAAAGAGAGATGTGTGATTTTTGAACCTGAGGAGCAAAGGGATCATTTGCACGTTGTCATTTCAAGTCAGTATATTGCTTTTACATTCGATTTGACATTTGTCAGACATTTGTAAAGAAGAATGAATGCTGAACCTTACATTTCAGAATACAGTAAATCCAAGACATTGTGTTTATTTCTTGGTGATTAAAGGTACAGTTTGTTGTATTTAGGGGGATATATTGGCAGAAATGGCATATATTATAATAAGTTTATTTTTTTTTAGTATATAGAAAATAAGAATCGTCAAAGTTTCCTTTCGTTTTCTTGTAACATTTTAACAACTTTTTGGCTCATTTTTGGGCCATGTCTTGGGCCAAGTTGCTGTTCTGTCCATGTTTTTGAAAGAAATCAAACCAATATGCTCAGGATACAAAGGGTTAATGCATCAATTTGTGCTTTTTCTGCATCAATTCATGGTGTAAATATCTTTAATTTTGTTAAAATAAAATTCCTCTCCTATTTTGCTATTTTTATTGAGGGGGGTTGAAGGGGACGTGTCCCCTGTGTCCCCCCTGAAATCTTCGCCCATGGTTGGGTAAAGAGAAAAAAATAGTCTTTTCTGTACTTAGCTGTGTTTGGACATGTAAGAATCAAAGCTTTGTCAGGGTTCTCAGCCACTGAGTGCTTTATGCTCAGTCATCAGCAAGTCATTTCCCATCAAACACTAAACTTGTGCAGTTGGCGGAGAGCAGCTGGGGCATGTGGCTCTGAAAACGGCAGCTGCTTCCTGTCACGAGGTCGTCGTTGCTCATGTCAGCTCGACATCACAGCAAGTGAAGTCAGTGTGTGTTATGAGCAACTTTTTTATCTCAGCTTCCACTCTCCATCTCTGAGGAAGAGGCTGTCTGTCTTTTGCTCTCTTGATCTTGTAGCAGCAGATCTCTCATTTGGATGATTGCGATAGTGCTTTTTCAGTTGCTGGTCTGTGTTTTGATGTTTGGCTTACAGTTTCCCCACACAAGATGCTGACCATGTGTAACCTGAGCTATGCTTAAAGGGTTTTTGTGGGTAAACGTTTTTTTAGTTAGCCTGACAGAATAAAAAAAAACAAACAAACAATGGCAGAAGTCCAGAAGGTTGCAGTTCAACCTTAAATTTGGTCAGTAAACTGTGATTGTGGATTTCAGAGGATAGTTTTGGTAACACATTTGCTGTTGGTTTAACCTGGAGGTTTGTTTACAACTTGTCTGAATGTCTGACAGAGTGCAAGATCACAGCAAATTTCACACTTTGCTCAGCACATTTTACGAATGCTTCTGATTCTCTGTGACATCGTTCAAGAAGGACCTTGAAACCTACGTCCAGGTGAAGTGCTTAATGGATGTCTTACATATAATTGGAAACATAATTGTGCTAAACGGCCTCTTTCCCATTACCATGTGTGTCTCTTTGAGCATTCACTGCTTCACATTTTTCATAATCCTGATGATGCAACATTTATCTACTGCAAACATAATTAACTCATTAACTGGAAAATTAAGTCCTCAGGATCAAGAACACACACCACCCACCCCTTCTCAGTATTTTTTTAAAGACTAACTCTCTCACAGTTGATGCTATTTCAGTAGTTAGTGCCGGCTTTGAAGTCGAGCACACATATTATACTGCAGCTCCCCCTAGTGGCACATCGAGGCTACTGCGATATGTGAACAGTGCTGCACTGTGGGAGGATGAAAGTGGATCAGTCGTGACACAGCACACTTCTTCATTTTGTCTGGTCTATACATTGCACATTGTGCAGCACTCTTAACCTTTCCTTTTTGCATCCATCATCCTATGCTGTTGCTTTTTCCTAAAAGATGACAGGGAGGACATGGCTATGGTCGTAACATGCATCGATAATAAAGCCTTTAATTCTTCCAAGCCTGATCAAACCAAGTGATGATGTGTGGAGATGCTCTGCTAATGCTATTTTGTTTGTTAGTCTCTTGGGAGCAAAAATCAAAAACAAAAGTATGCTTTAGTGGCTTCTTAGGTTCTTACTAAACATGGGTGATTTTTGTCACCTAGTTGAGATGCCTGCCAAGTTGCAGACCGCTGTTCGCTGCTATGTTACAGAGACATAGCAGCATTTCCAGCAGGGATAGTGCCATAAAAACTCACCTAAAAATTTTAAAAATTTTTTTAATTTAATATGTTTCTTGCCAGAACTGTGCCACCAAAATATGGTCATTTACAGAAAGACACTATCTTTTCCTCACAATTAACAAGTACCTTAGTTCAAAAATGGCATTTTCCTGACTACTTGTTGAATTTTCTTTCTTGTTGGCCTGAAAGTTGAGCTTGAAATTCTTTTTTAATAACTACTTTGTCTGATAATGGAAAAAAAAGAACCAACCACAGCTGGTCAAACAAACATACACATTATAAATCGTGACAACATGTACATCCAAAAAATTAATTTAATTTAATTTAATTTTAAAAATACATGAAAAGAATCTAATATCAATTTTGCCAAAGTCACAATCAAATCAGCACAGCACCTTATCACTTTGGTTATCTAAAATAGCTGATTAGAGGCAATAGATTTAAAACTCTCTTTCTTTAAATTGAGTTTTGTTTCTATTTTTTTCTATTGAGTACACTTTCATTAACCTGTCTTACCATGGAGGGAGGGTGAGTGGCAGCCATGATAGAGTTATCATAATTTTTGCCACCAATAAAAAGATGTGTAACAAATAAACCCTTCTTTTTTCCATAGCTCCATCAGGGATTCCTCCTAAAATATAACAAAATGGGTCTAATGGTAAATCAGTGTTGAAAATGACCAGTATGTCTGTATGAATCCCTTTCCAGAATGACAGTTTTGAACAATAGCAGAAATGTGTGTGATCTCCAACAAAACTTCATTCTTGAAACAACTCTTTGACAAAATAATGTAATAAAACGCCACGAAAAGTGCTGAAAATGCTCAAAGTGCTCAAGATAATGGAATAAGTCCCACTCCATCAGCTCCATCCTCTGATAAGTACTGTGTGATATGGTTGAAAGCTTTCAACTATTTAGTTTATTATATTGAACCTTATGTCAAAAATAGTGCACATAAGCACAGCACGTTGTCATAAATGTCTTTTTTAAAAGCGATTTGTTATGTTCATCTGTATTCTTTCAAAATTTGATATGCTCTCGTTTCCAAAAAGATTTTTTGGGCCAGTTTAGGATGGAAGAACTGATTTTAACCCCATCTAACATTTTTTGAGATGAATGGGATCATAGCTGTGAGCCAGGCGTTATCTCAACATCAGCGGCTGACTCCTCTAATGCTCTCATAGCTGAATGGTAGAAAATCTCTGCAGCCAGCTTCCAAAATCTTGTTTAAGGACCTTCCCAACAGAGAGGACAGTGTTAGAGCAGCAGATTACTGACCGTGGATTTTGGAATGACATTTTTTTGTGATAGCTTAGTCAGGACATGGGATGCAATTTAACATTCTCTCTTGCCTTTTTGAAAGCCATTTTCTGTGCATCATGTCACTTTTGACATTAAATTTTGGCTCTATATAGGGCATTGTTATCAATTTAAATATCTCACCAAGCAGTTTTCAAAGAGACACAGTGAAAACCAGATCAAATGCACGACACAGACAGTAAAGCAAAGAAACAGGCAACTGCTTATCCAGCACCACCACCTAGAGGAAGTCTTGCAAAACAGCAGGCAGTAATTTGGAGTTAACACACATGAATGCATTTATTGTTTTGCGACAGCATAATCAAAATTTCAATGATAAAAAAATCATGAATAATGAAACAAAACAAATGAAAATGAGAGGCAACATGCATCTCCGGGTTGAAATACCACAGTGTTCAAAACAGGTGTGATTTATATCAGTTGAGTATCTTGGTTTCATGCTACAGCAAAGCTACAATTTAATTGAGAAGTCTGAAAATATTATTAAACTTTCTAACTTTCTGCTCCCCTCCTCCTGCTCCATCATCTTTACTTTTCTATTTAATTCGCACACACATCCTCCTCCCTTTTTTTCTTCCATTTACAAAAAAGAAAATTGGTTATATAACAGAGACGGGTCCAAAAATCATATCTGTCTGAGTGTCAATTTGCACTTAACCATTTTATTGCTCCCTGATATTTATGCTTTATAGTGGTTAAAATGATATTTGATGAGGGCCAATTCAGCACTGTGGATTCATTTTTGAATTAGTTTGAAGTGGCAAGGTATGTCCTTGACATTACTGTATATAGTGCCTATTTCAGTTTCTTTAATGAAAAGGGGGGAAAAATACAATTATAAAAAAGTGGAAATAGGGACATTCAACCACACTATCCCCTCAAACGGCCAGAGGTAATTCTTGCTGTAAAATTGAGCTCATCTTTTAAGTACAATATCAATAGAATAAAGTTTCTTAATTCACAAATTATGAATGTAATTACATGGTTGGATATTGCTGGCTGATAAAATGCCTATGATTTGCAATAATCAGGGTCAGAGACTAATGTAATACAAGTAACTAAGTTACATATTTTAAATACAAAATACTAGTGTTACGGTTGTCTTACGGTTTGAATTTGACACTTAACTGTATTTTGTGGGGTGTTTTTCCTCCATTCTATCCTACCTTAACTGTGATGAAACCCACAAAATACTCTCACACCTATTTTCCTTATCAAACAAGAGAAATACAACTGTACACTTTCTGAAATTTTACTTTTTCTCCATCATGGAAGACTGACAAGGCTTAATTAATAACTCATCATGATACACGCCTCATTCAAACTCAGCAGAAACGAAATAAAACTCACCCAAACCATCACTAGTACTCTATTTAGTAAGTCCACTGTTTGAACAACTACCAGCTCCGGTTTGATCGAAATAAATCCTTAATTCACCAAGTTAGACATAAAAAATATGGTGTTATTCCCCACAGTCTCTCTCTGATGTTGCTGGCTGTTGGCCGTTTACACACCTTTAACTTATTCCTCCACCACTAGGTGTTGTGGTGTCTTTTAGCTCAGCAGCAGAGACTGAGCTCTGGTGATGCATGCTGTGCACTACATACAATTAGTTCAATAGAAAGAGGAGCACCTGTATTTATGACAGTATTGAAAAACATACCTTTGGGATTTCTAAATACCAGTATACCGTAATAATGTGATGCTGCCCAAGCCGAGTAAAAATGCATAAAAAGATAGATACTCACCCATCTTTTCAGTGGTTACGTCTCCAGTGGATACACAGCTAATAGGTAGCCTACGTGGTTTGTTTACATGATGCAGAAGAAGGGCATATTTAACACGTTCAGTGTGGACAGAGAGCGCTGCTCGCTTGCTCTGAGAACACGATGCAGTGTTCTTTTAAAGCACCTATTTCCCATTAACAGATTTTTTTTTTCTGAAGTGTGTGCGGTGTACCTGCCACATGACAATGACAGTGGAGATGCCCAGTCAGGACACTGTTTTATGTTTTTTGCATGGAAATATAAGACCAGACAAATGGGCTCAGTAAGATGATGCTGAAACATTCCCAAAGAAATCCAAAGTTTTAAGGATATGTTACTTAATTCGAGTAATGTATTATGATACAAATTATATTTTAGGGCATGTATTCAGTAAGCTGTAATGGAATAAAATTTAAAAGTAACTCTCCAAATACTGCAGGTGGTCTATGATCTCACAGGTATTCAAGTATAGTCTTTAGCTGAAGTAAACTTGTACCAAAGTGTCTTTTTTTAATTTCATGACCTTCAGATAAAGGTATGTCTGCAGTAAAAGTTTGTGCTCCACTGCACCCCCTTCTGCCTTCATAGTCAACTCAAAGTTAAATCAACACTAAACCTATACGATAACTAATCTTGCATTCATAAGAGAGGTCTCCTTTTTTTCTGCCACTTCCCCTCAGAGCAGGGCTTTCAGAGACTGTAGAGTTTGAGCCAGTCCAAGTAAAACCCAGCCTGAGTCATCATAAATCTGAAAGCCGTTAAGGGAAAAGTATGGTAGGTGTTTTGACTGCAGTCACAGTGAAATTCATTGCCTGTTCATTTCAACAGAAGGAGGCGAGATCTATTTCCTGTCACAAATTCATCCCTCCTCCTCAATCTGATTAAACTTTGACCCGTGACATAGCAGAGCTCCAGTGTCCAAACGATTTGAGTTAAAGGATGAGGCTGACCTCTCTTTCAGGAGTTATGGATTGTTGTCACTTCTTGTTTGTGTATCTGCCTGTCAGAGAGATCTAGCGGAAGAGTAGGAGGGATGCTGTGAGTATGAGGACAGGGACAGAGGGCGTGCATTCATTTACACAGAATGCATCAGCACTCACAACATCAGATGAGGGTTGGTGTTCATACAGCTCCTAAAATGTCTTCACTCAAGAGTCTGGGACTCTGCAATTAAACTAACTGCAGACGGTGGATTTGAGCATCTGTTTAATGTAGATTTCATCATATCAGGGTATTGAACAAAATAAAAAAAAAAAAACGTAATGAATTTACAAAAAAAGGGGAAAAAATGCACAAGTATGCAATGAGATAAAATAAAGACAGCAGGCCACAACGCAATCAGCAGATTTTCAGAAAAGCAGCCCCTCTCCCACGGCGGCCCTCCTGTCATCCCCCAGGATCACGCTGTGTCATAAGTGCAAATTATCAACATCCAAATTGCCAATTAAGTGCAAGCACAGTAATTATTCATATTGCACAACAGTCAGTTCAGGAAGTCTATTCCCCTGTATAAGTGTTTGCTGCTCATATAACTAATTTACTGTAAATTATATTCTACAGTGCTGCACTTGTGTCATATTAACTCAGTCTCATCTGGGTGGAGAATATCCCTTTTTCACTGACTGAAATATTGCCTTCATGGCAAAAAAAAGTTTTCTGTGTAAAACTCATCAACAAGACTTTTCAGTTTGTCGTGTTGGGCCAGAACTTTATAAAGGGTTTAGTGAAATAAAATACTCTGAATTAGGATTAAGTAAGTGGAAAACCCTCTGTGGAAATTTTGATGCTAGTGAGGTAAACTGTCGAGGGAGATGAAATACACTGTTGGCTAAAACAAGACAAGGTATCAATGTTTTTTCATTTAAATAGACTCATTTCTCCCCACCCCATTGTTTCAGATTGACTTTTTTGACCTTCATCCAGGTTGTAGAAGTGACTCTAGTGATGCTTTCCAATCACAATGTATGGGTTTCTGCAACAATCTATAGATTACTAAATGACCAAGAACAGGCCCAGGGGCCCAAAGTGTCATAATCCTCCAATGTCTCGGGTGAAATTTAGGACCTACTGTCACATTATGACTCTCATTGTGTTCAGAAACGTTGGGTCGGATAAAGACGTTAGAGATAAATAATGTGATGCCATGCAGTTACTGCAATTCCCATGATTGCAGTAAACATGTTGTGAGATAGCCGGTAAGCCATGCAGCCATTTCAGTTCCCAGTGAAAATGATTTGTATGAGGTATTCGGTCAGCAGATAGTAAGTGCTGAGTTTTGTTGGCTACAGCCTCCAGCAGTCTGTACTGTTCTTTTCGTCAAACAGTCAGCAGAACAGAAGTCAGGCAACATGTTGACAAGTCTTCCTGTGAAATGCTGGAACAAAATTTCAATGCTTTCAAACCAAAAAAATGAGCTAGAATTTACCTTCATAAATAACAGCGTATGAATACACGGTGTGTTTACCAGAGTGTGTTTATCAGCCATTTTGAAAGGTGCACACTATTAAAACCTCCCGTCTGACTGACTGAGTTGACCCATTGTGAGTGACTAAGATAAAATTCAAGCAGAAAGAAAAGTACAACTTTCTTATCTAAATGAAATTCATGAAACTGTCGTAGTTTTGGCACATTTGTCACTGGCGTCACTCAGCAGTCAAAGATGAGCATGCAGTGGTAATCACCTCAGACCTAATTACATCACAGAGTACAGAAAGACTCATTAGTCCATGTCCGATACAGTTGTCATCTCATTAATTAAATCCAAGTAGATGACAATTTTATAGATTTTGTTTTGGAATTTACTAATTGCATGCCATTGCTTATTATATTTTTGCTTTATGGTGAAAGCAGAATTGTACCATAACCTATCTATTTCCAACATCTCAGTATTTTCTTCCACACTCCCTTCCGTCTGCCTCAACCGTGCATCTTCCTGGGATACTGCAAACAGAGTCATGTGGTGTTATGAGCCTGGGAGATCATATACAGTTGAAGAAAATGAGGCATAAACCATTTGTGTGTGACTGCAGTGAACATAATAATGTGCATGGCTTGAAGACACGGATTTCTCCTCCATAAGTCTTGGGAAATGGGTGTTTGGATGGATCTGTGATATTTGCATTCAAAGCTCAGATCCTGCTCTGCTTATATCAGAACATTTCTGCCACAGAAGTTATTACATAACAGACCAAATACCGGTAGTCTGTTTCAATGTTCCAGGCCTGCTGAGTGAAGATAGGAAAGCGGTTTGATCTTAACTTTGGTCTTTTGCCTCATTATCTGAAGATAACAAAAAATTGCTCATTGCTATTAAAAGCGTGTTATCACGGTTTTAATGGAAATTCTCTCTCTTTTTCCTTTTCTGTTTTCCCTTTGACTTAGTGGTAAAGCCATATTCAGTTAAGCATTCTCTACAAAGTTTTGAATGAAGTTATATAATGCTAACAAAAAGATATGATAGATCAGACCCAGGATGCAAAATACCTGAATTCTTCAATATTTGATGTTTTTAAGTCAGTTTTGTCATTGTTTCTTTCTCTGATGTTGATATAATAGGTGCTACAGACACACAGCAGATTACAAGAGAACTAAGTGGGTCCAAACATGCTACTGATACAGGATAGCATAAAAACATGCGTAGGCTTTTGTGATTTGTAATTGGTTAACCCTTACCTAAAAAAATTGGCTTGATTTCTCAAAAAAAGGAAAAAAAAGGCAATGAGTAACTAAACAAGAAACGACCAAAACAATTAGGAAAAGTCTTCAATAAAATCATCTCAAATTAGCACAAGAAAAGTAAAAGAATAAAAACAGGAAATTACATTGAAAAAGTGATAAATAAAAATTAGAAATATAAATCAAAATAGTAATACTTTTTCTGTAACCTAATTTTAAATGTATAATTATAATAATTATAGTTTTCTTGATATTTTATGTGAGTCATATGATCATTTTTACTGGTTCTCTCTAGTTTTGTAAAGCTAATTTTAAGGGCATTTTTTCATCATCTTTCACATTTAAAAAAAAAAAAAAAATCAGCAATCTCCATTTCATGTCAAGTTGGTGATTGTTTTTTTCCAAATATTTTGAAAGAAATCAAACCAAATGTGCTCAGGCTTCAAATGTTTAAATGCTTGGGAAAGGCATTTGAATGTGGCACAAGAAAACTGATCCAGGTTTCAAGGTAAAAATCCGCAAAAATAAGTCTGAGTATGCTATCAGTCTCCATTTTTAAGCATCAAAATGAGAAAACATTGATAGCTTTCTCCTCAACTGTTAAGACACTTCTTTCTTCAGATCTTTCATTGAACTGGAGCCCCTCTTCAGTGTTTTTAAGGGCTCATTTCATATCTCATCAGGTCAGCCCCTTTCCCTCCACTAAGGGCTGAGGTTTGGGCTCAGCTCCCAGTGCTACTCTACACCATAATGAACCTTGGTGGTGATAATAAGGGGTCGAAGGAAGAGATTAATTTTTAATGAATCACTCCCCAAATGATAATGGTTTCCTGAGGACTGTCATTAAATACTTTAATGATGACTTTGACCACTGCCATCCACAGGGCACTTCGAAACAGTCCCTGGAGAGCGCTGTCATTACGGCCTGATTTGAGAAATGTCCTTTTTAAAAATGAGGCCATGTAGCAAACAGTTGTGAACCCTGTGATCACACGATCAGATGCGAATGTAAGACACGTCAAATGATACTCAGCCTCCTGCAGCGTGACATTCACAGTCAGTCTGAGAAAAATCTATTTGTAAACATAAATGAATTTTAAAAATCCAGTTTCATTTCAGTTAGTAACAACATGAATCTTATTCTCATAGCTTTGCCCATTATATTTAATGGTTATGCTGAAATTGTACTGATCTAAGTAATTTCTGAGATTTATGTAGTCATCAGAACAAAATGTTGCTTGTGTATGTTTCTGCAAACCATGAATACATCACATTTGCATGTTTAATACATATGTCAACTTTTCTAAAGTGACGTAGTTTATGCGTTGACTTTGAGTTGCCAATCTGCAGAGCACTATTTGAGTTTGTTTTCCTGGGTCTTTAGCCACCAAACCTTGGCATTTTTTAGTAACCTCTCAGTGTTTTTCCAGTAGGGATACTGCCCTGTATTTTAGGCCAAAACATGACCTTTTTTTAATCATAACCAAGTGGTTTTGTGGCAAAACTGAATTAAATGGCAATCACAGTGTTGTTGAACTGTAAAATTTCACCGCATCTGCTATGTAGTAATGTGCAAATGTAACATATCTGTTGTAGAAACCTACAATGCCAACATTTTCTCTGGTGATTGGGTTAAAAGATAAGCAGTCAAAATATGGTTGTAAAGAAGCCAAAAGTTTAGTGAAATCCCATCAATTACATTTTTACCTGTAGCAAAGTTCTACCTGTAGTCCACCTGACCTGAATGCTTTGAACTCTAGAATAGAAGCTAAACATGCTGGCAAACGTGTCACATGTAACAGGGAGAGAAAAACCAGAGAATCCAATCTGTAACCTTTTGACTGAGAGGGCACAAGTTAACCACTTAGAACATGGTGACATGCAGACAGAAACAAATACTTTAACCTCCTCTCTGGGCTTCCATCATCTCCTGAAGAGAAAGTAAACACAGCCACGGAAACCTATAAATGTCCTGTGGAGACTGACACCAGGGAACTGAATAGCAATATCTTTTCTTGTAAATAACCTGGACGCCCTTGTCAGCCTGACTCAGATCAGCACCTTGAGGGACGTCTCACAATGTGTCTGCATCTTGGCGCCATGCCTACATAATAGAGGGCACATCAGAGCAGGGGACTGCCAGCCATTCGGTGAAGTGGAACTAAAAGAGGAGGAAGCAGAGATCGAGTGAAGGAGAGGGGTTATTTTGAAGTGTGGGCAGAGTGAGTTACTGACTCACATTCAGCCTCCATGACAGCCTGTTGACAAGCTTCAGCTGCGGGCCGAGATTCCCCTGCTGCTCCGGGGGAAGCTGCTGGGTGAGCATGGCTGGAATCAACAACACTTTGAATTTCATCACTTCCTCGCCTGCCATGATGCGCAGTTTGTTTGATGCTGCTTCAATTCCTGCATGTCAGGTTCAAGCTGCAATTTTCTTTTTCTTCTTTTTTAATCTCTATGATTTTTGACATTCGCCTCACCGTATTTGTGAAGTGAAATATCTACAATTTTCCAAGCTGGTATACTGTGAGCATTTCTGAGCCAAATGCAGCAGTGAATCTAAAATCAGTTCAGTTTTCAGTAGAACTTGCCATTTGTGTTACCCAGAAATTGTTCCCATTTCACCACTTTTGGGGATCTTCCAATCCCTTAAAGGGATATTTCGGTAATTTTCAACTAGCTTTGGATCGAAACACTGTGTATTTATGGATGAACTGTGGTAAACTTCCCTCCATCTAACCAGTGCCTAGATATACCTCCTCCCCACGTGGTAAAACTCCTCCAAGTGACATAATATACATTATTTGGAGGAGTTTCGCCTGCTCATGGGCTGATGCTCGAACTACAGACTGTACTTCCACATTTTCATATTGCTCACCACCCGTGCCTCCAACAATGCAGACAGAGTTGATCAAGAGAGTTGCCCGCTCCTCTCTTTCTCTCAAACTTGGAATAAAATCTGACCAAATGGTAAAACTAGGAAGTGCTGATCAAATCTAAATAAAGATAATGTTACTGCACTGCTTGTTTCTCTCCTAAGATGTTTACGGAAACATATTTAAGTGAGGTTAGATGTAATAGTGAGAGTTTGTGATCAGGAAGTGTTTATCATACTCCTTCTTGCACAGTGAAAACGGAGGCTGATAAAACTGAGATTAAACTGTAAAACTAAGCAGCGCTCTTCAAATATATGCCAAGATTCTGTTACTGAGTTGCATATTGTTTGCCTCAATAAGCTCAAACATGATTGTTTACCTGTAATATGTAATCACCAGCCACCATTGTTTCATTTGAACCCGTTCGCATTATGTCATCCCCCAAGACACCCACACAAACACTGCGAGTTGCATGTCTTCTACCCTGGCCTTAAAATGTCAGACAGGTTTCCTCCTTGTTGGACATTTCTCACCATCAATCTCACAGAGGTGACAGTCCAGAGAAAAGAGTTGTGCATGCATGTACACACATACGCCCCTGTGCCACTCGCTTTCACACACATGCACAGAGAAGCGAGTGTCTGGTCAGGTGCAATGCATTCTGGTAGTTGTAGGTTTTCTACCTCTTGTGCAATAGTGTCCTTTTTTTCTGTTTTCGCTAGTTATGTAGTACCAGTTTCAAAAGTATTTGCATCTACTCCAGAGACAGCCTAGTTATATGAGTGGATTGTCTAGATATTGGTGAAACACTTGTTTAAATACACCTCAAAGTGTCGAGGATAGAGGAGGCCTCTGGAGGAGTTGAAAACGAGAAAACACAAGTGTACCCTTTGTGGAAGTCTTTTATCAAGTGACATGATGTATACACACATCGACATTATGGGTGGGAACCACTAGAGATATGATATGATATATGATATATATCCTTTTTTTAAACTGTAAACTATGTTCCAAGGTAAAATTTCTCCGCACATTATTTTATATATATATATATATATTTATAATATATAATATATATATAATAATAATAAAACTAATAGTTTCTCACTTCAGCCATTTTAATGCAGCAGATTATATCTGTTGGACTGATTGCATTGATTTTATTATTCCAGTAGGCTACCAAAAGTTTAACTTGTATTTGAAATATCAGTCATGTATAACACTTGACATTTGTGTATCAATATAATATCAGCACACAAAATATCACAGTACTATGCTGTATCATTTTTTCCCCTGCCCCTACTCCACCTATGGCAAAGTGACTGACATCATATAAGACTCATTTGGGAGCTGTGGCTCCTCTGTCCTTGCATTTCTTCCTTGAATCTCTCTCTTACATCCTTTCTCACATGATGAAGAGGCACGAGTGAGGGAGTGGGGACATGTGTTAGCATAATGAGAAGCACCCACCATGTGGGGAGTTGCGTTTGTTTTCCTGATTCCAGATGAGATCTGTCAAGTTGACTCTTCAAGTGGTTTCGGGTGTTATACTTTAGGGGCATCCCATGTCCCTTATTCAATGTCTTGTTGCTCAGCTGTCACCATGTGAATTACAAACAAAATATATCAGTCATCATTTAGGACATTTCCCTTGATTTTTCTCCATGGTATAAAGAGAAGACCACACACACAAGACAGCCCTACTGTAAAATCTTGGAGCTTTAGATATTTCATGTTGAAACAAGCATCCAATCAAACTGACACAGGAAAACACTCTTTATATATTCAGAGCTACTAATGAGGTAATGAGGAGCAGCTGCTGAAGGAGGCAGCGGGGAGGGCTAATGAGGGGGCGAGTCACAGGTGTGCTGAGCAGGGGAGCACACTGAGGGCACCGTTGTGGACAGGTGAGGCATGGCTAGGAAAGTGCACTCACAAGATTGACACGGCTGTACCGGAGCTCTGATGTGTTTCAAATGGACATGGATGAGCACAGCAGTGTGTAGACAATAGACTGAATAAAAAATGATGCACATAGCTCCCATAATTTGAAATCTGGCATTTTGGCTGTTGCCATCTTGGACTATTTGAGCCAGAAGTGACCATATTTGGGCAAGAGGCTGGGCTATGGAGGAGCAAGGGCTGGATTTGACTCATAAAGCAGGTTTCCATTAAATTACGCACATTGAAATTGCAAATATAAGATACGATGGCGAGTATGGCAACGTGTTAGTAGGTAGGAACTGGCTCCCTAGGGCATGATACAGCAGGCCCTACAAGAGGTGTTATTGCATCGCATAACTCTTCAAAAGTTGGGCAGATGTGGAACTTTTGAATCCACAATGCCTCTGTGAGATTTGTGGACTATCACCTCCGCATATCCCTCATATGTGGCCACTCCCTCATAAATGGGGCTTGCATAATACATTTATGGCGCCTTCGATAGGAGATAATAACGGCTAGTGCGGCGGCTGCAATAGAAGTAAACCTCCTAATTTTTTGAACATCCATGGTCATGCTTTTTGGAATGTTATTGTGAGAGGAGAAGTGCATAACATCAGTCAATGCAAACGCAGTCATCTCGCAATTGTGTTTTATCAACATTTTGAAAAAATCGCCTACACTTTACGCAAATCTGTAATGAAAACCCGCCTATAGACTGTAGTAACACAGTGGCCATGCTAATTTGGAAATATTGATGTTACATATGAAACATGCAAATTTAATGTATTTGTGATTTGTGGATACCTACAAGGGCTGCATTTTTAAGCAACCAATTTCATTTTCAACATTTTCTTCTGGTGACTAGGCTGCTACATTTTCTGGATTTACACGACACACACTTTAATTCCAGGTGTTTTAATATTCTTTTATAGGTGAAATATATAGATAAGGGTAGTGATTTATCTCCTCACACCCTTCAGAGTAAACAAGACCTATTGTGTCAGACAAAATATCTGACTGATTGTTCTGTGATGACAACCAACTTGATATACATTGTTGCTTTTTCTACTAGAGCGCACTTCAAAGTTCAAGCAATTTTAAACAAGTCAATAATGTGCCTCATACATATTGACCCGGCATTTAAGTGGAGCAAACATCGTACTTCTTCAACTGAGACTTCCATCCCATTCAAGCTTTATCTTCTCCCTACAAACACCAGGGGGGCATCTGTCAGACTCCTCTCGCTGTAATTTTCTGCTTAGTAAGCACACTCTGCTTGAATCACTAAAACTATTGGCCCAGAGTTAATTCATGTACTGTGTGAATTAGGTCCCTTTGCCCCACTGCAGTGTAGCAGTTCTAGCATGTCACATTTAAGACTTTGATTTGCTCTTGTCTCTGTCCCAAGCTTGCCTGGTATTTTTCGTGACAGGTCTCTTAATCCATCTTATTTTTCGCATGCATTAATCACCTCTAACGGAATCAGGCTGCTTGAAGAAAAGCTTCCTCTCACCTCCTGTGGATTAGCCTCTCTTCTCTGCATCAATCAATGATACAGTTGTCTTTTGCAGTTAGAATTATGCTTCTGACACCATAATGTATTTGATTTCGTTATTGATACACCACATCATTGCAGTCACAGTGACAAAAAGAACATAAAATTAGTTCTAATGGTACATTTCACATTACCTTATTTAAGTGACAAGAGAATATGATTTGTTTTATTGCATCTGTGTTAGTGCCTGTAGGTTTGGTTAATGTGGTTAGCATGGTCTTTTAGAATATACAATGAGATACCTGTCTAAAGGTTACAAATGCTCTGAGATTAATTTCTACGTGTGAGCTCTTGAAGGGGCCGGGTCCATTAGCTTACTGTAGATCCATTGATGCTTGTTCTTGGTGTTATCTCTGTTTTTGCTTTGAACTGTTTGATAGAAAGAAATACTTTAATATACTTTTAAAGGGCAGAAGGCTTGGAAAAGCACCAACAGAGAGAGACTTTTGAAAATCTGCTGGTGAGCTAAATAAAATGACTTGTATACAACTACCCGCCCTAAAAAATCAATGTTTTTTCCTGTATTCTAAGTTTTCTAAAAAAAAAATCAATCAACTTAAAGGTCTTGTTTGAAGGATTTAGGGGGATATACTGGCAAAAAATTGAGTATTATATTTAAAGTAAGTTTTCTTTTGTGTATAATCATCTGAAAATAAGAATTGTCAAGTCTTTGTTAACTTAGAATGAGGTGTGTATATCTACAATGGGAGCAAGTCCTCATCCACAGGGTCTGCCATGTTGCATTGCCATGTGTCTACAGTAGCCCAGAACATGCAAATCAAACACTGGGTCCAGGCAGGGCCATTTTCAGGGTTTCTCGCACATTTATTCATTTGTGGCGGCCAATCAGAATTAAAACACCTGCTGTCACAATTGGATTTTGGGTGCAGGAGTGTTCATTAGGAGTGCTACTGGAATATATATACTGTTCTCTAATTTATAGCACCACACTGTTGGAGTGCAGAGTGTACTTGGGGCAGAGACAGAGCAGCAGAATGTCAAGTGAATTGAAACTGAAACGTCAGTTTACATTCACTCGCAGCAGCTGCTCCTCTTATCCATTAATCTGATCTGACCAGTTCAGTCTGGACCGGCAGATTAATTCTCCATCCTGCAGGTCGCAAACTGCTGAGGAAAAAAAGAATTCATAGGGAAAACACTGGTTTTCAGATCTTTAATGTGAAACTGTGAAACCTTTTACTGGTTTAAATCACCCGGCCCACTTGTTTTGGAGAGAAAGAGATATAATCTGTGGATAATTCACCTCCTGATAAAAACCTCTTCAACAATTTACACTGAAGGTATCTGAACCGGGGTAAGTTTAAGATTGTTTCAATCTGCAATCCTCACCACTACATGCCACTAAATCCCACACACTGGTCTTTTAATTATAGGATGTTTGAAAGTAAGTAGGCCAGACTTTTTTTCCATTGTGTCAGATACAGTTCAGTGAGAGGGTTTTAGTGCAATGACACATTTTAATCATAAGGTGAAGGTTTCAATGATACACATGCTAACATACCGTAGTTAAATGAATTAGATGTGGCAGGAATTTGGCTTCTGTGACACAGCACCTGAGCAGACTCGAGTGTGTCTGAAAAGCTCCATTTATCTTTTTGGTGTGAAAAACTGTGACACTGTTTAGACCGAAGGACACAACAGAGAGGAGAACACACTTTTGCACATTTAACCAGCTTATTGTGAACATGGTCTCAGTCTCCTCCATCATCCCTGGCAGCTCATCCACACCTACTCAGCATGTAAGAAGGAATGTATGGGCATGTGTGTGAGAGAGATAGGGAGGGAGACAGTGTCACAAATGCAACATTATGAGAAATAAACCTATGAACATTTGTATGCCAGACCACTACTACATATTGCTACAATTAGTTTATCATTTCAGGCCATAATCCCACAGATGGAGGCTTTGCACCATTGACTCCCTAGCCAAGCACATCCACCAAATGTCTGACTGAACGCCTCTGAGAACTGGTGCTAAATCCCTGAGATGACCTGATTCTGCTGCAGCTTTTTAGGTCCTCGAGTCGTCTTTATCTATGCAGCAAAACCAAGAAAAATCGTTACGTTAGAGCTCTCTCAAAGCAACACTGATTTATATAGTCATTTAGATGTCATTCTCATTTTTCTTGCAGACGTTCTCCAAAATGACCAAGAAAAACATTTGTTTTCCACTTCTACATGCCTGTGATGAGTGGTAAAAGCATTAGTACGCTTTGTTAGCAAACCAAAATAGATGTGTCCTGAGGGCAAGCCACTTGAGACCAAATATTCAGTTTAGTTAAGATTATAAGGGGTATCTTTTTTCACTGACTGAGCCTTTAATCCTATTTTCTTTCATCGATGTCAAGAAGTGGCTGTTAACATCACGTAGCCAAACTGACCACCCGAATTTTTAAATTGATGATTAAGTGAATGCTAAACGGTCAATACTGGGGTGTTGCATTTGGATTGCACTTTCCTCGGAAATAATTTACTAAACGAACTTGAAATCTGCGGTTCCCTAAGGATCTCAATATTATATATTACATGTTCTTTTGCACATTGTAACACATAGATGTGGAATGAAAACCGTAAATACTCTATATGTCTCACATCATACTGCAACAAAAAGTGCCGTCTGGCCACGTACTAAACTGTTGGTGCCCAGTGGCGTATCATCTCTTTCAAAAGGTGCCTTTTTGAATTGTTGTCTGACACTGAAATCACTGACTTCATTTCACGAGTTGGAAATAAGCATGGATTGGTTTTGAGCTTCCATAGAAGATCGTGACGGCCTCGATAAAAGAGGACCTGCTCCATTTGTAGATAAAAGCATCTTCAAAAATGCTGCAATTCTCATTTTCAGGTGAATATACACTAATCAAACCATAAATATGAATGAATTTTAAATGCCATTTGCCAACAGAACCCCCTAAATTCTACACACTGTACCTTTTGTAAAAGGCCCTGGTAGCACATATGTTTTGGAGGATGTTAGAAAAAAAGGCCAGAAAAGAAACTAAAAAATGAGTTGAATTTAAAAGGTTGATCAGTTTATATTTATTTCCTGGTTCTGACATTGGGATTTTAAAACAGTTGGGCAGTGATTCATCATGCCAAGATAAAAGTCCAATCAAGGAACACAGCTCTACCTGTGCTTCACTTTGGATGAGTGATTGACAGTCATTAGGCTAATTGGTGTTGAGAGAAGGTGACTTCTGTGAAGCGATGAACAGTGCAAGCAGTCACTGACGAAATTTGTTCATTTGGCTGGACTTTTAACTGTAAAAGTTCCAAGTAAGAGGGAAAACATAACTTTGTGCACAATGTTAATTTCAGCTAGAACTACACGGCAAAGAAATTAGGCCAGAAATGGTTCAGTGCAGGACGCTTTGCAGTGCCTCTGTTGTTGGAATTTTGTAACAATCTGCAATGTGTTTTCTAAAACCAAAATGCAAATGGCAATTCTACATTTACTCTCTACACTTATTTTACTTTTACAGCTGTAGATATGGGCAGTCATAAAATGTTTAACAGCTTTTTAATATTTTTAAATTAACTTGTCTTTTTGCATTCAATTTATATGCTTCATAAACTGTCATTCCTCAGATGTATTGATACGGTCATTGTTGTTTTTCTTGTTTGATTAAACGTGGAAAAGGTGATGTGTTGTATTTTTGGTTCAGGTAATTCAATGCTCATCTGGCTCAAATAAATAGTTTATTGTAGGTTCTATATTGAGTTCCCTTGAAATAAGTGCTTTAGGTCCTTCAAACTCACCAGTAACATTATTCTGGGAAATGTCTTGGCCCTTGATGTAAGAGTTTTTTTCATCTAATATGAATTCATGCTAATTTTCTTAGCATTATTATGTACTTTGCTCTCAAATGGGAAATACTTCCACTAACTAAATTGCATTTAATTTCTAAGAAGAGAATTTTTATTGTTCAACTTTTGAAACTTTACATGAGTTGCAGGGGGTGTTCTCGGCATCCTTTTGGCTTGTCAGTCACTGCTGCCAAAAATCTTTTGCTTTCCTTTTCCTTTTTAAATGATAAACCACATTTCAAAACAGTCTTATTTCTTCCAACTCAGAGTTATTGCCAAAATTTGAACTATTCATTGGCTAAAAAAACATCACATCACCAAAGCCTTGACTTCACTCCACTGGCTTCCTGTTGAACAAAAATACAATTCTAAGATTTTAGTGATTACCTGTTAAAGCATATTTAGGTTTGACTGCTACCTGAGACCCGTATGGTTTAAATGAAAAGCATATATAGATAAATTTGCCATTTTTTTGCTGTTAAGAACTAAAGCTTAAAAGGAAAACTCCACCATATCCGGTGTTTTAGAAAGACATACCGTATATGTTGGACAGTGGCTTGCTCATAATGTTCCATTGTTTTTAAGACTTTAAATGGCTGCTTCCTGTAGTCGTCTTTGATGTTAACAGACTCAATGCAAATAATGGTATGAAGAATTTGCAGCTGCTTTTATTCTCATTTGGGGGATTTTTTTTAAGTAGAGATAAACTGTTCAAGGAGACTTTGGTATCACACTGCAGAGGATGTCCTATTTTCAGAGGAAGTGCACTAATTAGGCTGTGGATTTAAGCATTTCTTCAAGCCCATGTGATGAAACTGATTTTGTCAAGGCTTCGGCTCAGTTTTATAACCCATACTGAATAGATTCAGCAACATTTATTAGTCAAGGGCCCCCTATATTTTATTTTTCCCTCAATTGGGAAGTTCTTATTTCTTCTTCTCCTATTCCTTGTTTCACTTGTTTCAATTAGGCTATGTATTTTCATGTTTTTAAACGGTTGTTTAAATCAGTCAGTCCATTTATTTGTCACATATAATCATATAAGGTACAATTCCACTGAAATGTTGCTACTTTGTATTTGTTCATTATTGAAGTTACAGTTCAGTTTTGATTCCTCCGTCCAAGGTCTTGCATTGCTGTTAAAGTTCGCCTCCACTCAAAAACGTGTTTTTGCTTAATGTTTGTTCACATGGATGTTTGACCTTCACTGTGCTGTGTATGTGCAATGGAATCTGGATTTTTCAATGTGAGGCAAGGGGTTGATGTAGATTTGTTATTTTTGACAAGGTTATTTACTTTTTTGTGGAAAAACAGACACAAATGATTATTTATATTTGAATTAAAATAAATAAAGCATATATTGTGCAGCCCTGTCAGCATCACATCAGTCTTAGCCTCACTCTTCTTGCTTTCTGTTAAGCAGAGATGTAATTCTAAGATTGCAGTTATTACCTGTATAACACATTTAGGTTTCACTCCTTTGGCAACCCTACTACCAATATCTGTCAGTTCAGTGACACCGTGTGAAGACAAACCTGAGCCAGCCAACCCCCTGACTGTCATGTATTGTCCCACATTTAAGGCTGTATGTTTCAGCTCTTTAAATGGCTGCTTCCTGTAGTCATATTTGATTTAAACAGACTTCATGCAAATAATGATGTGAGGAATTTGCAGGCACTTTTATTCTTATTTTGGGGTATATTTGAAGTCGAGATAAACTGTTCAAGGAGACTTTGGTATCACACTGCAGAGAATGTCCTATTTTCAGAGGAAGTGCACTAATTAGCCTGTGGATTTTAGCATTTCTTCAAGCCAATATGATGAGCCTGATATTGCCAAAGCTTCGTCTCAGTTTTATACCTTACTCTGAATGGAATCAACATTTACTGTTGAAAGATCTCTTTACAGGAAATGCAATGTTTCACTTGTTTCAATTTTATATTTTTGTGCTTTTTAAGATGTTGTAGTTAAAGTCTGAAGTAGTTAAATAGTGATTCTGCCACCCAAGGACTCACAAGGCTGTTACAGTCCCCTCTACTCAAAAATGTTTTTTTTTTCTTATTTTTTTTTTGTTAGTTCACGTGGATGTTTGACCTTCACTGTGCAGAGTGATGCATGTGCACAGTTTGAGAGGTCTGCTCTCAAATTCATCTGCTTTTCTCTGCTCAAATCTCAGTTTAAGAAGTGTTTTATGTCTCAGCTGCCGTTGTATGAATGTGTGTATAAATGAGTGAATGCTGGCTGCTGTTGTAAAGCGCTTTGAGTGGTTGCTAGCACTGGTAAAGCGCTAAAAAATGCAGTTCATTGCAGTCAATTTGTGTATACTGACATGATTTTGTGTCAAGTTTAGCCAGTCATGGTCCAGCATGCAACCTACACAAGTGTGTTTAACCTGAAATCTCCAGTGTGTACTTGGGAGACATTGACCTTCTGGTGAAGCAGGGACATCCTGTTTCATTTAGAATTGAAGTAAAAATAAGCATATTTACAAAATCTGTGTTTTTTTTAGTGCAGGATAATGACTTGGTGTAGTTTTCACAGAAATGATTATTTCAGGTACAATATTTTTATATGTATAAATACATTCCAAAAAAGATCTCATGAACCTACAATATTGCTATAGCAAAGTTATAGCAACAAGCATTCTGCTAAAATTACAGATATATTCTTTTTTCAGGAGTTGGTGGAAACCTAGACAGACCTAAGAGGGGAGTTAATATTGGACTTACATTCATCAGGTGGCCAGAAACATAACCCGTTTCCTCAAAGGACATAAAGAAGATTGAAGTGTTCAGAAAAAGAGCAGAAGATAGGTGCTCTCGTGCTAGCCAATGCATGTGCCTGCTTGTGTTTCAGAGCATTTGGAACGTACTTGGCGGAGGAGAGCTGTATTATGCTGCAGGGGTAGTTTGAGAGGTTTCTATGAATGTTTTAGCTCTGTGGTCGTGAATACTGGAGTCCATTGTAGCTGAGGTGGATGAACTGTGGAAGCAAATAAATGACCTAAAAGCCACTGAGTACTTTTTATTGAAATTTATACATCACAGAATTCAAAGCACTGGAATATTTTAGTTTGAAAAGCATGTATCTGAATTTATTTGTTCTGAACTCTTTTTTTTTTTTTAATTTTTGATTCCAACAGCTTAATTTGAATATATATATATATGTATTGTTTGATGTGCACAAATTGAGATCCAAAAAGTTTCATAATTTAAAGGGTTGCTTTAATTCAGTTGGTGATATTCATCGCTGAAGCTGACAACATTCAAATAGAACTTCAGTCAAAACTGACCGGTCCAGAGGTCATTTTGATACATTCAGGCTCAGTTGCCTATTCTGTCCTTAGAATGAACCCAAATCTAAAAAACATATTCAGGAAGCACAGATAATGCGATGGAAACAGAGATTTATTCTTCCCATCGTTGCTCGTTATTATTCAGGAGATAATAAAACCATGATTGATACTTCTTTACATCTTCTTCACATAATTTTGGATGGTCAAAAGATAAAAATACCCATTCTGTTTGCAACATAGGACTTTGATTTCACTCGATAGCTGTTTCATTTCCTACACATTATAACAAAAAAAAAAGATTGCTATATGCTATAGTCGCCCCCAGCAAGTGCACAGCAGGCAGCGAGTTGAAGGCTGACCATTCCTGGCTTTGAGGAGGAGCAGCAGCAACAAAAAAAGCCTGGTGTAGCAGCTGGATTTCTTTTAAGCCCACACAAATTATACATCAAAATAAAACTTAGAACCTGCAGTTTTTTTTTTTACTTTATGTGGTCATCGTTTTCATTTAAAAAACAAAGTGAATAGTGAATATGAAAGTGAATATTGTTTTTTAAAAAACAAAAAACCCATTTGTTTTGCTTTGATTTCAGTACATGTCATTTATGATGTAATATGCTGTATGTGTCAGTGATACAGCTTTGACTTACTGTCCATTAACACCTTACTTTTTGACATGGCATTCTCTAACACAAGTATTTCATTGTTTATTAATACTGTTAATAATGTGAACAATAATGTTTTAAACTGGTTGTAACAGGAATGGCAGAGGTTATGTCTCCTTCCTGCCTGTGATGGGCGGTGTAATCAACAATAGATGGCTGCGTAGAACAAGAACTGACAACCAATGAGGAGTGAGTATCCAGAGGAGGTCACACCTCTGGCGATTTTAAACAGTCATGCAGGTGGGCTGGACAGTGCGACGAAATTTGTTTGCCAAAATTTGTTTGCCATTGGAATTGTCTGTAAACCCAAAGTTTTGAGCTGGACATTGAGTCTGAAGCCACTCTTGTAAAGCCACTGAAACGTCCAGCCCCTCGATCCACTCACGATAATATCGCCGACCACCAGCGCTGATGGAGGAGGTAGCGCTGAGTGCGCCGCATTCACCGGCTGAGGATGTTGGGTTGTTACCGGTGACTGCTGCAGCGAGGCGGCGGTGGCGTCCTCAGCAGAGGGGTACCCGGCCATCATCGGACGAGTGAGACCTCCGGTGCTTCTCCTGACGGCCTCCGTCAGCAACCTGCGGCGAGCGGAGGACTTCTTGGAGGACGTGTCCGCTGGAGGGTTGGAGCCTCCTTCCAGTGGAGGGAAATCCTGCATGTCCAGGATGTTGAACCTGTTGGTCGGCGGGAGGTTGTGAGGTGGAGCAGGTGGAGCCGGCGGTTCACAGTCCAGTGCTCCGGTTGACGTGGGGTCGAACTTGCCGTTGCTCGGGGCTCAGCTCCCACGAGCAGCGCTGAAACAGCCTCGAGCTCCGGTGTTCGTTAATGATGGATCCGTTACACTGGACAGTGGGATCAGAGTCCGAGTGTCTCGGGCTGGTCGCATCCGGTTGATGCAGCCAGAGGAGCCCAGAACTGTGATCTGTTTTCCTGGACTATGGCGACGGTGGAAAACTCCAAAATGAGCTCGTCCTTCTCCCTGAGCTCAGCTTCCAGACCAGCGATGCTTTTCTTCAGCCTTGAAACGGTAAAGTGGCATGACCGACACCCGGATCCACACTCAGCCATCAGACTAGCAGTTTGTCCGTACAAGTTGTGGGAGCTTTAAAGTTTCATTAGAAGCGACCGACTAGCCTAGCCACCAGGCTAAAAACAAACCTGCTAAGCCAGCGGCCAGTAGGCCAAATAAACTCCAGATCCAAACATGTGAGGGTTAAAATCTACGACCTCGTTAAAACATGAAGGTAAAACACCCAGGATCTAAAAGTGTAGTATAAGAAGACGCTTTAAAACTAGATAAAAACATCAACTCATGACGCAGAAAATGCTTTCAGGATTAAATGGAATAAAAATAAAATATCAGACATGACATACAAAAATCAAATGTTAACAAGCCTAGTACTTTGATAATTGTCCTTTAAAACAAAACAAAAAACAAAGAAATCTATTTATTTATTGATTTATTGATCTATAGAGATTTATATATATATATATATATTAGTGCTGGGCCGTTAACGGCGTTAACGTGCTGCGTTAACGCGGGATTCTTATCGCGCGATAAGGAAATTATCGCGCGATAAACTATTCACTAAGTTGGGTCTATACAGTGAGCAAGGCACCAATTTCACTTTGTTGTTTAAGCGCGGATGTATACCTGGTCGAATTACGCGGAGGGGGCGTGAACAAGGCGGAAGCTGGTCTGCCTGAGTGACTGGAGTGATTAGGCTCAAGCCGTGTCACAAAGCTGCTGACTGTTAATGGTCTTCTTCATGACCTCTAATGTAGGCCCACAGTTCAGTTAGGGTCATGTTATCAGAGGCTGCGCCCTCTGCTGTTCATTCCAGTTAGCAGGAAAAAGCTTTTTCCACATGGAGACAGAACCTGTTCCTAAATGTCTGTGTTTAACAAAATAAAAAAAAGTTAAACACCAAAGTAAATCTTATGGAACATTATTTTTCTTTAACAAATATTATAGTAGAACAGCTTTCTCAAGCAGTTTGTGATGCATTTTCATCATTTAGATAGATAGATATTATTTTGAATGTCTTTGGCAAAATTCAAATCTATAATTTTAATCTAGATTAATCTAGATTAACTACAGGATTGCAGTGAGATTAATCTAGATTAAAAAAATTAATCTATGCCCAGCACTAATATATATATATATATATATATATATATATATATATATATATATATATATATATATATATATATATATATCTGATTAAAGCAAGGTCAGAAAATACAACATTTTCCTGACTTAACATAAGTTTCTGAAAAAACCAAACCCACTTCCAGACCTCCATCCTAACAGGCCTATAGATAATTTTAGATAATTTTGTTGGTTGAACAGATACAGATAAATAGGTGCACCAGCCTACACCTCCAGTGGCCAGGACACATGTTGATAATTGAAATTTCCACTATTTACCTAACTGCACCCCTCCATATGAGTAACTGTCTGCAAACACAATTGCAGTCACCTTTCAAGTATTTGAGAAGGTTTGATTCTCAAAATAACAGAGTAAAGCTAAGCTAAGCTAAGTTAAGCTAATTCCTAGCTAACAAGTAACAACCTAGCTTAAGTTAACTTTAAAATTCGTAAAAGCACTTTGGTTCAGGGATTAACAGAGGCTTGAGATGAATGTAGTTACATTAGTTCAATTAAAAAACTAAATAAAAGACATGTCAGACATGTTGTCACTTAGCTGACTATTAGCTTAGCTGTAGCTTTTTAGCAGCACAAGTTAAAGCACTGTCTCAAGTTTAGCATCCTGCTATGTTGAATTAAGGACAGTAGCTCTTTCAAAACAGCAGGTTTAGCTGAAGATCAGAAAGAAATTCAACACAACACAACTGTCTGTTACATGTTTTTTTTTTATTTCTAATGAGAGAACAGAGAACCCCAGTAATGAGTCCTCAAACCCAGAAATCTGTTAGCATGTTAGCACCACCGGTTCCTTTTTCTTAATCTCAGTGGGTTTTTTTGAACAGGTTTTTGTTTAGAAGCCTTAAATAAGATTTCTGGTTAACACAAAAGACTAGACGTTTTGTTCTACGACATAAAAAAGCATCAGTTTATACCCCACTGGCAAACGTTGAAGCTTTTGTGTATCTTCAAAAAGATGGTTGTTAAAAATTGGCGAAATGGGACTAGCCTAGCAATAGCTTTTTACTTCCAGGAATTACATTTAGGCTTAAAACACATCCCGAAATTGGGTGTTCATTATTGAAGATTATCCTACTGAACAAGTGTTTAAGTATCATAAACATTTGTTTACTGTAAAAACTTATTATAATCTAATGAAAAAATCAAATCAAGGTGACGCAAGCTTCCAGGTTAGCCTGCAGAAATGAGTCTTCTCTGGGGCACTCTATCAGGTTTTCAGTTTCTGAGTTTGGTCTGGTTGAGCGTGCTAGTTCAATAATTACCAAGGAAATTAGTCAGAAACCACCTTTGAACTGTACATTTCATCACTTGTTGCTACTTTCAATTTTAATCATCACAAATATTATGCTGTACGAATTACCCCTGCTTTAATTTGCAGCTCTGACAACCACAAGACTTGTACCTCCAATATCAGCGATCAATCAAATTTACTACTGGCTTCTGATGGCAGAGCAAATTATGTTGAAGACGGCATGTCATTTTTCCCAGCAGTTTAATCTAAACAATAGCTTCCCTCCTTGCAGCTCTGATAGAGAGTTAATGAGGTGCAGATGGTGAGGCAGGCAGCAGGGAGGGCTGATGAGCAAAGGAGCCACAGGTGTGCAGGGCAGCAAACTCGCTGAGGGCACTTGGTGAGGAATGGCTAGCACCACTGAAAAACAGCAGACAGATGTGTCTCTCATTTTTTTAGGACATACAACATGGAGGGACATTTCACTTCATTCATTTCAGGGTTTACCTAAAATCATTTATATATTATTATATATTACTTATAATATTATTTATAATAATAACTTAATTTATATAGCACCTATAAAACAGAGATCGCAAAGTTCTTTGACAAGCAAAGCAAAACTAGAAATTGGATACTTAGAGGGCAATACAAGAACAGAAAGCCAAAGCCATACTGAATGCAAGCAATGGTGTACAGGGAAGATTGTGATAAAATTAAAACTAGAGGTCAAATAATGCAAGATGCAGGATGCATATGTAAAACCAAATTAAAATAACACAAATAAAAAGACCCAAAACAACAAAAGCAATAAACCCACAAATAAAAGGAAATAAATAAAACATAATTGAAATAAGTAAAATAAATAAAATTAGTGGGATAGTGTTTTCATACAAAATGAAAAGCTGTTTTGAGTGGGGCACTCATGGTGTAATGTGGGGGGTGACGGTGCAGAGAGCTCGTGACATGGGCTAGTTAGCAGGAGCTCTAGGATAGCAGATTTGCTCAGAGAGTTGACAGATGATGAAATAGAGATTTTCACACTGTTAATTTATTTTGCAATACTTAACATCAAATATGCCAGGTCTCCAGGGCATTATATTCTCTTGTTATAAATGAGCAGTAAAACACAGACAACATAACCTTCACTTGCTCGTTACCGTTTAGAGTCCTCTCACGTCACGGTCTGTTGGAGGAGTGTAGCGACACTCTGCGCTCAACTCTCAACTCTAGTATATCACAAAAGGGTCACATTTATTTATACAGTGCATTTAAAAACAACAAACATTGACCAAAGTGCTTCTCAATGAGATAAAATAAACAGAGGCATGATCAAATAAAAACACAGGAAATGATCAAATAAAAACAGCCATAAATTAGAGAAAGTAAGTCAAATCAATGACAGCATACAATATGACAAAACTATAACACAAAAGGAGCATTGCCCTAACAACAAACTAAAATACAGGTTGTGTAAAGCAGTGTGGTCGAGCATGTCATCATAATGATGGTCCAAAGGCGAAAGAAAGGAGATGGGTTGTCAGACAGGTTTTGAATGTCTTAATGGACGGGGAAAATCTGATTGTTGAAGGGAGACAATTCCACAGTTAAGGACCAAAAACTGCAAAATTTTCAGAATGGAGAGGAGTGATTGGTCATCAGATCTGAGGGGTCAGGAGGTGGAATAGGAGATGAGCAATTGAGTGATATAACGAGGTGCGAGTCCTTGCTGTGATTTAAAACAAATAAGACAATTTTATGATAAATTCTGTATTTCACTGGTAAACAGTGAAGAGAACCAAAGGAAGGCACCACCTTGTGGTTTCATTTGGCATTGCAGTAATACTGTTAGAATAGTCTCTAAAAGATTAAAACTAACTTACAGTTTGTTGTACTGTGCCATTTCTCCAGCATTCCCTGAACCAAAGGGTGGACTGCAGGCAGTGGACAGCAAACAGCAGAGCAGCGACCCAGGTAAGCATCTTTTAAAAAAAAAAAAAGTAATCTAGCTAAAGGGAAAAAGTTCTTGTCTTACACTTCTGCTTGCAAATGTTAATTGTATGCAGCCCATAGTGCAACCAATTGAATGCTTTGACTTTTTAAGTCTATCCTTATATAACTGTCATGTATGTTAAGAGTTTGGGCGACGTCGGCATTATTATTCCGCCTCGCTATACCAGACGCAAAGCGTAAAAAAGTTCCAAAGTTCAGCTGAAGATAATATGAGGCTTTGTTAGTCTGAGTCAGTCAAATCAAGTGACCCCTTCACATACCGAGACTCACTGTCTCTGAGCCAGTGAAGGTTTGAAGTACTTTAGGACCTATCCGTTAACAGTCTCAGGTTGACTCAACCATGTGTCCAGTACCAAACAGCAGGTGGAAAAGATTAACAAATAGTGAACATAGTTTAGTTTGACTTGGTGGAGACCAAAATTGACCTAAAAGGAGGGAGAATACAGACTTAACATCCACCAGGTGGAAACAACCAAAACCTCAAATGAATGTTAATGTTGCTCCATAGGTGTGGAAATGAGCCATATTAACTTCATAAGGAATAACTGCTTGCTTGGCTTGTAGATGTGCTCAACTTGTTAAGTCTTGACAGACTAAACTAGCAACCATATACCATTTGTTCTTCTCACATGATCATATAGACTTGACATTGGACAACATGAGCATATATATTACCCAGCGGTAATAATTGCATATCTTTATATGGTGAAAGTACAGAAGAAATTAAGAAATTAATAATTTCTTTGAATTATTTTTATAGAGAAAGCATATCATTTTGTTATAAATTGCTACTGATTCATTTACCAAAAGTAGTAAACCGTAACAGAGATGGGTGTGTTTATCAAATAGCACTGATTTTAACCTAATTTGAGTTACATAAACACAGATGTATTTTTGTTTATTTGACAAAGTGAATATGTAATATTAAGTAACTCTTTAACAGTCAACCTAAGAAATTCCTTTGCAAAGAAATATACAGCATTAAAGACTGTAGAATATGTTAACAAAATACATCAATTTATTAAGAAAAAACATTTTCTTAGTATACTGCATTGTGAAAAGTGCAATAGTTGATCTAATAAAAAAACGAAAAATAAAAATGGCCATACAATAAAATAAACACACACACACCTATCTATCTATCTATCTATCTATCTATCTATCTATCTATCTATCTATATAAAATAAATAGGTGCAAATAAAAATGAATCTAGTAAAAATAAAACTGTATAGAATGTATGGTACAAAAAACAACAACAAATTATCAATGTTATTTGATAAAAATCAGAAAAAATAAAATTAACTTAATGAAATATGCAAATAAACAAAATAAATACACGTCTGAAAAAATAATAAAAATAATAATTAACCTAGTAACAAAATCTGTTTAAAATATATGGTAGAAAAAAACATAGTCAGTTGATTATAATAAAAATAGAACTGAACAGAATTACAGTATATTCAAAATACTACAATGCATTGTATAAAAAAAAACGACTGTTGATTTTGAAAACGACTGTTGATTTTGAAAAGTTTTTAGTGAAGTAATCTGGTCGCAACAAATGTCTACCGTGCATCTACAATGCCTATTAAGGGGTTAAAGACCAGATTAAGTAGAGCAGCATATAAAAGCTTTGCATTCTTTATGTGGTTAAAGTATTTTCCGTATTTTGTACAATGAATGAATGCTATGTACACTGAAAAGCATTGTATTTTATGTCTCCATCTGCTGGTGGGCCATGATGTTAAGAGTATGTGTATTATGATGTCAATAACACTACAGAAGAGACTTTATGATCACTAAAATTTTGTGTGTGTGTTGGGGGGGATCTCGATATCAGTATTGGTTATAGGCCAAATGAGTTATTATATATATGTCGACATATTGGATATTAGCAAAAAATATCAATATCGACCATCCCTATAAAAAACACTTTATAGATTCTCATAATAGTACTCTAACAAATTAGACTATTATGGAAACTTTCTTCAAATTATATTGGAAATAAATCATTGTCCTATCAAGATTTATATGACATTACGTGATCAGAATAAGTTTACTTTTTAGAATAAGATTTGGTGGTGTTTGTTATGTGCAGAATAACACCATATTATGTATTAATAAATAAAAAATAATAATGTATTTATCATTATTATAATTTGATGTGAATCACACTTTTAATTGGTCCTCAGTTTGGAATAATTGTCTTGCTCCATGTGTTACTAAACCTCAGTTAGGTAGTTTGTAAGCTCAGTAATCCGAATTAGAGCCTCTGGTGACCATCTGCTGTCTGCACCGGCAGCTCCGCGCACTACTTTGTTACTGCATTCACCTCAGCCCGCCCCCTTGGTGTGTGTGTGTGTCTGTATGTGTGTCTGTGTGGGTATTGCCTACCGGGCGGAGTAATTCGTGTTGGTATCTATTGAGTACATGTGTGTGTGAGTGCGTGCTACGGCTGCTGCTTGTCACTCATTGTGCCGTGAACACGGGTAGCGACAAGGACCAAAATTCCGTCCGGTAGCAGTTGTTATCCCTGGAAAGGCTGATATCTGTTTCCCCCCTCTGTAGAGACACCTCGCTTGTTTAAAGTGCGTCTGCTCTTCAAGGAGAATATCTGTGACACATTACAATGCTTCAAATAAGGGACCTCATCTGGGGATTGCTGGTCATTGGCTGTGCAGGTAAGAAGCTGAGTTATTTATTATTCATATTAGGTGATTCCAAGGCTGTGGCCAGAGCAAAAACTGTGTAGATTGCAGGCCGAGCGGTGTTGATTCCGGAGCAGCATCCTCTGGTCCCGCTTGCGGCATCCTTGTCACTGACTCCGGACAGTGGCATTAGGTTAGAGCTGGTGCTCTGCAAAATTCACCACAATTGTGTCAAAAGTTTCTCTAAGAAGTGAGAGTGTCTGCTCTGTTTGAGCCGGGTGCGGCGTTGAATACCAACTGGGACGCTTTTTATCCAGTTTTTTTCTATTTCGAGTTTGGTCTCAGGAGCCGCTTGCCTCGGTGCATTTTTGAATATCTCCGCGCAATACAGAGAGGGATGCCATCTGAGATCCGTCTGACTTACTATCTTGAGTGAAGTGTAGCTTCATTTTGAGGAAAATTACCCACGCGCGCAGCGTTTTTATGCAAGTTAAGTTCACTGGTGTGGTTAAAGGTTAGTGGATGCTGGCTGAGATTATAGGACTGGTGATGCAGGGACGCTTTCGTGGTCCCCTCATGCCAGCAAATATTTCTCACACTCTGTATAGCTGCTTACAAGGCACAGTTTTCTCGTTTCAAATATCAAATAACGTTAACTAAACGGCGTATGTTCTCATCCAAAAGTCCGGCTCGGCTCGCTCACTTCTGCTGGGTCAGCCGTGACGCACCGAGGATGCAGTGTCCGAGCGTCGCTCGCTCCGATCGCGGGGATGCTTTGTTTCAGTCCACTAAAAACGGCTTTTGGGACATCTTATCAAGATCAATTTTAGTTTTTTTTATAAGCACGCGCTTAAACTCTGTTTGTTGGACGGATTAGATACGTCCACGATTCCGACTCTGGCCATCATCGGATTTGGCACGAAAACGCAAATATGCACTAATGTGTCAATGTGGGATTTTAGAGTTTAACACCGGTCTGGTCGTTTAGGTTAACAGTTCGACCCTCTTTTATGTAACATAAGCTCTAGTTTCTTTATTTTTTTTTCTATTTTGCCATAGGCTGTAGGGCAGTGGAGTTTCCAACTTAGCGCAGTGCGTTTTTAGGCGCAAAATGATGTTGACATACAGGCTCAGCCTGATTTGAACGTAGTTTTTTATGTGGTTGGTTGGGAGGAAATTCGTCATCCATTGAGAACGACTGAATAGTCATTCAATGTATACAATAGAATCCAATCCCAGAGCTCCCATGGTTATGGGGGGGGGGGGGGGGGCATTTTCCCCCTAAACCCCCACCTCTCCCGCTTCTCACATCCTCCTTCCCTCCCTGCATCTGCCCCCTCTTTCTACAGACTGCAACTGTGTGCTGCAAGTGGAGTTTGAGGACCCCCAGGGGTCCTTGGAGAGAGGAAGAATAGTTTGATTTAATAATGATTTCATTTAGTCGAAATTAGCCCAATCAGAATATACAAGGGTAATTATTCTGACCTGGGGTTTAGATTTCACCATTCTTCCTCCATATCTGAAAAGTATGCATTTTCTTTATTACTTTCCTTTTTTTTACCTCCAGGTTAACATTATTCATGGAAAAAAAACCCTCACTCACACACGATTTTGAGGCTGATATCAATATTTGAGTTTTAAAAAGTGTGGTTAAGATATCAGCTGATAGAGGATGGGGGGATAAATAGACTAAGGGCCCTTGTGTTATTAATTTAGGCTGTGTGTTCAATACATGCACTGCGCTTGACATTTTATAGTTGAAAAATAAACTTGTCAGTACCCTCTGGTGGACAAACTACTGTATATATTTATGATAAACTAAAATTGTCAAACATTTACAGCCTCATCGGCTAGGATTTAATGGTTTATGTGGGCACAATGCCTGTCAGCTTTCAGATTTGTGACTTGATAATATTTGCGAACATTTGCTCTGCATGCAACTGAACTCTATGCACCTCTGTACTGAGTAATTAAACCCAGGCTTTATTTAGTTCTGCGGAATATTTTTGAGGTATTTTCAAAGCAACAGTTTCTTGCCACCATTCACACCCACTGTGTCAACCTGTCACTGCTAGTTGTGTAGAGGGTGGTGTGGTACCAAGAACACTTAGGATATGCTCTTTTTTTTCTTTCTATATGATTCATGAACCTACCAAAATATTCTTACGCCCACACAATTCACTGCACCTCATATGGGAGGGAAAGTGAAAAGAACCAAGAGGGAGATAATTAGACAACTGTGCCTTAGCTCTGGTCGGTTGCAATAGGGGAAGAAATTCAAAGAAATTGATCACATTATTTGATAGGCCCGGGGTATATTAAAAGGGTAATGACAGTATCACACAGTTTGAAGGCTGAGCAATTTAATTACATTTATTGATTTCCAGTTCCTGTTCCAGTTCAGTGATAATTAAATTTCAAGTGTAGTCACAAACATAAGGACGAGGAGCTGCACTGGCTTCCAAGAAATGATTGAATAATGGCCAAGTTAAATAGAATATGATTTTAGATGTGGACACAGACGGTGGCCTCTCTTGTCTTGGTCTGTCTACACTGCAGCCTGATGGATTGAGTCTGGTGTGTGTTACCAGTTCTGACCTTGTGTTATTGGAGTGATATCCATGGCCATCATTCTGCAACCCGAAAGAGTGTAAGGTGATGGAGGCTAATCAGAAAGACAAAACTATTTGTCACACCTATTTAAAATAAGAGTACCCAACTTTGCTGAGAGGTGGCACTTTTGCTCATTTTCGTAGTTAACACTAAGCAGTCTGGTTCAGTTCTGTTACTTACACTTTGGGACTTGTTAGTTTTGACATTTTCATTGCCAAAAATTGTGTATGGAACCGAGAGAAGCGCTCCATTCCACTATGTTTTTTCGTCATCCCTTTGTTAAAGTACATAGCACACTGTTCTGATACTAAAACAAGGAGCTGGAAACATTGTAGTCTGTTGATTGGTCAATAGAGAATTGACACTTAGCCTGCAACTTTTAAGATGGACTGTCTTCTTGCATGTTTGTGCTGACATTATGAATAAAGGGGTGGGCAATGATGGCAAACTTTTGTGTGTGTGTGCCCATTTGTATAATTGTACTCTCTCTAAATTATGGAGGTTTTTGCTGGTCCTTGAGGGCAGTGTAGGTGGAGCGCTCAGCTGCTTCCTTAGTAGCAGTTTGTTATTTGTGGGGGGAAAATAAATCTGTTGATTCGGTCAGAGCTGATCAGATCCGATCAATGGATGAGAGGATACTCCTAATCTATTAATGCAGGAAGATGATTTAATTGTAGAGGGCTGCCAGAAGTAAATACATGTCTGGGGAAACCCTGGAGTCCCGGAGGGGCAAAAAAGTTGAACCTGGCTCAACTTTTTGCTAAACTGCAGTACTAGTAGTAGTCAGGAAGGTCCACTTTCAGCATCACCCAGCTACACAGCACGTTGCTGGGTGATGCTGAAAGTGGACCTTCCTGACTGAATTCTTTGTAACATGGGCGAGGTGCAGTGTTTTGGCATCTGACAGACTTTCAGAGTCACGCATCTATTGCTTAAACTGGACTTCCTCAGTTGTATTTCTGTCTTTCATTGGTATCTGAATCAGCAAGACCCTACCAATGCAACTTCTTTTTTTCCCCCCAAATGCTGCACACCCAGTGCTGTGCACCTGCCCTTCCATTTATACACGTTTATGACACTCAGGACTCAAAGGCACATGGATCTACTTTGTGCTTGAACTCAGTATCTTAAGATACTGTGAAGTGAACTGTGAAGTTCATTTAATGGACTGCTCTAGATCTAAAACAATGTTTTCATGCATCAAGCAAAGAGCTGATCCCTTAAAAAAAGAGGGTAAAAAGTTTCTCTTAACATTTGGAGGGAGAGAAAATACACAATTCGTAAATGGCTAACATATGGGACTTTAACTGCTGTGGTGAGTTCAAAGCCACTATGAAAATAATACAGGCTATTTTTGACTTAGGGGAACTGGAAAAAGCAGCCAAACAAGGGAAAATTATAAGGCGTTTTTAGTCTGCTCTCTGGGTAAAACTGGATTCTGGATCTTCAGAACTTTGCTCTGTAGTCGCAACAAGATCCATGCTGTATTCAAAGTGACATATACACATTTTGTACCAATTTATCACAGTTTATGGTGATCAAATTCTCATCAGTGTAGGCGCTGCTCAGATTACAGCTGTGCCCCCCTTGGAATCAGCTGTATACTGCATACTACTACTGCACAGTTATTATAAAAGCAAAAGACAGCATCAAAAAGTTACTTCATATTGACTCATAATTGCAAGTTTGGTTGATTTGCCAGATGTTCGGCCAAATTTGTGTTTATATTATGCAGTCTATGGTTACAATCCCAAAATTTGTTACAGTTTTTTAACTAAAAAAAGAAACAGAGGAGCATTGAGAGTAATGACCATAGGACTAGTCATACTGTCATTAGTGGCTGTTTACACATCTGTGGATAAAACATAATGTTAAAGTCAGATTAATGAAGAAAAATGAGAATGACACGTGTGGCTATGGAATTTGATAGATTATCCATAAATTCATGTCATCTCACAGTGTCTTTATGCTGAATCAAAAAAGTGCAGACAGTTCCTTGCAGATAAGTTCAAAATGACTCGGCTGGCTGTTATATTTCTTCTCTGCTGACTGTTAGATGAGGATGGGCTGTCTTTGCATATTAATCAGTGCATGAATAGGGTCCATGAGTGATTTGCATTGTGTGAGCAATGAAGGCGTCCTATAGAGAATTCAATGTGGGAAAAAGAAAGGGGGGAAAAAACTGAAAAAAAGTAGATGGGCTTGTTATGCAGAATTAGGGCTGCCCCCCCCCCCAGTCCTCCAACTTTTCAAGGAGGGTGTTTTTCTCTATCAGCACAGCATTAGTTTGCAAAACTTCATACAGTATATACAGTGTGCATGTACCTGTGCAATTGGATCTATGATGGTTTGCATCATGATCTTTTTCCTTGAACATTAAAGTAAATCAAAGTAAAACTGAAAACTATCATTTCATATTTCATTTCATATCAGTGGGAAGTGACATGTAAGAACTGCTAAACATTTTCTACAACGTGTGTTCCCGTTGCAAAGTACTGCATGTGACTATGTAAGATTAACATCCGGACTTTATTGGTGGTCTAATTACAAACTTATCTTTTTCATGATGTCCTGAGTTACTTGGTAATTTACATTCAACAAATACCAAGGTAGTTGCTAATGACCTGTCTGAAAATAATGTGATTCAATCAGCTAAACCATTTAACCTTGAGAGTAACTCTGTCAATTATATGTATTTGTGTTGCAACACCATGTTTCTGCAGTAGCCAGGATCAGACAAATTAAACACTGACTTTAGCTAGGGCTGTTTCGTGATTTCAGGTTGTTCACCATAGTTGCAGCCCATCTGTAACGAGAGAAACACAGATTTTTAACCTGAATCTTCTTTTTTTCAGTGTTTTTACCAGTTTAAATCAACTGGTCCATTTGTTTGGTGAGCAAGAGATCTATGTGGATATTTTGGCTCCTGTTGAAAACCTCCTGAATGTCTGCATCTTAAGTTATCAGAGGAAAAAGGTGGGCACACTTTAGCAGGTACTGGGCCACTGGCCCATCTGCTATGAGCTGAACAGCGTCGGAGAGACACTCTTTTGTAACATGAAACTGCTTTAATTAGTGTCTTCACTGGTTTAAATCACTTGGTTCCGTTTGTTTTGGAGTGGAATAGACCTCTGCAAACAGTTACAATCTGCAGTCCTCACCTCTAGATGCTACTCAATCCTACACACTGCTCCTTTATAAAAGCTTTAAAAAACTGATTATTAAATGCAAACCAGGGCTCATTTATGGAAGTCATTTTTTGACAGTATTAGTAATTTCTGTTAATCTGTTGAGATCAGAACAAGTATGACTTCTTCAGTCGGGTTCAGTATTAGTCTTCGTAATTTACGACACACATAATGCACTTATATTATCTGGTGGTCCGTCCGTTCAAATAAACAAAACGTAAAAATTGCCAAATATACTGACGACTCATCTCAGACCCTCCATGTTCTGGTTGCTTCCCCTGGTCGAACTTAACTTGTACTGAAAAACTCTTCAGTTCTCTTCAAAGAAGACTAATGCCTCTCACCAGGGTGCACCAGTATCTGCTTCTAATGGATTCAGAAAAAAACTGTGCTTGATGTGATTGTGCCCCACGATCACATTTCAGAAGGTATACCGTCTCCTGAAGTGGTTCGAATTCAAAACAGTCTTTGAAGCCGCTGGTGCCTCCAGGCTAATAGCCACGCTGCTCATGGAGAATATGGAAGGTGATGCTGGATGGACAGTTGTCTCCTGTGACACTCAGCATCCTCGGCAGAGTCCTTTATTCTCACCTCACCACGCTCACTACATCAGCTCTGCTGATCTGTGCTGCTTTGGCTCGCAGCATTGAATTTTTTTTTTTTCCTGAGCTCTGTTTTAAGTGAGGCTGCCAAGTCTGGTGAGGATGCCCAAGGTGACGATGGACTACTTTACTGCGTAACAGAATCTCAGCATGATGTCCCTGTCCTCCTTGAACTGCCTGGAGAACTACAAGCACCGATTTTATTTGGAATAGATACTGTTTGTATCGATGTTCCAGTATTCTTTATTGTTAGCATGGGGCCCAGTGTTATTTATAGTCTGTCACTATTCTAACTTACTTCCCCCAGGACTGGCACTGGTGAACAGATGGTATTTCTGTCTGTGAAAGTCAAAGACACTTCTGAGTTGTCTTGCGTTAATACTCCAGTGACAAAAGTGATGTTTTTACACTCCTTTACTGAACAGTTTGCTTATTTCAAACACACAATAAATTTAGGCATGCTTGGATAGACAACTCTTAAATAATAAAAAACAAACTCCACTTCAGCTGCAGTAACCTTTATCAGGGATCACACATATGCATGGCAGCACAGAATGATTTGCATCCTTAATGATGGATTGCTGGCACTCTTTCTGTCATGAGTCACAAGTGCAGAAAGAAGGAGGTTTTGCTTGTTTGCCCCTTTGTTCAATGATGCTTTTGAGCGATGAGACAAGGCAGGCATGTCATCCATGTGTCGCTGCTAGATCTCAGATGCTGATGTCCAACACTGAAGCACACAGTTGCTACATATGGTGCTCAGCAGTGGTCTTCCATCTACTGCAAAGCTATTTGCAACATTTAATCAGATATGTGATAAGTCTTACAGTTTTGTACGAGAGACTGTCAAGATCGTCCATTTACTATAACAGGACTAAAGGGCATCACATACCAGCTGTGTATTACATGCATCAAAACACCCATTGTTTCCAATGTGAGCCTGCACATAGGCGGCAACTTTCACACACTATTTACCAGCATCACCTCTCAAACCAGTGGTTTGGCACATCCTGGCTCCTGTACCTTTGCTACTTATGTATGCGTTGTGTGTTCAGTGTGTGCTACAGGCACCATGCCATACCGATGTGTGGAGTCAGCCAGCAACACATGTGGACACTTCAGCTTAAGCACACCCCCAATGAAGTATAAACAGAGTGGCTTGCGTGTTCACTACCTGTTCTTCTGTTTGTCTCTGTTATTTATATTTACACTGCTAAAAACAATGGGTCCCATATAACCTTAGATGTTAGATTCTTTCCCCCCAATTAAATGTGCTTAATTCCTTTGCACCATGGTCCCCATTGCTGACTACTCCATGGTTTATCTAGAAAAGGGTTAGTCAGATGTGACTCATATTGCCACTTTTGCTAGTGTAAATTGTGTTTATTAGTCAGTAGGGAAATATACCACTTAGACTTAATATTCGACTGTATTTGGACTTGGTTATCCATCTTTGGTGAGCAGTGGCTACACTGACTTGCTGGGTAACTTCAACTGTCGTCCCAGCTCCTCCATGACGTTTATAGTTGCTATGCTGCAACAGAGGTAGCCAGTTCTGTATTGTTTTTGGCTACTTCACTTGTGCTGCAGCTTAGGGGCTCATTGAAGTAAAAGTGTAAGACAGTCTCTGGCAGTTTGTTCCAGGATTTCAGCAGCCTAGCTGATATCACACCTGCTTTATTTGTCTTCAAGGAGGAGGATTTTCTACTCAGAAATGCTGCTTTTTGAACCACCTGGAGAGGCAGCTCATTTTCATGTACACCTGGTGTCTACAGGGATAATTGTTGCTCATTTAAGATGCATGCAGTGATGTTTTTTTCCATACAATTCATTGTAATTGTGTTTCAGTCTTTGGAATATTTCGCTCTTTACTCAGTGAATGTCTTTTTGTTTTGCTTGATAATCTTATCACTTTTCAGTGGGGCCTGTTGCCATTATCTGCATGAGCCCTAACTTCTTTTTAGTGTTACATATTAACCCGAGCGTCCTCATGGAAGCTAACATTGGTTTCCTTGTTGTTTGAGCATTTGATTGGCTGCTGAAGTAATCACTTATTTATCCTGAGCTTTTCGTTCTGCTTACATTCATTGGATGTGGGATAAAGAGATGCGACGAATTAGTGAGTGCACTCTAAATTCCAACTGACAAGGTGACGGTCCATGATGAATTCACACTATTTTAATTAAGTACACAAGTTGCACATGCTGCTTACTGACGTGAATATATGGCATGTTCAGCAAGTAAATAGGCTGCCACTTGAAATTCAAATATTCAAATAGTCAGTCGAAGACCACTCAGTTGACTGAGATTCTTAAAGTCACGCAGTCTTTTTTTGTTAATGTACAAAGTACTTTTACACTATGGACCCAGACTCAGGATGAGTCTCAGTTAGATGGAGGCAGCTGCCTGGAGGCAGGGAGGCTTTGCTCTGAGATAAAGTTATCGACTGCCTTCTGCTTAGAAGTTGTGAATTTGCAGCTCACAGCATGTTAATTTGATATTGTATCTGGCTTTTGTTTGATATCTGGTATTGGCAAAAATGTTGCACATTTCCAATCTGTTGTGAGTTTGCACATATTAACTCAGGGGGCTAACTCGACTTGTTTACTATATTTCATTAACGTCACTGTCACCTCAAATGCCCAGAGGACCCATGTTCAAACTCCTAAATTGTGTATGGAAAGAAAAGCAACCAATGGAAAAATAATGGCATTGGACAGCCAAATCTGATTAGACTAACATTATTTCGAGTTTGGTGCAGCCCTATTAAGGAAAAACAAAAACTACATGAAAGCCAACTGCATGTCAAACAGCATAGACTGGCAGACATATATCTAACATGCTTTGGCATCCCCAAATCCTAATAGATATTGCTATTCTGTCTTTCCAACACCTACAAGTTTTGAGTTGCTGCCCATAAACTCGCCTGACTAATTGTGAGCAGCGCCAGTGGTTGCGAGCACACTGACTGACATAGCTCTCAATCATGATGTCTAGTCCCTTTTTTATTTTATTGTCAAGTAAATTAATTAAAATCAAACTTATAAAAAAAGGAATGAACACAAACTTACAGCAGTGGGATAAGAACTACCTAAAGGGGAGATTCGGATGGTTTGCCTTCACCTTTGGGTAACTGTCATGTCATTCATCTTTATTATAAAGTCTGTGGTTTGGTCTGACTAATAGTTGTAAGACACCAGACAGTAATTTAACATGTTTATATTGTTGCCCTACCTGACAAGAACCTGTTTCTACCTTTTCATAAGTCATACTAAACAAAAGCTATTACTTATGTCCCAAGTATATGCTGGTATATGCATTATGTTGGTGATAAATTAGCCAACACATTGGTTGGGTTGTAGCATGCACTCCATTAAAATGTGTTTTCCCGCCCTTGCTGAGAAATTTGCCAAATGGACTGCCGCCAATGTGTATTACAAAGCTGGGATAATGCCCATTAGGACAGGAGAAACCAACATGGTGTCTTATTTTGCATTTAATTTCACACCGTCACAACATTAATCTGTGTATATAATTAGTATGCTATAATTATACTAATTCACATCAAAATGTGTAAAAAAAAAACAAGCTTAAAATACTAAGCTTGTTGACTTGTGATAAAGCGTAGGGAGATGTCACGTGTGCTTTTTATTTGTTGGCCACCATTGATATTAAGGGATGTGTAGGTGGCCTAATGCTGTGTGAGGAGTTTGTGTTAGCACATACATACTGTGTGCTTCAATGCTCCACCTTATAAACTCTGCATCCTCTCAGTATCACTTGCTGGGATGTCTTGGCGCTTACACAGTTTACCTGATCTAAAGTTGTCTGACACAATTTAACTGCTCGAGCTCAGAGACCAACTCAAGGATTATTCTCGCCTCAGTGATAAACAGTGTTTATTTGATGCACATTATGAGCACAAAGACAGAGCAGGCTTCCGATGCATTTTCTGGACCTCATCGTCTCACTTTACCTTTGCTGAGCTGACATGAAGAGGCAAGGCCATATTGTATCGGGCATGTGTTTTACTGAGTCTTACTCCCAGGGAGTGACTCACCATCATGATGTAATGCCTAGCAATGGCAGTTAGCTCATCCCAGGGACTTTGTGATTGGCTGGCTTCCTCAGGTGCCGTGCCGCCTCAGCCTTTGTGTGAAGAACAAAAAAAAAAAACAAGTTTGTCTTCAGGGAGATGGGAACAGGGTGAGATGTGCAGCATGTGCAATATTCTGTGGACTTGTTTACTTTCTAAATTGGCACAATTGTCAGTGAGCTCATTCTTGAGGCGAGCATCCTCTGTGACTCCGTGGTGTTTTCACAACCATGCCAGCTAAAGTCCAGACTGACTTATTTCACTGCACACTGTTCACAAGCTCAGGTGGCACACACTCACTCTGTTTTCCCCAAGCTGCATAGTCACAGATATTTTATATCCTGTCTTAAGGTTTCATCTAATCTTTATAAAAAAAACGTGGCTACTATACAGTAAGTAATGTGGGAGCTGAGTTCACAATTCTTATTCAATACTTGGGGAGTTCTTTTTAAGCAGCCTTGCTGTGCATTCAAATAGCTGCATGTGCAAAAACGACAGACTCGAGACCAACTAGTGAATTCAGCTGGAAAGAAAACATATTAAATAGTAACTGTGGAACTGTTAAATTCTGGTAAAATGTAAGAATATAGGGATTATGTTTCTGGACAATGGTCATTTGATGTGGAGCTATTCTTTCTGAAATGGAAAAACAGCTGAGAGATGACACACTTTGTATTTTTTTGTTGCTTTTTAAAGAGGGCAAATGTGCAATCTTAGCAATTATGATGCAGTGTATGCATGTTTTAAAAGCGCAGTATTCAGTCCTGTCTGTGTACATCGCTGTGAAATCTGCTGTGAGGTAACTCTATGGAAACGAGAGGAAACACAGAGACACATCTAAGAGCTGTTGATCTGACAGCGGATGCAGCACAGACTCTGTGGACCGTTTGATCAAACTGCTGTGTCAAATATCATCTAATTAACTAGTAAAATCCTGCCTACAATCTAATATGGGAGCTGCATATAAGCAGAGCCCCGCTGCTGCCCATATGGAAATCACATGAGAACACTGATGAGGTCAGACTGATCAAAATAGATGATGTTTTTGTGTTTGGGTTGGTAGCAGGTGGTTGTAGGGTAACACCATCTAGGTGCTAAGAGGGAGTGGCTGCTGGCATAACTGAAACAAAGTGAACTGGAAAACATTTTGCAACTGGAGGGCTGAGCGTCAAAACTCAAGATTTTTTGAGAAGCAACCAAAATGTGTGTGTAGCGGCGAGTATTAAAAAAAGTGTCAAGGATTTAAAGTTAGCATCATGCTTGCTCTTGTTGGTGGGTTGTTTACTGAGAATCCCTGATTCAGATCCGATTTATTACATTTTTTTTTTGCATATTGTGGAGAAAGGGTTATATAATAATGTTATATAATATAGCAAACATTTTTGAAATCACATTCTCTTAGGATATAGAAATGATTTTTTTCTCAATGTAAAAATTGGGATTATTTTTCCATGAGTTCTGTCAGAAATCCACACTCACAAATTAAATATCTAATCTACATCATAAGCCACTTCTTAATAATTGAGTGTATTGTACAGAGCCTCTTGGGCATCATATGGTAGAAAAAAAATATTGATGTAAAAATCTTTGCAAGCCAAACGAACGGATTACCATACCAAGCATGGTGTTATAGATTAATTATTAATTTACTAATTTGTGTGCTCAGATTAATATGATGTGCACTCAGCATGGAAATCCATTTACACAGATAAACTGTAAGCAAAAATAATGTTAGGAGGGTTGCACAGTCAAGATTCGTTCATGGGAAGGATAAGGCATTCGTTATGGACCTCTGACCTTCAGAATAAAAGGGTTGAAAGTAATGCAATTTTGCATTTATACCTATTAAATAAAACACAGATTATAAATAAAAAAGAGAATATATTACCCGAGTGTGATCAGCTTGTTTTCAGTCTATTTAGTAAGTGCAATAAAATAGATGGTTTTTAACATTTCCACTTTTACAGAATTGTAATTCCATGCATTTATTCTGAAAGCAGGGTTCCTGTGGATCCTCAATAGGTCTTAAAAGGCATTGTATGTGTGTGTGTGTGTGTGTCTGTGTGTGTGTGTGTGTGTGTGTCTGTGTGTGTGTGTGTGTCTGTGTGTGTCTGTGTGTGTGTATGTGTGTGTATATATGTATATAAGTATATACTGTATATATATTGTATATGTATATAAAAAAATATTTAATGAATCCTTTTCTTCAAAATGTTTGGGGTATGGAAAGAAGAATTGTGTTAGTCAGGTTTTTCTGACATTGCATTGTAAAATCCCAAAATAATTGGTAACATTGATTTGTTTGAAAATAATCAAGCGAATGCCTCTTGCATAAACATCAAACAGATCAGAGTAGCAGAACCAAAAACTTTTCACATTCGTTTTTCTTCTGCTCAGAGCAGAGGATCATCTGTCTGCGGGAAGTGCTACTTTAATGAAAATTGGCAGTTTACCCAAAATTTTGCACCATGGCTGAAACAAGGGCCTAAACAAGAGTCAGTGTGTTTTATGCAGAAAGGTTTTTGAATTCTGCATAATGGGAATCACACATGTAGAGTGAAAACTCAAAAATCACAGACACAACCCACCAACAAACAGGAAGTATTTCCCACTTCTGATTGACCCTTGTCACTACCATGCCTTAAAAGTTTTGTGTTTTGTTTAGTTAGATTTATTTTCATGTTGAAAAACAAATGAAACCTTTTCACTGAAGTAATACATAAATAAATAAATCACATTTTAGGACACACAGGACAGGGAAGTTGTCCTTAACACTTTGTCAATGATGTTCATGTTTTGTCGTTACTGTAAAAATGGGCCTAAATTTAATTTTGACTGACATTACAAAAGTCTTCGAGTCTTAAATCTAATTTTACTTAAGTTGTGGGGAGCCTTTCTTCAAAATGTCTCCCAAACTGAGCATTAGGATTAATATGATAATATTTTCTCCATATGACCCCTCAGGGGCTCTGTACTTGGATACACACTAACAAGTATTCTCTTTTGACAGAGCCTGACACTGTTAATGAAAGACAAATACAAATGTACCTCACAGAAAAGGATTTGACATCTCCTTTTAAAATACCTTTTCATTTTAAAATTAGGAAAGCGCCCCCAATTTCTCCTGAAAATCTGAAGACAATCACCCCCATTTGACCCAGCACAAACCCCTCTAAGGGTCCTTTCCATTATGTGTTTCTGTCCAGGCCGCTGCGTTTGATGAGATCAGGAGAGGTCTGTAATTTATTAGGCTTTCACACCAACAGCATTGTCGAAGAGCCGCTCTTGAAGAAAAGCTGCGGGAGTGGCTCACTGGGAGCAGACAAAGGTGGAGGGCGGCAGGAAGGAGGAGGGGTTGAGGATGAGAGGGAGGCGGGACACAATGCAAAGTGTCGTCAAGGAGGAACCACTGGGTGGGCAGGGCACTTCAACCTCTGGATTCATTGTTTCCTTTTCTGTCGCTGGAGCCCCATTTCATGTAATAAAGTTCACTGAGAGCAGTAATGGTGTTAGACATGGATGAATGTTTTAGACCCTCATCCACTGATTTGATTTAAAAATAATAGTGTTGTTCGGTATGACTTCAACATTATTCAATTATCTCACTACCTTGCCGTATGCTTGCTTCACATTGCAGATCTAGGACATTGCATAGAATTCCTATTCTAAGATCTTTTCTTTACTGTTCTCGTTACTAAATTAAATGCATTTGCATGAGTTGAATGATACCTCGTGTCATGAAAAGAGAGATCTTTGCCTTGAATGATAAGTCCATGTGATGTGCCTTTTTTTCCTTGTTTTTCCCCTCACATAATATCTAAAAATAAGACGAGGCTCTGACGCTCAGCTGATAAACTGACTGCTGTAAGAGGAGCAAAATTTTCGCTTGTGTATTGTGGCCTGATTATGTCTCTGGAATGAATAGCCGCTCTCCTGACTGACAGCTGTCTCATTTTATCTGCGAGGCTTCTCTGCATAATGTGCTGCTCTGCTGCTTTAATAAGCTACCCTAACTGCAAAGTTCTGTAGTGGCGTAATTATTTTGCTCTACTGACAGTTCAGTAAATTATGCCTGCAGATGAAAAAGGATACCATAAGACTTTTTGCCCTATTTGGAGGACAGAATTTGTTCTGTTGATGATACATGAATGTTGACAGGTGATAAAGAAATGCTCCTAGTTTTTTTGGCACTCCAGTCTTGGCACAGTTGTTTGGTCGTTTGTCCTCTGTATTATTTGGCAGCTTGCAGTGTTTGTGCTGCATGATTTATGGTAAAATGCTCGAAATTCTGATGCAAAATCTCTGGCATATGAATTTGGGAATTAGAAATGCTGCAAGCACTCGTTACCTCATGGAATCATTGCATTTTGCCCAATAATACAATCTTTTAAAAAGCTTTAACCAATCAATAACCTTCAAACTAAGCTCTCTGAAGTCTTTTAAATTATTAATTTAATGCCAGCAGCGTCTGCTTTCACCCCCTGTCAAGGTACACGACCAGAGTGTAGACGCATCTAACTTTCCCCTCATGGTTGAAATGAGGAAGACAGACCAAAGGGTGTTTCAAAAGGTGTTTTTGTGCTTTCATGCCTTCCTACTGTATAGTTGGATAAACCCTAAAGGATTGCTAGGTGGGCCAATTATGTTTAAATTTTGGTTTTTCAAAATGTTTAATGTCTCCATACATCCGTATAAATAAGACATTCAGAATTTAATGAGGCTATTTTTATTAGTTTTATTCCATTACTATTTATCTCTCATACCAGATTGTGAGGTAAATGTCAAATAAGGATCAGATCAGTCTGAACACCAGAAGGATAAAATATGTTTACATCGCAGGAACAAAGGGAGCGTGTCATGCTGCATATGATTGATACTGGCTCATGGTGCAAGCAGCCAGATGGGCCGAGCTCAGACGATTCAACACGAGGGGTCGAGGGCCCGGCCTTCTTTACCCGAGCCAACCGAAGCCTCAGAGACTGCTCTGCCCAAAGGCTCCGGCTCAAAGACTTATCATGTGCTTAGCATGCTTCAGTGGTGCTCTCACCTCAATGACGCTGCGCTTAATCTGTGCAACAACAGTCTATATTGAATATATGTCTTTAGTGGCAGTAAAACTTATTCATCAGATTAGTACATTTGTAAAAAAAACATCTTAGGAAGTTATGGTTTCAGACTTCACTTTCAGAATTTATTTTTCTCATAAAGAAAAAAACAAACAATCTGACAGCAGGGAACGGAAACTCCACTTATTCAGGAGTTTTTTTGAAGTAAGTTCCAAGATCTTGCAAGAAAGATTAAAGATTTATTTATGCCTGTCCATTTGACAGTTGTCTCTTGGCACAAATAGGACATTTAGACAGAATGAAGTGTCTCGGGGCATAACTCGCTGTCGTGCACTGCTTGTACTGTATTATCATGTCTCATGCAATGTCAAAGACTGACAGGCAGTGTTATCAGATACTTTTTTTTGGCACTGTAATGCCCATCTTTTTTTAAAGAAAGCCTGACATAAAAACACTGACACACATACGTACCACTGTAGAGTAGATTCAGCTACCCCTCCCACTATATCCCTGCCTGGGTCCAGACCTTTGAATCTGCCCTTTCCACTAAGTTCCAGGCAGGTAAACCTGTTTAAATGGGTTTTAATCTGTCAGACAGTGGCAGCAACCATGCAATGGTCAGCTAAAAAAACAAATAATGATGTCGACCTACAGGGAAAATGCCATGTTAGCTTGCCTAGCTGACAAATAATTGCTTGCATGGACAGTGATGTTCTCTGATTTTATTTAAGCCTGAATGACATCTATCTGTTCTCTGTCTTATCAGTCTCCCTTGACTTGTTTTTGTTTGTATAGACCATGTGGTCATGGTGATGGCACTCTCGTCATAGTGGCAGATGCGGAAGACCTGCAGGCTACAGTAACTGTCAAATAGTGTGCATTCTCCGCCTTCTCGACGTATAACGGGTGTACTGCGGTTTACTAATGGTGTGGAGTAGACATCATTTTCTAATTTATTTTATTTTTATTTAACCAGAAAAAAACTCTATTTCAAGAGTGTCCTGGCCAAGACAGGCAGCAACAAAAGTTACAGGCAGACAACATAGAACAAAAATCAAAATATATAACTTTTAAACAAACAATATAAAACACAAAAAGCGCACAACATAAAGTTCCTACAAGGAAAGACCAAAAAATTATGTTAATATATGCTACAAGTGAATCATAAAAAGAGGAAATATAAAAAGACCAGCTAGGATACACACTGATGAAGACATAAAAAGTCCTGCAACAGTGCTCTGGAACAGCCTTGAGGAAGTGTTGTGTGCAGCTATTCGTCTTTCTGCAGAAGATTCCACACACACGGAGGAGCATACGTAAAGGCTCTTTGGTCAAACTCTGACACACCATAGGCATAGACAATAAGAACAAGTTCTGTGAATGGAGAGCGAAGCCATTTTCAATTTTTTTGCTTGTCAATGCTTGACAGTGTCAGACTCTAGATGGAAATGGAGTGATACAGGTCTCCAATCCTGTCAGATATCAGGCAAAGCATACGCTGGATTCACATTCATATCCAATGATTATAAAAAATTCAGTTCTTGTCAGATGTCAAAGATGAGGGAAAGTGCCTCCTTTAGTGAGGTTGCAGGTAAAGACATGGATCTGACCCAAAGACTCTGGAGACCCAGTCCAGGTCCTGTCATGTGATCTTTTTCTTGTGGTTTTGACTAAACCTTACCCAGCTGCCATGTGCGTATATTGGCTGAATGGATTATCCCAAAAAGAGTTGCCATAAAACATTCAAAGCACTCATCATTCATCAATGTCATGTATCAGATTTTATTTTTACATTATATTATCAGCAGTGGGTTACATAGTTGCACACTATTGGCAGATTATCTTTTACTTGCTCTCTTTCGTGTTTTATGCCTAATGTTTAACTTACAAAACAGACACAATATGTGTTCGTCATGCATGTGTGTGAAATATGAATGTCTCCAGAGGAAGCATTGACAGCAAAGCAGGAGAAAGAAGAATATATCTTATAATATTCACCAGTGCAAGTCTCCATTGTAAGAGATAACTACAATATTGCTATCAAAAGGAATATCTTCTTGTTTTACTTGAACATATTCAGATAGCATGAGATTGTTCTGTTTCCATCATGATTATTAAGTGGACCAGATTTTGGCTTGCTGGAGTTTTAATGGCTTTGGAGCACATGTAGCTCGGCCAAGTTGGTAGACATCAAGTTTGACTGCTTTTTTTAAGCAATGCAATAACTGTGTTCGCTGAGTTATTGCTGCGCTCAGACAAAGAGCTGGCCTCATAAAAGAGTCCTCATCTCTCTGGGCCTATATGAAAGCAGTATTTTTAAAGATGTTTTTTGTTCTGTCTGTCAAACACTTTGATACTGACCAACATACCTTGACATTGGGTGGACTGCCATTCATTTTGGTTTGGGCAAGTCTACAAAGGAGGATTTAAAAAAAAAAAAATGGTGATGCTTCAGTCAAAGCATGGAATTTACTGAGTATATCCAAACTCTCAAGAGGATGAATCCTTTACATTTTTGATTCATTCTAATGATTTTTCCACTGATGATATCTCATTATCTAATGGACAGATTGCCATGAAATTTCATGAGTGTTCAATGAAGAGACAGAATGCTTTGGCCATAAATTATTCTGCAGCCTTTACCCCAACTGCACCCTCAAGACTACTGCAACTGTAGCCCTAATAGCCACGCTGTAAGATATTTTATGATGCTTTCACAATATTGGTTTAATGAACTTTGTAGCCTCTAGGGGCTCAGGGCTTTAAACTGCTATCATCCAGTCTCTAACCTTTTCATTGCTTACATATTATTTTCCTCTTTAGAGAAATATCTAACTCACATTCGAACAAGACACCATTATTACGTTCACAGCTTATCTGTACACTCGTTTGTGGAGATTGTTACAGTATTATGTTGTATCTGTGAAATAACGATGATTTATCTCACAGCGGCTTCTATCATTATTCAGAATCGCTGTGACTAGTGAGCCGTAGGTAGATCACTTATCAGTGTCTGACCCACTGTCAGCGTGAAAGAGCAACTCGAAATGCCACGTCATGCTCCCATTTTCCTGTTTGTTTTGCTGAAATCTTTTTCTTTTCCTTCTCAAAGAAAGCATATTCTGTTATGGCTCAGTGAAAGCCTACTGTTGTTTTTCAGTGTGCCGTTTCACTCAGCTCCGCTGCGCTTTGCAGCCAGCCAAGCAGATCACTTAGTTAGCCACCCTGCTCCATAGACACCTCCTACGACTTTGTCGACACCCACTTCCTTGGACACAGCCCTGAAGGAGCGGAGCATGGAGGGAAGTCTCAAATCTTCATTAATCAGTGTGTCAGATTTCACGGGGCAAAGTCTTGCTGAAATGACTGTTAGGAGCTACAGCGATCTGTAATTTCCATGGGAAGTAGAGTACAGAAAATGAGGGAACAATGAACATGAGGAGATGGAGGACACAAATGAGCCTGATGAGAATGGCCCGGTTGTTAGTCCTGAGGTGCATGAGACTGGGTTTGGATACAGCGTGAGCTGACATGGCCAGCTTCCCAAAGACAGAGCCCTTTTACAGAAGCATTCGCTCATTAGAGAGCACATCTCGCATTGTTTATGGACTTTAATGAGCCTTGCCGCAACCAAGGGTAGAAAAACAAAGACGAGAAAATACGGTCCTTGCATTCAGAAATGTAACAGGTCCTCTCGCCGCGGACAGGAAGAGAAAGGGCTCGAAGTCCTGCCTTCACGCTAATCTGTCTATTCTGAACAGTACACGCTCCTTATGCATTTGAGTATGAGGTCTGGCATCCCCCATCCCCCAGCTTTTTTCTCCCATGTTTTTACCCTCCTGTTTCTCTCTTTCTCATTACTGCTATTGCTGAGAACAATCTCAGGGCACCATTTTGCCGAGGACATTGAGGAGCTTAATTAGTTCATTCACGGATATGGCTCCTCTTACTAGCCCAATGGCTTTAGTGCCTCGGGAGGGCCTTAAATGCCAGCTCCCTCTTGCAGAAAAGCCTCAAACTGTACAGAATATAAAATACCTGTCAGGTTAATAAGGGAGAACCCCAGCAACCTTCCTGAATTTATTTATAACATTTGCACCTGCTTTGAAGGACTCAGAGTGGCAGACTCTTAGCACTGTAGTGGCAGAAGGAAGAGGAAATGCTGTTCATAAATGCCCTCATGGTCGAATCTTTTTGTTATCGCTGCTGTTTTCCTGTCTTGATTTTTATTTTTTTTTATATAAAAAAAGCTTAAATTGCATAAAGGGACTACTAATGGAGCATGGGGTTGAACGAATGAGGTTCAGTGCTAAGGAAAGGTGTTTACTTTAATGAATATCCTTATAAAACCTATAAAGTTACGAAACTGAACTTGTATTTTTCCTTAAGTCATTTCCCATGGTGTGACTTTTATGCATTTCTCTAATAAAGTAATATATTTCTCACTTTGTTTCATAATATTAAAATGTTCACATTTACTCATAATCCTGAAAATAAAAGTAAATGAAGCTGATGTTAACAGCTCAGTAATACATTTTTCAACTTGAAGGCCTGAAAGGAACAAAAAAGCAATTTAGCTAAACAAACAACCTGGGATGCATTTCCTGAAGTGCTTTTTGGCTTCAGATTGACAAAAATCTTTGTTAGCGGGATTCGTGGTAAAGACACTCAAACGAAATGAGCTGCATCCGATAATGTGATTTTAAATTACAGAGCTCATAACTCGGTATGCATTGATTGAACAGAGGTTTAGGTCAGTCTCTAGTGATGGGAAAATGATACCAAAAACTCAATAACAGCATGCTCCTCCTTTTGGGAAGGGGCAATTATGTTATTCTTTTCATCCCATCTCCACTTCTTCAGTGACATCTGAACTCTCATTAGTGAGACGGGCCCCGGCAAATGGATGCATGGGAGCAGTATAGAGTGCGTGGACCGAAATGGGGAAATCAAGTTTGGAGGCTTGAGCTGTTTGCAGTGCTTCCTGTAACACTATCCTGTTTGTGGAATGGGGGGTATTCCTGAAATGACAGTCAGTTTCTGGGCAACAGAGCAGCAGCTGTGCATATCTTTGTATCCAGGGGGGATGCAGTGTGATAAAAGCCCATTGATGCAGCTGTGTTTGAACAGGGAGATTGCAGTTCGATCAGTGGCGCGAGGGATTCTCCGACCAACAGAGTGGAGGGAAAGAACTTTATAAGAATCCTGCAGTGCCTATTTTTTGTCAGAAAAGGGAGGAGCTGGCTAAAATATAGTCTATAGCAGACAAGTGAGCCTGAATGGGTGACAGTTTTATGTTGCGTTCACACGAGGGCCGTTAAAAAAAGAAAGCAATGTTTGGTGGTATCATGGGATGTCTGTTAAGGGCAAAGCCGAACTGGTTGGCATGGTAATTTTGAAAGAGGAGAGTTTATTTGTAAGCACAGTGTCACTGTTGTTTGTCAATAGAAATAATTTCCTCCACAAATTGTTCTGTATTTTAATAGTCTAAAACATACGTTGATTAAATTTGGTATCGTTTTATCCTTGACTTCACAATGGAGAAAGAGACGTAGAAAACACTATTCCCACATTAACCTTTGTTGTCAAATTGAAGCCAAAAACCTGGAGCAACACATTTGCGGCTAATTCAGTTGACTAAATTATGCAGAATAAGGGTTGAGGGATAATTCGGTGTCATCTTTTATGGACTTTCAGTGGAATCATATTGTGATATGAATTCATCATGTCATTATTTAACTAATTTCTGTTATCCAAATGAATGACTCCAAGCAAATGAGTTTGTGAGGTTTTTGCTTCACACATAGTGCACTGTTTAGTCTTGTGTGACTTCATTGATTTGAAATTTTTCATGGGTGAATTCGGATACATCTGCTATATTGTATTATCTATATTAGTATATGACTTACATCACATTATCTTACTTACTCAGACTATGGCTACAAAATGTAAAATACCCAACCTTTCCTCCTGGGACCCTGCGTCCTCATTTTAATTACATTTTGGGTTTGCTGCACGTTTTACGAGATTATCCTTAATTTAGATATTACGCTCTTGTTCATAGACACAGAAACTGATCAAAACTTTGGTTCAAACTTATTTATTTACGCTAAAAAAACATTCATTGTTTGATATGGCATACAAATTTTGATACATTTTAGCAACAGGATAAATCTAAAATGCTCTTAATCACAAGGTACCTGTAGGAGGACATTGGGACTTTATTATTGTCTTGTTTAAAGACATTGTTCTGTGCTTTATTACACACTTGTGACTTTTAAAAATAAACCCACTGTCCCCATATGAGGATATTCCTTTTTTTTTTCAAAAATTATTTACTGCTCAAAGACAATGCTTAGTTTAATTAGGTCCACCTAATTCCAAGTAGCTAGAAGAAAAAAAATGCATACCAAATTAAAACTTTGGTCTCATTGGGGCTATTTTACCAGCAGCACTTAGATGCCCATCTCTTCAGGAAATAATTACAGTAACAGTAGTAGTTTGCCTCCAGCCATGTACCGCCACCATGTGAATGCAGCATTAGAGGTGATCAGGACTGTGATGTTTTCAGGAAATGTATAACAGAGGACATCTTGGCAGTCATTAGTTACTTGTTGACACTCTCACTGCTGAAGCAGAGACAAGAGTGGAGGTGGAGTATAACGGAGCCACTCTCCACTGGTGTGGCCTCATTAATCACTGTCCTCTGGCTCGCCACGGGTGTAGGGGGTCCTTTGTCTATGTTTGAGGCATTCTGTGTTGGATTTGATGCAGTGCTCAGATGCTGTAGCCTGCAATCCCAGTTGGTGTCCAGGAAAGATGGCTGACTAAGAAAGCTACCTGAGATTTGTGCTATTTTTTGGCCTTACAGTGTGAATTCTCATCAAAGTCTAGATTAGAACTTCATTAAGCTTAATGGGAGTTATGCCACATCAGCTGTGAGTTTTCAGAAGCGGCTTTATCTCTGAGACTTTTTCTGAATACTCCATGCTGCTGTCTCTCTGTGTGTCACCATTGTCTGATCAGAGCTGCTTAGAGACTTATATTTCAGGGTGGAGAGATTTGTTTTCTATTGTTCTTCGTTCATCCAGACCGCTGACAAGTTTCTTAGCCAGTCATTTCTCAAGCAGAGGTTTTCATAGTGAAAGACAGTGAGGAAAAAAAAACAAATTCCCAAAGGAATTTCATTATCATTTTATGAGGCAAAAGTGTCGTTTTGAGAGAGATTAATTTTAATGAGACATCCCAAAAATGCAGCACACACATCATTTTTATTACCAAACGAAACTTGGTTATTGTGCAGACTCACAAAGTTGAGAGATGTATGAAGATAATATCTCAGCATGGCTTCTATCTTAGTTTTTAGCTTTTCACTGAACTTTCACTGAAGGATGGATGCCTGGCCTCAGAAAAGACTGAGTGTCTCTTAACAGATGCATGTGACTACTGATTTATTGGCAGCGTAATCTTCTTATCGGAGGGTGTGGTAATGATGAGCATCAAGGCTGAAGGGCCATGACTATTGGCTACAGAATGTAAACCCTGACAAGTACGGCAATTGATCTTCCAAAGTGATGAAAATGGTACATTTTTGGACCAGAATGTACACAAAGTTGTAAGTGCAGGTAGGTTGTAAATGTAGATTTTTCTTCATAGACAATATTGTAAGAGGAACAATCTTAGTATTTAGTAATTAGTGTCGATCGGCAATCCTATGAATCCCCTGTAGGTATGTTATGATCAATTTTTGTCCATATTCATCGACTAAATCTTCATGTGTATGATTACCTGAATTGCAATGGCACTCAGGAACTTTAAATATTATTTATGAACAGAGAAGTATTATTTATTTTGATAATCAAACCATTATTGTGATAGCATTACATTTTCACGTCAACTTCACCATTGAGAGGATGTATTTGTTGTTCAGCAAGGTAAATATGCTTTAAGTTGTGGTTGCCAAAATATTTCAGTCAAACCAAAATGTGTCTGTAGCACAGAGTTTGCTCTTCTTTTACATTTGGTGCTATGCATCAGTAAACTCAGTGAAATTTAAAAAAAGCTGACCAAGGGGAACAAATTAACATTGGGCCTCAGTATCCTTCCCCTCTAGCCAGCTTTCAGAGTGCTCTCAGGGGATTTGAGACTATCTCCTGGATTTCACTTCACTTTGAGACGAGCTATGTGCTTCTTGTCACCAGTTTTGTCAAGAGAATTGAGCATTAGATTAACAGCAATCCAGCACTTTCACCTGTTCTATCTCTGATGCTGGGGTTGTGTTTGGTCCAAGTCAGTGCTTTTGATTTCAAAGAGTGATTCCTCAAAGGTTTAAATCCGTGGACCAGCTGGGAAAGTCTTGGTGGGCAAAGTCGATGAGCAACATTCCTCCATCTCCTCCATTACAATCACTGTCAACAGTATGAGACTGTGTCTTGTGAGCAGGTTCTAGTGTAAATGAGTGGGACCTTTTAAATGTGCTTGACGTAAGGCTGGATAATGTGGAGAAAATGAAACATGATATTTTTGGACTACATACTAAGATATCAATATTGTATTGTTGACTATTGGTGCTGTTATGACAGTTCCAGTGTTAGGAAAGGTTGTCTTTTTTATGCATCCAGCAGATACCAGGCAACAATACCATTCATTAGAATTTGTAATTGTGGCTAAATGATTAATGTAAGACCACTATTGAATCTCATCATGGCTTTGTTTCATCCACCAATACTTGAGAGTCATCTGGTGCTGGGCAGGTTGCGTATGTTGGAGTTTATAAAAGCTTTTTGCTGAAAGCAGCTGCGGATGGGTGGAGATTTTGGGGCCATAAAACCAAAACAATGACCTAAAAGAGGCTAAGAACTCTATTATGGGGAAGAGAACTGAAGATGAAGGGGGTGAAAATTCTCTTTGCGTTCATCATGAGCAACCCTTTAGCCATTTGACCCATAGACAATATTGATTAGTGGAGCTTAAAAGATGGCCTCAGTGAACAACAGTAACCCTAACCTTTGACTAGTCAGCCCAATAAACCCCCAACAGACCCAAGGCGCACAGCAGAGACACCTAATATCCCAGGCTTATGTTTCTAATGTTGGTAACTGGAATGAATAATCTCTGAACAATGAAAGCGATGACACTGCTTTGATGCAACATCAGTATCAAACAGACATTATTGTAATATTTACAGATGCCCACATGTCTTGAATGAAACAATTGCATGCTAGATGACAAAGTGATTAGTGAAAGTGAAGCAGGCAGCAGATAAATAGACAAGTTTCCCCCCCATTAGACTTTGGGAGGCAACAGTACCCATCATGCTGTCGCCAGTGATCACAGAGCCCATAAACAAAACCCAATTAGAGATGTGGAATAACAGAAATGGAGGGGGGCAGGGGATTGATGGAGTGGGCGGGGCCGACTCCTATAGGACCTGCTGGGCTCCAGAGACACCACAGACGTGACAGTGTCTGGACTGCGTCTGGAATATAATATAATTCTGATGAATTAATAATCATGGAGAAAATGTCATCAATAATGAGCAGGAACAACTAAAAGCCGTTCTTAGCTGAGCCATGCTGAGCAAGGGTGTGCCCCCCTCCCAATGACTGTTGATGGTGGCAGGAGGCGAGGCGCCAGACCGATATGTGATGTGATCCCAGAAGTCCCTCAGCAGACAGGGTGAAATAACGGGATTCCCTGGAGTGGTGCTGAGGAGGTAGTGGCGGTGTGGTGGGGGTTTATTGTGTGTGTGCGGAAAGGCGGGGCTCTGGGGGGATGGGGCCATCATGTCTTCTGCTTGACTTCACCTGAGAGGATGAGTCAGCCTGGCATATTTGTGCCAAAGGGGGGCTAAAGGTGATACTGAGCCAAGAGGAAAACACTGCAAACAACACAGCACACACCCAGATGTACGTCTTCCACATATTGTGCATTCTTGAACTCTGATAATCGATTTTGGGTCACCGGGGAGCAAAAACACACACACAAGCAAACGTAGTATGACCAGCTTGTAAAGTGGTCATGACTAACATTCCTGATATACACATCCAGCAGACACAGAGAAGCATTATCATTTATTTGGAGTTGAACCCCTTGAGAACAACATCTCTTCAGCTAGTACATCGTTGCCTTTCTGAAACAACTAGTCACTAACTCTGTTTGTTTGTACACTGCATACCCAAAACCAAAAAGCAGTGGGTTTATTTGGGCTTTTATTGCTGAGAGTCAAGGTTAAAGAGAGCTGTCTAAACAGTAACCTTAAACCCCCCAAAATTTAGCTAAAAAGGGCCTGAAAGCTGCTTTTAGTCTTATAATTTTTGTTCCTTTTTCTTTGCCATCACCAAATCATAACCAGGTGTTTCAAAGGGGTATATTGATTTGAATTGGTTTAGCCCAGATTGCACATTTCAAGGCATCACAAAGTCGCTTCGGGGTACTCTCCAACGATGTTCATATTAAATGGGCTTCCCTGGTGGTGAGGACAGCTCAGAATATGATATTGGGTTGTTAAACAGTGTGCTGAAAATGGTACTTTTATAATTACATTTTAACCAACATTTATTGAGTGTCAGAAGGTTTGAAAGGACTAACGTCCTTGTTTGAAGTCCATCCAAACAACCAATGAAGCTTGAAATGGTCTTCAAGCTAGTCAAACATTTTCCTATTTAAACTGTACAAATATGTCGAATTAAAGAAATTAATTTTCCTCTGAAATGAAAAGTATCAGTTTAAGTAGTAAATTAAGGCTAATTGTAAAGTTTACTTTAATTTCAGACATGACAATTCCACAAGGATCGAGTAAACATAGGATAACTCCACTCTAAAACGTTATTTTGTAGTCTGTTCAGTCTTTCTCTTTCCTTTTCCGTCTTTCTTTCCTTCCTGTCATACTCTCTCCACTCTAACCATCTCTCTCTCTGCAGCCCTCTTTCCCTCTGTATGGTTCCCTCTGGCCATGGTCCGTCATGGTTCCTCCATGCTTCATTTCTTCATTAGAGGTTCTGAGCATTTCGCAGAATAGATTTCCACTATCAGGGATCCCATGCTGCTGTGGAAGGATGGAAAGTCTAGACAGTTTGGAAAAAGTCTAACAATTCACCTTCACACTGTGGACTGCAGCCGCTGTGAGGGTGAGAATTCTATCTGTAGTGGTCGCAATGAAATCACACCGGTCGGTTATGTGTGTCCGTTGGGATGATGAAGCATCCATCTTTGTCAGATTTCCGTCAGTTTTGATGGACAAAGGTTAACTGAATTTTACATAGTATGTCTGGACATGTTGAGCCAATTAGCATGGAGCTAGCATCCCTAGGTTTGTTTTGGTTAAAATTGAGGCTGTTGGAGGAGGCTTTAGATACTGTACACACCGCTGTTTTGCAATTTATGATCACAGGATTACAAAAACTGTTAAAAATCTATTTTATGGTTCTTCTATAAAGCACCCTATTGAAAGTCCTTTCTTGCATTCAAGCTTCAATCAGACAGAATCCTAACCCTTAAAAGTATATTTGTATGGATTAGTGTCACTGCTCTCTTAGCCTAAGGGGAACGATATAAAACTACTAATCAACGGTGTTATAGAATTTAGCTGTGGAAAAAGATGCTCAAGACACTGGCACATTGTTATAAAAGAAGAGTATATGAGTCATGGTATCTGTGGTATCTCTGGCCTTGTCTGCTCTCTAACCTAGAGTGAATGTGCAATGTAACATCCGGCCTTAATATCCTGCACATGTCCTTCCCTGTAAAATACAGCCCTCACAATGCTTTCATTACAAAAAGAGTGCTTTTAAAAAAACACTAAAGAAGCAAATGCAACCTCTTTGATACTGAATGTAAGCTGATGTGATTTTAAAGCAAAAAAAACAACATGCATTTTCTGCGAGGTGTGTTTCAATGTAGTATCCGTCATGAGAACTATCGTAATTACAACCAGCGTTAATTGTGACATTTTATTACACTCAGCACCAGAAAAGGAATTAGAGAGACATTTTATAGCTCAGTGAAAATACAGAGGTCAGGGTGTTGAATTGGATTGCGGAAAAAAGCAATAGACTCCCATCTCCATAAGAAGCGTCAACTGTATTAGTTGCCGCATCTTAACCATACCATAACCAAAAAGTGCGCTCATGAGTCTTTTTGAAAGTATCAACAAACGTTCTTTAAGACCATTTCCGGTTACATTTGATTTGTGTTTTATTTCACATTTGAATGTAGCCGGAAATTTTGCATTTAGCAGAAGCATCTGGCAGATTATTAGGGCTTCTGTTATTGATAGCACTTGTTGCATTTTGAAAGCATCATAATGCCCCAGCACAGCTGATTTGACAGTGATTTATTCATGTGAAACTGACATGAAATATGTCAAAGCTTTACTCCTGTAAATTGCATTCAAGACATACCTGTTTTCCTGTCTCCCTCATACACATTGCTGAGATGTTTTGCATAAATTTTCTGCTTGCTGCATCATTGATTTTATCAATCTGCTCTCGCTGCGATGGTTGTACCAGTGTTAATCCACACAGTAAGCTTGATAACACTGGGTGTGGTAACTCATTTCCCAAGAGCTCTCACACCTCCACAGAGATCTGAAACCAGAGCTGATGTGTGAACGCCGAGAAATATTATACTCAGCAAGTCACTTGACTAAGTCTGCACAGATCCATCTACATAGGTTCTGGTTTCTTTGGATTAGATTAGAGGACAGTCTAATGCATCAACACTAATGAATCCTGACTTCACTCCTCTTGTAGTTTGGTAGCATATGGTTGGCAATGCAAGTGAATTGAAGAAATCTGGGAACAAGTTGAAAAAGGCAAGAAACACAGTACTCATGATTGGTTTTTCACAATGCCACCAGGTTAGCAAACTTACCTGGAGGGAAGACCAAGGTGAAAAAAGATATATTGTTAGCCAGCATTTTTGTATTCACAGGGATGCCAGATCTCTGTAGTTATTATTTTGACTACAATGTTATTCAAACCAAATCAAAGCAACTGCAAACATTTATAAAAAAAAAAAAAAAACATGACCCAAGTTGTAAAAAAAAAACAGCAACAACCCTGTTTTATTGCCGTTATGCAAAAGCATTCAGCCTTGTCTGTGAAGGTTAACATCAGCAATTTCAAAAAGCCCTCTCTAAAGAGTGCTTAAAAAAGCTAAATGTTAAAGGGGTGTAAAACTGGATTAGTGTGGAAGGAAAACCAAAACAAAGAGAGAAAGAAGAATACACATTTTCAAATCTATTTGCATTTGTGTGTAGGAGTAAAAAGAAATCACATCTTTTGTTTTAATGTTAAACTGGTGGAGGGTATTTTGGGACCAGATAAGGCATGCTCACTTTTGGAAGCACTAAAACTGACATCTCCACACCTCTCCAAGCTCTAAACAACAAACAATGAGAACTTTGCTCTGTCTCTTTGTCTCTCCTCATTGCATATTACAGGCCTCATGTTGCTTGCAGCTCTGGCATTGGAGTTGCTACTTTTTATCCGCTGGAGTCACATTGCTTTGTGTCTCTTGGTAGCTCTTTGTCCTTATGACTATTTCCATCACTGTTTTCCTTTTTTATGTTCAGATGTGTGCGGCGTTGCCAGGTTTTTGGAGTCCCCTGGCAGATGTGCTTGCACAGTAGTTCTCATTATCTACAGCTAAAAAAGAGGCATAATTTAACCTCTCATGTTCTCCATGTAAACACAATGCACAGCGACTTACTTATTCACTTCGCCATTTGATTGCTGATTTGGAACAGCCCCATCGATACAACCGAGTCTCCCTCTTCCACGATGTTAACTATTTCGGGGGCCTCAGACAGAGCCTCATGTGTACTGTCGCACTAGCGTACAGTAATTGCCTGTTCTCCCAACATCCCCTCTCTTTTTTTTGTGCACTCCCAAACCATGTGAACATACTGTCTGAGCTGGTGACACAGTCCAGTGAACCCAAAAGGGATAACAGTCGTGCCTCTTTTTTCATTAAAAATGAATTTAGAGAAAAGATGAGCAGATGTTCACCCCCATTTTCAAAGAGTGAAGTAAAAGTATAGGATTTCTGGCACCCTCTACCTTCCAGAAGCTGTCTATCTGAAAGGATAGCTTTTATATTTTCCACACAGCTGAATCACAACTGCTTTTGCGCCGCTGCAGAGACTAAAAGCTGTACCACATATGTTAGTGTTTCTATGTGTCTTGGTCACTAACTCAAACAGGATCCCAGACAAACGCTGCATTCCTTTCACTGTGACACTGCACTCAGTCAAACATTAGGGATCTCGTAAGAAAAGCCCAAATTGCCCTTGAACCCTGTCAATGCAGGAGAGGTGCCAGCATGAACGTATGATTGTGTAGGACCTCCATAAGCACACAGAGCTGGTATTGGGAAAAATATCACTTGTGAAATTCTCCTACTCCGTTTGCATAACTGTCAGGGGTTGTAACAGGAGATGTGAGTTTCAGTTGGTGGTCTTTGCCATAGGGATATGGGATTGAGGGGTATGCTCTGGGAACGTGGAGGTGAAGGGGGTGTGAATATGTCAGTTGTAGTAGCAGGAGTTCAGTTTCACTGCGGAATGCGCTCTTGGTATATTTATGCTGTCGGTAAGGCCAACAAACCTAGCCATGTACCCCTGCCTAGTTCCAAGTGCTGTCCACAGCTCTTGCCATGATGTAAACCATCGTTTTTTCTCTCAGTGCTTCTCTTCGAGCCATAAACCAGGCCGCTTGCTTTTCCATGAGAATTGGAAGTGTGCAGCGAGCCTTGACTGTAATCTTGATTCTGCAATAATGTCTTATTACTATCATAGCTGCTGCTTCTTTTCACCAATCATTGGTGAAGCAAAGACGTTTCACACTTGAATTGTTTTGGTTTTGTTCGGCCCAGCATTTTATTAAATGTTTGAGATGACACAATAGATGGTACAACAGTTTTATTTTAATGCTACATGGGTGGCTGCCAATTTCAATATCTAGACCTAATGCAAAAAAAGCCAGGGTCCCTTTAGATCAGAATACAAGAGAAATATGAGAGAGCAACAAGAGACACATTATACAGTGCTCTAAAGCAAGTGGGTGTATGTTTGTTAGTTCTGCCTCTCACTGCCTGCACTTCTGGGTAGCCTCCCTTTAGTAGAGAACTCTATCATACTGTAAGTGAACAGTGGTACAGTTTTAGTGTTGAGAACAAATGGTATAAGTCTGTTGAGTTGCTGGGAAATAAAAGGCCTACTGAGTATCCTCTTGGGGGTCCAGATAAATGGACTTGTCTGTGTGCAGCTGCTGTCTATTGTCTGACTAGACGACGGCTGGAATTCCAACCCTGATGATGTTTCCTTCAGTTTGGAGCCGTTTGTCCACAGCAAGTTCTGATGAAATCTTGAACTCGCCTTAATCTCAGATCTGTTTTTACTGCCTTTGGTCCAACTTTGTTTTGATTATATCTGTCTTGAAACTGTGGTCTTTTACAGCCTAACACTTGAATGCATCTGTACTCATAAACCTGTGCATCAATTAGTTGGGTGTTGAAGGGCTTAGTGGACCTCCTGCAGATATATCTGCATTTCAGGGGGATAGAAATTCAGAGCACATACTCATATCTTGCTTCATTGCCTGTTTGATTCCCCCAATTTTAGGGTCGTCAATGATCATTTGTTATGCACGAATTGAAACGCTGCCCGCCAGTGAATATTTGCTGTAGCCATGAATGGCTGTTGTCCTTAAAGAACCTCCCTTATCAAGCATTATATAGAATAGTCTTGAAAAGTACCTGGGAACACATGGATTACAACCATAGAATGCAGTTTCCATTTTATGAAATTAAAAACACACAATCTGAAGCAGTGTAACTCACTTTGCCACCCTTCATTTTTCACTGTAGCTTCAACCAAAAAGTGAAATATCCCACTCTAAAATAAAGAAAATTCCATCTGTCTGTCTGTTTGCATCCATTTTTCTCCGTAATATGTTGCCCAATCAATCTGAAATTGCACATGGGCTTTGAGAATTTCCATAGGTAGAAACTAGCAAAGCCCTTTGTCTCATTCACCCACTGCTCATGCCCTTTTTGTATAAAAATACTTAATAATTAATGTTGACTCATTTCTTCTTTTGCCCATGGAGTGAAAACACAGACAGTGCCACTCTGCCATTGCAAGCCGCATTGTGGTCAAAGGTGGAATAGCAGTGTGAATGACAAAGTAAAGTACAATTTTTTCATTCTTTGACAGCCGTTAAAAACCTATATTGTTGTCACGTAGCGTTACAACATTGGGTGCTTTCAATTCCAAAAACAATTAGAAGTTGTGAGTATTATCCTAGCCCACTAACACTATTCCTGCTGTTTTACTAAAGTCTGCATGCAGTAGCAGTGCACATATCCCCGGGTATGGGCCAGTTTGAATTAAAGGTCCTCTTGAGAAACTTTGCTTATGCTCAGAGCAAATTACAAAGAGTGCAACAGGCTTTCAACTTGAAAAGCAAATGTTCACAAATCAACTTGGACTGTTATGACTGCCTATTTAGACTCCACCGGTAGTTGCAGCTCTAAGTGTGTGTCTGAATGATGGTTGCACTTAAACCGCATTACAGTGATTTACTGATGTAATGAAAAGGCAAGTAGAATTTGTCTTTTGTTCCATGGCTGTGATGGGCTTATTAGAACTATAATGTTTGGGACATCTTAGGTAAGCATGTGCAATGGTATAAATCCACAAAGATTTGTGAGCTGTATCAAGAAAAACACAGTTTTTCCTTTACTGTAAATGCAGAACATGAGCAAAATGCAAAGAGATGAATGAATGAGGGCCATTGTCTCTGTGCAGATGCCCCTTACCAGCTGATAGGACTGGAAAAGCCTGCACTGCAGCAAGTTCTTCCGTGATGAATAGCTGTTTTTCACATCTGCTCATCAACACATTCAACACGTCTATTTTCAGACGTGTTCATTTTCAAGGAACATGGTAAATGCTTGAATGATTCATGCAGAATGGCCTGTCGGTTCTGTTTTAATTACGACTTGCATTCGCTTGTCAGGCAGGCACTTTGAGAAATGGAGGGCTCGGTGAGTGCCTTAAATGCACACCGATATTTTCATATTGTTAGACACATTTTTAAGTAATACAAATATTAACGTAAGTGGTACCACATATGCTTTTTTATAGAAATGTCAAAAGCTAATGTACAGATTTTCCACCTAGCATATTTTAGGGAGCCTACACATAAAATGACATTAGAGACAGCTTGTTAAGAGTAGGGAGATGTATGTGTATTTGCTTACTTGAACAGACAAAGGAGGGTCCTTTCCTAACTAACGGGACCCTACCTACCAAGAACTTTTTGCACTACTGCTTGCTTATGACTGCATTTCTTTTATGATACTATCCAGTATTACACCTAATAGATACATTTTGCAAACAAATATCTGTAACCATAGTTAGACAGCACTAGTATCACTTCATGATACCGTCCTAAAGTCAATGCTGTTTCATTGCAGAAATGGAAAACAGAGATAAGACTATTCAAGTTGATGGAATCATCCTGGTTGCCAAATCCCACTGTAGTGCCAAAGAAACCGACCTTTGAATTATCTGATATCCAGGGGAGTTACTCCTGGGCTGTTGGGCTGAACTGGAATCAGAGGCCTGGAATTGGCATGGAGTAGTGTGTTTGTCCACCCAAATGTCAATGGCAAGGCTGAGCTGAGGCAACATAGCCTGAATATCAAACTGAATAGGCATTTTGTTTTCACATCATTATTCAGTCTGACATTGTGTTCATGTTAGCGCTGTTTGCCCTAACTAGTCAGTAGGATGTGATATGTCCTTTCCCCTACATTGTTTTCAGTGCACAGAAAAAGTTTTTGATGATGTCGCTAGGAGCAATTGAGACATCGATCAAATGCATGCAGTTTTTTCCTGTAAGCTGTTATTTCTCTAGGTCAACTTCCAAAAACCTGTACAGTTGAATCAATCTCATCAATAAGCATAAAACTGTTTGAATCACTAGAAAAATCAGATGCTGGGAGTTGCTCAGAGGTCTGGGATCAGGATAGAGGCTTCATCGTTTTTTGAAAGGCATCAGCGGGGTGAAATTCATATCTGATGCTTGCTGTCTTGCTATCAGGGCAAACATTTCCTTTCGGTATTCTTTGATCCTCTTAATCTCATGTCTCAGGGTTAAAAGATGAATATATGTATCGTTTTAAAAGAGATAACTTAATTTTATAGGTTAAATGCCATCAAGGAGAGCAAGAAGTTGTCAAATTAAAAAAGGAGAAATGTCACCAAGGTGGTAAATTAGTGATATTTCAGTTTGACCATTAGTGTGTGAGTAGCAGAAAAGACTCTCAAATGTCATGAAAGTAATAGTGTGTATTGGATGAATCATGCAACTTGTATGATATCCGTGGGTTACTTAAGGTAAAAGCTGAATCACCCAGCGACCTGTCTCAGGAATGTTCCATGACTCACCTCCTCAGTATACTTTGGGCAAGAATCCTCCTCTTCCAAGACAACTTGGTCCGCTCCATCTCTGATACAGTGAGGTGGTGAAGGCTGGCAGACTCCCGACTTTTCAAGGCCATTATCACGACCACTGCTGCATCACTAACTTCATCCACACACTTCATTCCCCTAAGTGTGATTGATGGGAATGTCCCGCCTGGCCTAGCACCGTGTCATGGCATACAGCCGAGGGCAAGGACTCCTGTGAGAAGAACAGAGGGGAGGAAGGGGGTAGAGGATTTGAACTTTATTGGTGCCACCGCAAATCAGTGTGAGCAGGGTTTACACTTACACAATATATAGGAGCAAAGTCGTCACCCTTGACAACATGATGCCATGCCAGCCAAGGCTATAATAGCTCAGGGGCTCCGGGACAGGAGCAGCACACCTCTGCCAAGTAAACGGAGGTGTTAAGAAATTATAATGGCTTAGAAATGGTTATAATCATGTAAAGTTCACACAGAGTTCATATTTAAAGTGACAGCTGCATTTATAGCAGCACTCATTTCTAGAGGAATTCATGCATTGTCTTCTAAATTAGTGTGGGGATTTGTTTGGTCCAAGTAGTGTGTGCAGAACCACACAAGACACACCGTTAAAACAACACTATTCAAATCCAGAGAGGTGACATAACTCACTCAAGCACATACTTAAAGATCCAGTGTGTATGATTTAGGGGAATGTATTGGCAACAGCGACATGCATGTGTTCTCTGCTACAGCCCTGTTCATTTTCTGTGCTTCTGGCGACTTGGCACCATATTTTCATTGTTGATCAAATACAGTTGTTTGGGAAGGCTGTGAGTGTTTTTGCCTAATTGCAGGTCAACTTTTCTCAGCTTTAGTCTGGTACTTTAAGAGAAACACAACACTTTTCAGACACAAATAATTGTGTTAACGTCTTAAAGTGACACTGCCAACTGAAGTTACAGACAGGCAAGGACTGATAACATTGGTTGCCTAGCTCGCACATTAACAGTTGTCGGTTTACTATTAGCCGTTAGCCGCTAGCTTATTAACAACAGCATAACAGACGGCTAATGTGGCTGTCGGTTAATGGCATTGTTTGTATTGATACTATTGAAAATTAGTATTGTATTTACTACTAATATCTAGTATCAATTAGTGTCTGAGTATTGATTTTTTTGGCAACCTAATTAATCCTAATTCATGTCTATGTTTTCTACGGTAACCCAGAACGGACAAACCAAACACTAGCTCTGTAGGGCCATTTTCGTGTTGCCTCGCCACTGTAGTGCTCCTGCACACTTGGCATATAGAAGTTTCAGGTCTGCAACCTAACTGATAGATGCCACTAAATCCTACGCACTAGACCTTTTGAATGCAGATCTGACATACTTGCACTTGTGTTATTTAATTTGGTAATAATTTAAACTTCAGTGGACATATTGAACATTCTTGTTCCAGTCCATTTATTTAACCGCTGCTCATACTGCTACTGCTATTGTTTGCAGATTAAATCCCACCTTTGTTGTTGGTGTTTTAACTGCTTAAACCTTTTCTCAGGACTCTGTTACAATGTACATAACCCCCCCATCCCAAGATGGGTTTGACATAGAGATCTCACAGACATTACCTTTTTTAACACAGAATTAGCTCCTCCATTTACAACATCAAAATACAATAATGCATCACTAACAATAACACAGCTGAATAATTTAATACTTAATGAAACCTGTGATCTTACTTCAGTGAGATTTAGAATGTATGACCTTTATTTGTAAAGGAGTGCTTTTGCAAAGAGGTATTGCTGCTTATAATTTAGAAAAGGATCTGATACTTCTTCCACCATCGCCCGATTCCGTCTTTTGAGGATCAAACACTCACCCCCTGTAGGCTTAAAAGCAGGCATAAGAGGTTTGTAGTTTCCCCAGCTTGAATTCTCTTATTCACAACCGCTTCCAATGTTAAGGCCAAAATGAAATCCTTTAACCCCTTCTGAACTATTTCACCACCATCCTTTGCTCAAATATGTGACCGATTCATGCTGCTGACCAATGACATGCCTTACTGGTTTGAAGACCATTTTTTTTTTACTCTTATCTATGTCCATCACATACTCAAGGAAGTGGAGAGCCTCCATTTGCCTGTACACTAAAAGTGTCGACACTTCATAGAGTCCGTAGTCTGTAAGGATGAAGTATGACCGTTGCATTGGTGACCTACATTTAGCTCCTGAAAGTCTCACTCCAGCAAACATTCCTCAAGGTTACATTATACTGTAGGTCATGTGACTCACAACTGTAAACCGTGACTACAAACCAGCCACAGTTCAAATGCATGGCCTGTGGGAGCAGACCCTGACCTCCATCGGCGAGGTCGCCAGAGAGCACAGTGCACAGCACAAATGTGGGCCATTGCATTTTAGCAGCAGCTATTTTACTCTGATATTTTATTTATTGTACTGAACCAAATGTGGCCTAAAGCGCCTCGACTGATGTTTCTATGCACTGAATATAATTTGCTCTCAAATTATCCCAAGCATTACTCTGTGAGCCATTTTAAAATGTGTAATTTCATGTTGTTGATAGCAGCAGCACAGCGTAACTTTGTGGCCTTGTTTTAAGTTTGGGGTGTTCAATTTCAATAAGCTCAGCACAAGAGGTTGACACCAGCAGCAGTAATTGAAAACACTTTTCAGGGTCACGCTCCGTATAGATCTGACTGAGGAGTAATTCTAGCCAGCAGAGATGACAGACACAGAAGTCAATGGGAGTTATAGCCCTCATAGTGGGGAGTTCATAGCTGAAGATCAGGAAGGAGGCAAATGACAAAGAAAGGAAACACAAATATTTTTAATATACACACATACACATATCTATACATATATAGAAAATCTTTGAAGACATGTTTTCAAATTTGGCACAAAGGTCAGCTTGGACTCAAGAATGAACTGATTAGAATTTAATAGTCAAAGTCAAGGTCACCATGGCATCACAAAATATGTTTTCGGGCACAACTCAAGAATTCATGTGTGAATTATGACAAAAATTCACAAAGATTTTGAATAGGATCAAAGATAAAGGAATTGTATTAGATATCCAAAAGATTACAGGTCAACTTCAGTTTGACATCATGTTCTGCAAGAACACATTTGGGCAACTGTGCAAGTCATAACTCAGGAACAGAAAGGGAGACATTTTGTCAGACACTAGCTGACTACACTGATCCTGAAACCGAGTGATTGTATAGATATTTTGTAAGTGTGCAGAATGTCGATCTCTAATTGTGATAGATGTTAACAAAAGACAGTTTGAATTATCATTTAACTGTGTGGCCCTGTTTTTCTCTTTTAAACATATCTAAGGGTTTGTGTGAAACATATCTGACTGCCTTACTGTTGGTGTTCTTTATCCGCCAGACTGCTTTGAAAGCAATGACACCATCTTCCTAATTGTTAATTAATTGGTGAGCACAATGGTATTATTGGTGGTATAAATAGTGGCTAAAACTACACAAATAAAATTGAAATTACAGTTTGAATTATGCATTCAGCTTTCTTTTTAATCACTCACAAAATGACTTATTGTCTTTACTTATAACTCTTATTTTATCTATTTGTTGAACAGCCTGTCATGCTGTTTTATTTTCTTTTTATTTTATGTCTTTCTCAGTCATTTTTATGGCCTGTTAGTTTGATTATATGCTGTGTTTCTTCTTGCAAAGTGATGGAGCACACAGAAAAAAACCTGTGAAAACACAATGCATAATGACTTTATTAAAGGCAGGCAGTTTGGGAGAAATGGTATGATTGCTAAACAAAGCCAGACTCTCATGGGGTTTGCCCAAAAATACTACATTCAAGGTTCATTTCATCTAATACCTCCACAATAACTTTTCCCCCCTTTCTCATCTCTATCCAAGGCACATCAGTGGTTTCTTACAGCTTTGTTTATGTTCTCAAATAAAATAACATATTCACAACTCTCTTGGGTTGCCTGCAGTTAATTCTGCTGGTGATGGTGGAACATAGATCAATAAAAAAAACTGGAACAAACAGAAAGAGGATCCACTGTCTGCCTTACCAAGTCATCTTCATTGTATTTTGCTTGGTCAAGCTCCGAGCACATGATCTCTGGAGAGAAGGATTACAGGAGCACTAAGCTCCACATATTTTTTTCCTTCTTCCATGGCTCTAATTAATCAGGGCAGGGTTCTACCATGGGGCTTAACTGGCCCCTTGTCAATTTGCAGCTATCGTCTTGCTTAGACAGGCCTCAACAGCACCAACCCAGTTGCGGTCCACAGTAGATAGCAACCTAAAGCGGGAGAAGCTTTTTATGAGCTGATGAGATGCTGAGCAAACGAAATTCAACCAATAAAGAGTTGAGTCTGCAGTGGGAATACAGCAACTTTTGCCTTTACATGGATTAAATGAGTGTTATAATCATTAAACTGTCTCTCATATGTTATTATCGTGATATGTGATTGCTCCTAACAACATTTCCAGGGAAGGTTTAGGTCATGGAAATACCTCCAATCTGGAAATTCCATTTTTTTTTTTTTAATCAGGATCGCAGTGAAGAAGATTGGGACTTTATCTTGTGCTCTTAACATGACCATCATGGCTTTGGCTCCTTTCTTTGGTGGTAAATGATTTACAAGTCTCAAGAAGTGCACTTATCTGCAACTGGTTCCAAGTAGTTTAAAAAAGACTGAGAAAATATCTTGTGATTAATTTCACTTTTTATTTACTCATTCTTTTATTATCTGAATGGTAATGGAAGCGGAATTTCATGATAAAGGTCAAAAACAATATATGTACACTATGAAGCTTTTAAAATATATAAATCAGAAATAATCACAGTATTACAACTGTCAAATCTTTTTTTTAGGATTCTAATGTATAGGGTGGTTTTTCCATTCTGGTCGTGGTGGTTTGGGGTATTGATGAGCATGTCAACACAACAGAATCCAAAAGAGTGGTGATTCCAAAATGACTTGGTGTAAGTAATCACAGTCACTAGAACTTATTTAATATTTATTCTCATGTACTCTGTTTAACTTCCTCTATGGATAGGCTACATTTGTCAGGCCTTATGAAAAGCCCCATTACCTTTGCCACTTAAAAAGGGTCCATTAATCTCATTAATAGCCATTAATTGTTTCTTTTTAGTAGGGCTTTAAGCTAGAGCCAGAGAACTGTCAGCCATGCCCTACTTCTATTATCGTTTAGTGAGCAGTGCTGGGGAGCTGAGTCAAGTCATAATGCACACTTGTTAGTGTTGATTCTAGTAATCCATTAGTGACTGGTGGAAGCGAGCATTTATGTGGAGAAATCCACTGGGCATCATACTGTATATTTGTGCTATAATATCTGTACTTGAAGAAGTTGTCAACGCCAAAGATGAATATCATTTTCTTTAAGCCACATTTTTTTCCGCAATGAACAAATGTAAATGTATCTTTTAATCACTTGTCCCAGTGGTACATCATTCTCTTCAGCTTCACAATGGCTGGCACTTTCTCATCTTTTATATTTGAAGATCTATGTCGTGATATGCAATTTAAAGATGAAAAATGTTGGGCAGCCAGTCACAGTGGTGAAATGCTTTGTGCAAAGCATTAACTCTATCCTTCTAAGGGATTTTACACTATGTAGAACAGTAATTTGGGCTGTTACTGTAGATTTTTATGCACTGGAACAGAAGTGGGAGTCAAGGTCTCGCTGTCTTTTCACTGAAAGCAAGGCAAGCTCAGGTCATGGACATATTCAGGCCGCATAACCAGGAGCTACTTTGAGATTTGATACATCTTCTCAAAAACCTCATGGAATATACCGTAACCTAAGAACTGATTTTATTTGAGTTAATTTATCAGCTGCTGGTCATTAATTGGCTTCTGTTCTAAAACGTCATCCTGCCCATACGACTGCAATCACATTTCAGCAGCACAAGTGGCTTCTAAGCCGCAGTGTGATAGCTCATTGCAAATGTTAAATGAAATGGTGCGTGTTTTCTTTGGCACTGCCTGCCTCAGGGCTTCAAGCTCTATTGACAATTCAGTAGTATGTTTCAGATCTGCTGGTTTGTGTCCAGCCAGCCTTTTTATTTACAGTACGTTGGATTGCGGTATCTGAGGCGGGGAACATCTGTGAGCAATTGAGACAAAAGGAGGACAGGACCTCATCACAAGTGCCGCTGACATTAAGCTGCTTTTCAGCTGCAGCCTACTTTTTTTTGACATGAGGAGCGTGCTAAGACCCAGAAGTAGTTATTAGCTTTCACTGTTACCAATGTCGAATAAACAGAAAAGACGTAAGGGTTGTATATACTTGGATTTTGGTATCACTTGCTACTAAAGAATATTTTGGTAATAAATGTTTACACTTTCCAGTTCTCCAAAACTTTTAGATATTTAGTGCACTGTGAAATAAGATAGTCAAAAGCAACCAAGACTATACACAAAATACACCAGAGAAGCTGGAACTTTTGAATATTTAACTTATTTTTAAGCAAAAATGCCAAACCATTAATTAACTGATCACATGAACTGTAATAAAGGCAAAAGGCCAAGATAGTACTTAAAAAACTAAGACCTTTAATGCAAGTGTCAAAACATTGCTTATGTACAAAACAGACAGACAAAACCCTGCCACAGGTAAACGTATTATGTGGCATCCCTCTCCAGTCATTGCCAGTATGCATCTTTGCTGAGATTTGGAAGAGTTTTAGAGGGTTGTATTAGCTGTCAAAGCTTTGCAGACTGGCAGGAGGCTCTATCTGTTTGCTGGCCAGCTGGAAAGGAAGAAAGCAAGGTTGTGATTAAGTCTGCCTATGAGGTAGAAGGCATGAGATAGTTTAGACATGATAAGCCAAGGGACCCAAGCGTTGTTGTGTACCAGATGGATAGAGATATTGCGAGCGGCTTAAGGCAGCGTGGAAAGATGAAGGGATTATAGCAGCCAATCTTTCTGTCAATAAGTGGTTCGGAGGCTAGAAAAATTTACCTACAACAGTGTTTCCAAGAGACAGAGGCATACATGAGCAACTCAATTCAATTTCCAGTTGGAAATATCTGTTAAATAAGTTCCGGTTAGTTTTTATCCTAATGTTTAAAAATATTGGATATGTTGTTATATCTCAGAAAGAGCCTGAAAATCATAGTTTTTAATGAGAATCTGCTAAAATACGTACATATAGTAAGACTCACTTACTGTTGTATACTGTTGATTGGTCAGAGGATCGCTTCCTGACATTAGCAAATGAATTGCCTGAATAGTAATACAAACCTATTCAAGCACTGTTGATGCTGTTGTTTTGCCAGAATTTGAATGACAGAATTCACACCGCCTTAAACCAACCAAATCAAATGGTAAAAAGTTTAAACTACAGTTCGATGGTTGATGGGTGCTCAGTGGTTGATGATGAACCATATTTCTTCAAATACAACTTTTACAGTGACAAAGTTTTCAAATGGCCATTACTTCTGTCGGAAGGCTCAAAGAAATATCAACAAATGGAAAAGTTACTTGCTGACATTCCATTGGGATTTGGACAAAAGCCTCCTGTCTCGTTGGATTTTTCCATCACTGCACTGCTGAAATGATCATTATTGTTTACATTTCTAGCTGCAGTAGTGGTAGCAAGCTGTTTGTCACAGTGAAACCAGTTGTAACAAAGCCCACTGACTGTGTACCTTTAGAGCGAAATGCCATTAAATGTGACAGGTGTATTGGAAATGATATTAAATCGGGGTTTGGAAGCCATCACTCACTGGTTCGTGACAGGTTACTGATGAGAATCACAACTATTTCCTGTCTTCCGCCCCAGAGGGATATGTTGCTTTGGGCAGGAAGGGTCAGAGTAACCAAGATTGATTGTGAAGTTGGCATTGACAAAGAGTATTTGTTTTTTCTTTGGAAAACAAGTGGTAGGGTAGCATTTAAGACTTCTACTTTGTTATTTAGCTTGTGTTGTTCTTAGCTCTCTTGTGAGAGTCCACTGGATTTGTGGCCACTTTTATCAAACAGGAAAAACATTTGTGCCTTTTTGCCCTCTAAATATTCACCACATCTGAAACCAGTGCTGCTTATTTTTGAACTTTGTTCATTTCCTGAACATCCTGTAACTTCCATAATAAAGCCATTTAAAGAGCAGGCTAACACAGCGGATTTCAAGGGTGTCAGCTAACATTGAAAACATCCCAGGATCTGTACTGCTACCTCAATATTTGTGAAAACTGCTGGAGAATGTTACTTTTCAGAACTTGATTTTATTCTTATCTTACTATGTAACACAGTACAAACATAATGTTTGTACTTCAAGTTAAAAAAAAAGAAGAAAACGTGGAAATACCGTTTGAGAATGGTACATCTCTGTGTATAAAGAGATGCGATGGATTACTAGGTATTCAAAACACTGCATGAATTCTGTATTCTTATTTTAACTAGTTTCCGCATACATAGACTTTATTTTGGTGAACCACTCAAATAGCACCCAAAATACTTCCTCATATTTTTGTAGAAATGTTTTCCCCCAAGAAGTCTGAATGGAAAAATGCCCCTCACAAGTTTCCAGAGCTAAGGTCAGACAGTCCAAAACCAAAGATAGATCATATAAAACGGTGAGAGATGGTAGAAACCAAGGATATTTGGAATCATTGATTGATTATGAAAAAAAAAAATAGTGTACTAACAAGATTGTTGTTTAATTCTGTAAATTGACAAACCAATTAATGGAGCAATAGTTTATGCACTCATCTTAGGTAAGATCATTTTTTTGTGTCTTCTTAGTGTTGGACATGTGACGCTGAGGGAACACACTTTTTTCCCAGTAGCTTCCGGTACACAGTCAGATGTTTTCACTTCACTTTAATTCCTCTAGTGCTGAATATTAGAACGGATTCCTGTTTCCACTGGGCAGCAATCCTATTGTTCATTGCTTCCAATACACTGCATTCCTCCCCTGATTCAGTCATATCACGACTGGAGGGCTTACTGCCGAAATGATGGCCCAGGTGGCGATGCTCAGCCATCAGCACTTGCAATTGCAGGAGACACGAACGTGGGCTGTTCTCAGAGTGGTACAACACAAAGACGGACTATCCTATCTTTACAGAGGAACAGTAATAGAAAATAAAATAACTAGAGATCTTTGCAAGGATTTTGGATGTCTTCCACAATTTCAGCTGAAGCATGGTAGAATCTGTTCAGCAGCTTGTGACAAGCTTATGATATTGCCATTGCTTGATTAGGAAAATTACAACTCTACACTGTTAGATGAGTCATAGAAGTTGATGTTTTATAAACTACATTGAGTACAATAAAGGATCTTAGCCTTCTGTTCAACAACTTGATGAATGTGTACATTTCTGGGAACCATCCTATCAGACTCTGTATTTTGACCTTTTGTGGCGCATGTCCTAATGTAAAAGATAAGCTCGCCCGATGGATAGTCGGATCATTTATGGGAAGACACAAGGGTCATTGCCCCTATAAAAGCCACTAATGATGTTACAATTGAATCTGTTGGCATACAGGACAAAAGACAGAGGTAGAGATAATAGAGGTTCCGATTAGGCATCTGGCTGTCCGGGGTATAATGAGATTGCCTAGGTATGAGTTGATTATGCTGTCATATTGATAAAAAATAATTGCATTTCCATAATCCCCATGAGGGCTTGATGTTGGAAAGTGATTTAACTGCAGATACACACGAATTGCAGGGCATATCCACTCATAAAGAGCAGCATATACCAGGTTTGTTAGCTCAAAAGGTCAACGAGAGAACTTAGAAACAGACACTGGCGAGCAATCTGAGGAAATCGGACTTATGTCTGCTGAAATCTGAGATGCCTGATGATAAATTATTCTGAGTTTGAACTGTGCTGAGTGTCTGCAGCATTTAAGTTAGCTTTCTAGCCACATCTGCCACCACTAGTCCAGATCAGAGACACAAAGTTGTAAGCGCTTGAGTGTGTTTCTGAATACATTACTACCTTGTAGTCACCTCATACTGTTAAATTCTGTCAGGGAATTTTGTAAGCTTCAAGTTTCAGATCTTTGTAGTATGGATGTTTTAGAGAAGATTAGCTGTTCTCACCACTTTATTCCCATTTTAAACATGTACAGAGGGAAACGCAGAGAGACAACAGTGATGCATATAGTGCCATTCTTTTCTTTTTTTTTTTTAAGATATTTTTTCTGCGTTTTTGCCTTTAATCGACAGGACAGAACAAGCGTGAAATGGGGAGAGAGAGGGGGAATGACATGCAGCAAAGGGCAGAGGCTGGAGTCGATCCCGCGGCCGCTGCTGCGAGGACACAGCCCCCACACACGGGGCGCCCACTCCATCCACCGAGCCACCAGGCGCCCCATATAGTGCCATTCTATTTTACTTTAAAGCAAAGCAACAAGGTTTTTGTACTTGCTCAAGTTCATAAATCAGCATGACAGCATACATTGAACACCAAAATGGACTGCATGCAGACATGTTTAATGTATGCAGATGATATGCTGTGTAATTCATACAAAACTCTTCCTCACCATAAGTTTTTGGCAACGATCTATACGTTCCTCCCTTTTCTGCATGGTTCTTGCTAGATTCTTCACACAGTCAGTAGTTTGAAATTTAGAAGGGATGAACAGAGGAGCCTCTCGTTTGTTGTGTCTCATACGTTAATGATAAAAAAGAAAACAAAACTTTCAAAGAGCTAATGATCCAGCGAGGACCCAGTATTTCACAGTGAATTTTTAAATGGGGCAAGCCATGTTTTAATTGGTTTATTCAGTATGTGTGCTTTGTGTATTAAAAAAAAAGGCACTAATTTCCCCGAAACATCAGACCTGGCTTGTTGTATCAACAACACCCAGCATGGTTGTTTGACAGACTCCACTGTCCCCTCCTGAGTTATAGTAGCAAGCTCATTAGAGGAAAAGTTGATTGACTGTGTAGGCAACTGTTTTGATAATTGCATCTATAAATTGAGCTTTGAAAATTGTCCTCTCTGTATAAAAACTGATCGTTAGATTTGATTTACCGTGAAACATTAATGAAAGAGAAGTGCCGAAAGGTTTAATTTGATGTGTTCCTGTGTAGTTTCACACAGTGTGCTCCAATTGCATGACAGTTATGTATAACCTGCACAGCAGTAGGACTGTTAATATTGGCAGTGGCATTAGCATAGTTTTTAGTAATTAAATATTTACCCATTTAGTCTTGAAGTGTTGTGTCAACAATAAAAGCTGCAAATAACCTTGTTTCTGGAGGACACTGACCAAAAATTGCAGTTGACAGCGGAGCATGTTACATACAGTAAGTGGGAGCACTAAGACACAGTGACAAGTAAATGAAGTGTAACAGGAAGTAGCAGGGGGTTTGTGTAAAGGCTCTGGCATGCTCCTCTAACTGAAGGTACTTAATAAACAGCATTTAAAATTTGTCAGTTTACCATTGAGACACATCAATATTTAATGATAGGCAATGTGCTGTCTGCTTAGCACTTCTTTCATAAGATCTTTTAGCTCTCCCTCCCCGAAGACAACTCTCAGATGTTGGACTTATGGGCTTCTTTCTCAGTCTGTATTCTGACATCAAACGCAGAGCAGCCTCACTAATGGCTGCTTACTTGCTTCTAACACAGTCTGGCCCTTTATTAGACCAGAGACTAATGTGACTTTTCTCTGACGTCCTATTGATTTCCAAGCCTCTACTATTTGGGCTAAATAGTGTCAGTTGTGTACACCCTTACATGTCTTTCCTACGTCTTTGTAGACAGGTTGAGTCGGGGTTGAATTGTGACTTGCTAGCCCTAATATATTCACAAGTTGTACAGATAAGACTGAGAACAGTGTTTACGCACAGTATAGCAAAAAGAGATGCAGTACTTACTGTTTGCTTGTCCTTGTTGGTCCTGAATGTCTGGGTGTAAATAGATGAAGTTGGTCTCATTGAATTGATACAGATGCAGTGACCAAACTTAGTTAGAAAGGCATGGTGCCTCCACGGCATGTTAGTCAAGTTAGGACTGCCGGGTTACTTAGTGGTCCATGTCTAGTAAGACCTTGACTTGGAGCAGTTTCGTACTGAGTCAGTGTTGAAAGAGTCTGGTCTTAATACTTCTCAGCCAGCGCTTAAGCCTGTTATCTGTGCCTGTGTGCTCTGCCACTGGCACACTCTCTGCTCTGTTGTGCTGGTTTTCAGCAATCAGCTTGGACGCCACCGCACAGTCAGTTGGAGCTGTATGGAGCAGACATGGTGGTGACTCCTTCAAATCACAAAGCAGACAGCCAAGGGCTCTCTTCTCTTGTCAAAGCAGCAGCAGTTCAAATGAAGAATCAGTTTCATACCTTTGGATTTATCTGCTGGCAATTTCTAACTTAAGCAGGCAGAGCTGACTCATGACTAGTTGCTGTAAACACACACTTGATGCTTATGACAAGAGCTGGCAGCAGCTAGCCTTTATGGTGGCAAACCAACTAGCTGATAACAACTTTCTAGCTCTGATGAATGCACTGGCAAAATTAAAATAAATATAAACAGAGAGATTAATAGAGAGAACCAGCCCTATGAATGTGTTCCTACTTGCGGCATCATTTACAGAAGAACACTTAGCTCGTGTATGACCATTAAAACATGGATGCTGTGAAAGATAATTGTATGGGCCATGTATAATCTTTATGGATAACACAATTTTAAATTAATTACATCTTCATTAGAGGAGCTATTTACAATATTCAGAGTGTTATTATAGGAGCAAGAAACTATTTGCTATGTAAGCATATACTGGTGTAATGGTGTCTTGAACAGAGAATGAAGTCACACGACTTGTGTGTGTTGTAAAGTGAGCTTCTCTGTTCTTTGTTGTGGTCTGGCTGTGTATGCATGTTAGTGCATGTGAGTTCAATATGTGTATCAGACCAGCTAGCTCATTGCAGCAATTCTGCACCTCGCTAATACGGTGGTTGCAGCTGACATCAGGACGGCATCATTGCGATGGAGAAAAGCCTAAGCTTAAGACCTCCTAAATATTATGAAGCGTCACTTAAATCAATTTGCAGTAAGTCTAGAAAGAACTGGAAAAAAGGATGTCCTCAAATGGTGACTGATTAATTACCACACACATATACTGCAAGACAATCTTAACTAGACTGTGAAGTTATATGTGGCTTCTGTTTCATTTATTAGTATTCAACCTAAATGAAACAAACTGCACTGAACAGAAAATAAGAATGTCTTGACAACAGTAACATATTAAGCAAGCAGAGAGCTTTGTCACTTGTGTAATGAATTACTGCACTAATACTTTTCAACTGTTGCTGAAGTGATCCACACATTAAATGAAATAAACAAGAAATATACAAGAGTGCATTCAATTAACTAAAAGCATGGATTTCAACAGACTGGAAAACCAAAAACAGTAACATTGTCAATCTTAAACTTCTCAACATTATTATTCATTGAAACTTACAGTCTCAGGGGCCCTCAGGATCTCTCAGTCCACAAAGTTTTTAAGTAAAAGATTCCAGGAAAGGATTATTGAAAAAAAGATAAAATATATCCCGCCGACAAGGCAACTCACTGCCATGTGGTGAACTACCAGCAACAGACTGACTGCTACTGAGCATGAAGCTGGAAACTGGGTACAGCCCTTATTGGTGTCTTTCTGTGATTGGCTGAGACTTTAATTTGTTATTAAGCAGTTATTTGTTAATAAGCAGAGTAGAAATGAGCTTTTGACCCAGGCTATTTTACTTGTGTCATCAAGGAGGGGCTCAAGGATTTTATGAAATGATGGCCTTTTAAACAGTCAGAGGCAGATGCATAGCGTCCTCCCGCAGATACTGCCCTGGTTGACACCGTTAACTCCGTCAGCACCGTTGCTGTTGTTAGCACTGTTCGCACTTTTACCGTTAGCTGCTAGCCACCGGCTCAGCCACCTCCATGATATGCTCCTGAGAATATACATAGCTCCTTTAATAGGTGGAGTCAATATGAATTCCTTAACTTAACTTAAATAATACCCCAGGAGGTTTACATCATATTAAAATTGTTTCAGCAATAATCATGTAATAATAATCTATATTGCACAGTTAACAGATACACCAGTTGCCCCACTCTTGTTACATTTCTGACAGACTTCCTGTCATTTTACACATACAACCACTCACCTACATATAGCCCCAGCAGTGTTGAGCCCATTCACATTTTACAAGAGTGAGCTCAAAGTTCAGTTCACAGACTTAAATTAACTAGTTCACGATCATTATTTCTAAATTTAAATTTTAAAATAAAATTTAAATAAAATAACGTCACAGACCCCTAAAATGAACTATTTTACATTCATGTCTTCTGTTTTTAAAATAAAATAAAATCTTGTGATCATCATTCACTCTTAGATATTTCCCAATCCAGTTGAAATTGAAATTACTTCCTGATGTGACTCACATTCAAACTTGTTTTTCAGGTACGACTTGCATATAAATGTGACGTATTTTCTGTCTGACTAAGTACTGATTTCTTCATAAGTGTCTTTTAAATATCCATATGAACCTACTTAAGCAGCATTGGCAGCTGCAGTGTCCAAAGTGCCATTAGCACTAGCCATGTTGCTTTCACTAATTGTTGAATGAGTGAACAGTGCTCACATTCAAGTTGATTAGTTGCAATCTGCTGCATTTAGTTCCTCTTTTACCAAATATAAGTGCACGCTTATTCATGCACAATACTGACCACAAGTAACCACAGCTGTCGAAAATGTTAAAGATTACAACAAAAAACAACAAACAAAAAAACTTTTTATTAAGAAGTATCAGCGACAACAATGTTCCCAGTCAGACGATACGAAACCACACTGATTCTTGTTTTGGTGACATGGTCAGATAGTGAATGTGAACTTCCCAAATCTGCCACCCGGTGTCTTACATCACTGAAATCCCTCATGTCATTCAGTGAGCACACACCTGAGCCGGCACTTACTAGGTTAACACCATCGGATCATGTAGAATCATAGGTTTGGCAGGTTGTGATCTTGGAGTAAAGAATAAAACCTGTGAGACTGGAACATGATGGTTACTGAAGTGCTCAAGCTGTTGACTGTGTTGAATGTGTTGTTAGGACATGCTGAATGAGTAAAGCGAAAGCACTTCATACTGTGCAGGACTCATTCACTTCAACAAGACTTCAGTTACTTAATAAAAAAAAATGCACTAGTGGTTCCCTGCTTTGTGGCTGTTGTTGACACACTTTCTAAGCAGCATCTAACAACGTTACCAATTTATTTTTGGCTGCTCAGATACGCGCAACCAATTTACAGACCGCACACTGACCACAGTTACTTACAACACTCTTAACTTTTGCAAGCCGTGCATTTTCCCAAAAAGGCTGGGCATATTCCAAAAAAATACCCACTGATTTATTTATTTGTCCTGACAGGCAATCTCTGAACAATCCAGATCTCAGTTTCACAGAAGTCCACACATTACTTTGCCAGCTGTGTAAAGTATAGGCTGAGCAATCTGAGAACGAGTGTTAGGCTCTATCAAACAGCAGAGATCACTCTCCTCCCTGAGCTGTGTGTTTGTATCTTGGGGGACACGACTCACCGCCATCGGATCACAACACAGTGGTGGGAGTGCATGGTGGAAACACCAAGATCATTTAATACCAACAGGCTTCCTGAACTTCTGACTACAGGTCACACAATCTTCCGAAATGTTTCTCTTTGCAGTGTGTTTCAGCAGTGTCAGGGGATGAGGCATTGTCTTGACATTACAATGACATTATACAGCGAAAGTATTATTATTATTTGCAGTATCATAATTTTCTCATTTGTATTTTTAAAAGGGAAATGTTTTACCAATGTTCCAAGTTTATTTTGAAAAAGAGACTGTATGCATTTTAGAAACTGAACATTTCCTGTGAAAACAGAAGTTCACTTTGAAAAGACACAATGCATTCATCGTCTGAAATCAACAAGCTTACCCTGAGCTTGCAAAACTGACGTAGGATGATTACCTAGAGCATCGTTTTTTGATGTGTAGGGCCAGAGACCAAGCATCGGTATTTGGCGAGTTGGCAGGGAGAATATGTTGTATAAACGATAACATGAAACGAACATTCAACAATTTATAATTCTACTTACTAAAGTATTATCTGTATATGTAAAACCTGATATACAGTAACTTATTTGATTGTCCAAAAACTAAAGCACATCCATGAGCCAAACCATTGCACTGGGTGACACCTTCCCTAATTACTGTGATTTAACAAAAAATGACTGTCATATTGGAAATGTTAGATGACTGATGGCAGCAGTCTTTGTGTGGGTGCTCCCATTGTGTGGCACCCCTCTTTCCACCATTATCTGTCTTTTTACAAGAATATCATTTAGGAGGGTTAACAGGAGCTACAGATCAAATTGTTGATAAAATGTTATCTCTAAATGCTACCCTCAGGATGCTGCCGGGTGATGCTGCCAATGTGCAATCAAAACAGTGGGTGGACTCATATTGAGACATTTCACTCTGAATATAAGTGACCTTTTCAGCCTTTTGCTTACACTCCTATCACTTTAAAGTTACTTTTTGCCTCTCTCATTTGCCCTTTCCATGCCCCCTTTTCTTGAGCACCCGAGAGGGCCGAGATTATTACCACTTTAGGGAAGTAAAAGGACAGAGGGGCTTTTCTTCAGGTAGATTAATAAGTTGACCTTGCTATTCGCTTTCCACAGCCTATTCGCTCTTTCAAAAATGATGTGATTCGCTCGCTATTAAAGAGCATGAATGAGGAAATGTTTTATGGTGATTTTGACTCAAGGAAATGGCGTGAAAAGGGAAGAGCTATTGACCAACCTGGCATATTTTCTTCCCAAAATAGAGACATACTGTAGTATTATGCTAAAAATAATTGTGGATGGTTGATTGCATTCCAGGAACAAGAAGATGTCATAAAGTGCAAAACAAAAAATTGTGGTTAGATTTTGCCATTATGGCCCAGTACAGTATGTGTGCAATTTAAATTATAAAGGCTTCAGTCATGTGAGGACATGTAGTCATGTAAACCCTCTCAAACTCATTTGTTCAGTGTTTACAGTTAGCAGCTGAGGAACACTGACCCCTAACCATGACAGATAGAGCAAATATGCGTATTTAATGCCCTTTATGAAGCCCTGATTATAGTCTGACCTCAGTAGTAAAAGGTTGTGATGTAACCTGAGACAGTGTTAATCCTTTAAGCTGACTTGAATTAAACAAGCAAACAGCACTACGCCAAGCTGCGGGGGTTTAACTGTTGGATAAAACACTGCAGCTCTGACATCACACCCTTTAAAGCTGATTTTAAAAGGGTGCACCTTCATAATTTTAACAATGCCTTACTCTTTTGTGCCCTTGCTTGGTGTGTCATTATCATTAATGCGAAAACACGATCAACCTTGTACAGGGTAAATTGTGGTGAGGCGAGGAACGGAGCTGCAGTTCGCTCCCAAACTTTGACTTTATTTAAAGGTCAGCTGAAAATAGCAGTGCATTTTTCTCCCTCTCTTCAGTAAATGATCCAGTGTTGTTTGTAAAGCTGTTGTGCTCAAAGGCTTCTTGGCTTCACTCACCTTGCATCTGGAAGGCTTCGCATCTGTGACTTTGTGCACTGTATGTACTGTTTGAAAGTTGTTTACAATGTAACTAATTCCTCTTTTTTTTCTCTGCCTCTTTCTTCTCTGCTCCTTTGGATCACTTGCTGACTTCCTCTCATGTCTTCTTCAATAGGTGAGTTATTGGAGTACTTTTACTATACCAGTAAATAAGCCCTTAGGGGACAACTATGTGTTAAAACGAGTGTAAAATATCCAAGGTGACTTCGTCTGCTGGAAATAATAGAAAGCCATTATTTATATGGCTGTTGCTAAAGGCCAATTTGCCCCTTTATTGGCGGGTCCTGGTGGTGATTGTGACTGGTCCGTCAGCCGTCTGTCTGTCCAACTCTTGGGTCCAAAGCCAGATGCCTTCGCACGTATCATTCAGATTCCCATTAACTTTGCTGTTTATATTCATGGTCCACAGAGGATGAGTCCTAATGGTCTGAACTTTCTTCTATGCCAACATCAGCCCAAATTTAGCTCTGTGTTAACCCCCCCCCCCCCCCAAAAAATTAAATTGAAAGTGAAGGGAAATACTGTAAGACCACCATATAGTTCTCTTAAGATTAAGTTTATGTAATACTTATTTGCAAATATGTTTTGACTGAAAGATATTGCTGGCCCAAACTGGTGATTTTTTTTCAGCACCATACATAAGAAGTTCCGATAAGGAGGTGAGACTTTACTTAAAGTATCTGTCAAAGTGCAAAGATGTTGATAACTGAAATTATCAGTAAAATATTCATTGACATTTTTCATTTAGGGACTACAGTTTTGGTCAACTTTGCTGTTGATAGGCCCATCAACCGGGTAACTAATATATATATATATATATATATATATATATATTTATATATATATATATATATATATACACAACTAATAACTGAGCTGCTTACTCTGTGGGTGCTCTGGGGTGGAGACCAGAGGATGAGCACAATGCTACCACAGCAGCTTTATTGGGTTGAAATGGCATTACTAACGGTAATTGCTAAATGAGCAGCGCTGCAAACTAGCTCTGCCAGAACTGGGTGGTGCACAGTGAAGTTGACTAAAGTGTATCAAAATGAACCCTTAGACCAACATGTGCAACTTGTCACAAATACCCTGATTACTGGTAAATCATTGACATTACTCTTTTCATTTGATTTCCTCCAAAATACCTTACTCTTGAATAAGTTTCTATTAGCACCTGTAGCAGCTAAATCATAATGAGCATCTTTCTGCAAATGTTGAGACACAAAACCTAACTTCCACCATGTCTCAGAATGTAAATCCGACCCGTGGTGTCAACATCCTCTTGATAAATAAACATTGTACTTCCCTCAAACAAAATGAGGTTGCCATGGAGTGTAATCCTGGCAACACTTGTCATTTATTATAAAATGCATTTGGCAGTGAAAATTAGTTGTGTACACTGTGAATGTAATTTCCAGGAGACAGGCCTGAGAATATGGGCCACCATATGGAAATGGCACAAGGGTAAATAATGCTGGAATGAATCTGTCAGCATGTCTGTCAGGGCTGGGCATGTTGTAAACATGACAGCTAGTGGAGGATATAGGACGTGACTGTAATGACTTTCTTGTGATAATGTTGCAGATAATAAAGTGAAGTTACAGGACTCACATACACACACACACACACACACACACACAGCCCCTCAAACAGTTGCAGCCTCACCTTCCAAAGACCTCATAAATTTTACAAGCTTCCCCAGTTTTGTTTTCATCTTAAATTTCCAAATCTGGTTGTGATTAAGCTGCTCAGCGAGGGCCTCTGGATGCCGTCCAAGCCCCTTGCCGCACGGGTCCCTCCTTAAACGCTCCCGTCTGCTGCCGGCCGTCCGCCACTGTGCATTTATTCAAAAGAGAGGGGCCCCATCTACCCGCTAAACCCACTGTCCCAGGGTCTAGGGTCCTCTCCACGGGGAGTATCCAATGTCAACGTCCTGCTCCGTGAGGTGATCCATGATGGAGCTTTGCTCGTAGCGCTTGGATTTCAACTCAAAATTTATCATGGTCTACTCACAGCTTGGATTGCATTTAGCCCTCACAGGATCACATTAGGCTATTTTAAACTTAGCTTCCCATCAGAAGCACTCCCCACATAGTATAGGGAAAAATGAAAAAAAAAAAGAAGGATTTTAAAGGACCATACTGGAGTTCTTTAAATGTATTGTTATATTTATTAAAGCCCTTTCAAGGGTCAGCACACCAACATTACAAAACCAGTTGACTTATCTGTCAGTGAGATTTCTGCCTCAACCCCAATACAACTGAGGTTAACAGAATCCCATTTGTGGTTCTCACAGCACTAAAAAAATGACAATAAAAGACTTCTAATGCAATAGCCTCTGGCTCACAGCAGTGTGGTACATCCAATATGGTCTGGCAGAGAAAGCAGCGGTGGTATCTGCAAAGCAAGTGTTAAACGCACTAAAGAGGTGGGGCTAATGAGAAGTAATGAGCCGCAGGGTGGCCCTTGATACTGATATCATACAGAAATATCAGTTCACCGCTGTGATCCATCAGTCTGAAAGACAAACAAATATTAATGTACTTACAGCTCTTGACAGAAATGTGTCCACAATGCAATCAAAGTATCTTGTTTCATTAAGTGGTGTAATTACCCATTACTAATTCTGTGCACATCAGAATAACAAGACCAAACACTTAAATTGTTATTGATTATTATTGCTTAATCAAGAAAGCAAGACTTGAAACATCATATTAGGAAAAACAATCTGGAGCACCAATGTAGTTCATAGAGGTCCTGTATAATATCCCTACTTTCTACTGAACAAATAGTCCCTGCAGTGTATGAAATGAGGACACCAATTCTGGAAAGAGATGTTGCTGGGATTTGGAGAGATCACTGACACAGTTATCTTAAAAGGACAACAAGGACAAATTCTACCAAAACTAGAAAGTTTTTTTCAGTTGTCTTTTTTTCTCTTTGGTTAACAGACTCTTTGAGGATCAGTTGTAAAGGATTTAGCGAAATCTCGGGGTGAGGTTGTGGCATAATAAAAAAATGGCCCTATCTATATGCAGTGTTTGATTTGTCTGTTCTGGGCTACAGTAGAAACAGGATTGTGGACTCAGTGGTTGAGGACCCACTCCATATGTTGACAGAAACAGCTCATTGCCAGGTTACGAAAACATAACAATTCTTATTTTTAGGTTATTATAAGCTAATGAAAACATAGTTATTAATATTACACTATATTCCATTTCAACAAATACCCCTAAACCCTAGACACTGGACCTTTAGTACGATGCATGAACATATGACTGCTGACCATTTTTCCAAACCATATTCCTATTTTTTTCTTTTTCGTTTTTGCCTTACTCCAGGCCTCCATTTGTTTCCATTTATTCTACTATGCTGTGAAAATGCACTTTAGGTTATCCATCACAGCAAACATAATGTCTGCCTTTACTGTTGTGAAAGTGACATTACAGCAGGGTAGTGATGCGGAGCACCTTTTTAAAATCTGTACTAGCAAGTTTAATTTTATTCTGCAATGAGTCACTCTCTCACATTTGTGTTTTTATGTGTGGAGGCCTTTATTGAATGTGTTCTTTTGATTTTTTTTCCTTGAATGACAAATCCATGAGGAGTCTATTTAAGCTCCTGCCATCACCTCCATCACCTGAGTACCAAATTGTGCTTCTAATTTATTTCATTAGAGCACAACAATATTTTTTTACAGAATAATTCTCTATCATGGGTAGGCGACCTTCTGTTGAGTGATGCGCATGAGGAAGCTGACAAATGCAATTCTAATTGAATACTGATCACATGCCCCTGGCATCGCTGCATGCTGTCATCCCGGGGCAGGATTGATGGCTTCCTTTCAGGACTGTATCACCTACACATCACGTCAACATGCGCCTGAGTGTTTGGGGTGGGCTGGCAGACAGGATAATTGCAGAGAGGGTACAGCCTAGAAAGAGAATGTGGGGAAAAAAACTAAGAGGGCAATGAAAAAGACTTTACTGCATCAAAAGTTGGCATTTTTCCTTTCATGTTTTGAGCAGGATGACAAATGCATTGTTTAAAGGGCGTGATGGCTGACATACAGTATCTGTTAGAAGAGCACCCTCTTGCACTGCGCTGCTGATGTAGATGTAGTTGTTTAAAAAATAGGGGAAGGTTAAAATGCACTATACACTTCTATGATGGGTGTCTATCTACATTAAGATTGTAACAAAATTTAAATATGATATTCAGCTATCTGTACTAACAAACAAAAACCCTTACAAAAAGGTTTAAATGAATAGAAACCAGTGTTCAGATTAAATGCCCCTAGTGTACTGGATATTTGACACATGGCTGCGTTTTCATTGGAAATACTTAATACCAAAGAAATATTCCCTGTTAAAACTGATGCTGTGTAATTTGCGGATAATTCAGAGTACCAAGGACACAGGAATTTCTCAAAGCTGTAAACATCCAAAATAAAATTCCACCTCCTATTAAGGTGATGGCAGAAAATTTAAAGACCTATATCTCAAACCTGTAGTAGGAATGATTTTTTTTAATATGATCCAAGACCACGTCACATGTTTTCACCCTATATATAACATTATCTTATATTCCTGCTTGTTGAATGTTTTATACTCTCCAGGCAGCATTTGGTCTGTAGTCATTTAATATTCTCTTTATGCCCAGTAATGTATTTCTGTGACTGGTTAATTCTTCATGTGGTGGCTTTTTATAGTCATAAGAACAGGCTGTTGAATGTTGGTGTAAAGTCAAATTTAAGACGCACATTTTTTGGCATGAGCGCAGCAAAGCACTTCTATAAAAGTGTAAATCCGTTACTGAATCACTGAGTGTTAGTGATGAAGTAACACCATTGGTAAAAGAAAGCGATGAATTTCCACCATCGTCAGCTGCATTGAGTTTCCCCATGCGCTGTTGCTCTTTCGAAACAGAAAGTCGTGAAGGTATTTCTGTCTTTGCCTCCACTACCAAACCATGTTCCATGGTTATTTTTGCTGCAAACACGTTTATAAATCTACCAGCGAAGCTCAACCCAGAATGTATAATTTGAGCAATTTTTGGGGAGCTCTATATGTTTAAGTTTTGGTGCCACCGTTTTTTTGTGGTTTTTTTTTGTATGAATTCATATTTTCCTGTATATGTGTTTCAAACATAGTGTTTCAACCCTGTATTTGTAGGGTGCTGACACACTTTGATGCAGATATTGTAAGAGTAGTGTGGTGTGTGCATAGCAGGAGTGTTGTGGAGAAAGACAGCGTGTCGGCGGATGCACTCAGAGCAGACAGGTATTGGTGATTGGAGCAGACAAGAAATTAATGATGCTGTGTCCAGCATCCCAACTGCTGGCATGTCCGTAACTGTCATGCAACACAGCAATGATCTGTTTAACAAACCATTGCCAGTCTACTGTGCGTTGGCAAGTGACTGAAATACGAAAATAGCACTTTAGATAGAGTATTCCAGAACAACAAGTTGTCGACAGTAGCCGACTGTACTGTCCCCAGAATGAGGGACCTGAATTTACTTGCCTTACAGCTTGATTTGGAGGTAGTAACTGACTGTCTGTGTAAAAGGGACAATTGGAAGGACAGGATCATGGGCCACACGTGTTTGACATTTTGACAACTTGCGATGTATGCGAACTGCAGCACAAACGCTGTCTGTAAATGTCTGCAACTGGAGAAAACAATGAGATTCAGGAGCTCCTCACCCTTCGAGCAGAGGGCGAGATCAGTTGCTATGTAACAAAGACGTTTAATGATTATTGTTGCTGTGTTTATTCCTTTTCTATTTTTTTATAAAGCGCTGCTGACGTGTGTGTTTTATGTCACACTCGAGGCAGATGTTGTTGTGTTAAACATCACCCCTGTCACGCCTAGGACACCTGTTTTGCTTCCACGATGCCAACATGCTATATGCATGCTATACACTGGAGCAGCATGATGGTGCCGTTGTTTGGTAAAATGCAAAAGCGGCATAAAGAAGGGACTTGGTAGAGACCCTATACGCTATAGCATGATCTCTGTGTGAAAAAGGCTTATGTCATGCTGAATATTACTTCAGGACACTTAAAGAACAAATATTAATTGGACCATTACAGTTGCAGATAACCATTTAATATCCAGGACTTCACATTATAGACATAACCACTGACTATCTGACTACTGTGTAACAATTTGACCATAATTTACACAGTGACCTTATTGTCCAGCCATATACTGGGTTAGGACCTAGTTAAATTGTACCTTCCCTAAATACTAAATCCTCTTCCTTCTCTTGCTCTGTACATTGAAGAGGTGGCCTGCTGGTATTATCGTCTACAGCCTGTACTCAAGTTACATTTTTTGATGGTGAATAGCTCCCCGTGGGTGATGAGGGGGTGTGGCTGTTGAAGCAACACCGCTAGGCACAAAATAGAAGTCAGAGATAGCGCCTTTAAAATGTGGGAAACCTGAGGTGCACAGGCGGGGGGTCCGCAGTCCCACCACCCGCCTGTGTGGAAGCGCTCAGAGGCCCGTCTAATCAGCCACGGTCAGAGTAGCAAGCGAGCCCCGCCAGAAAGTGAGCGATGAGAATGTTTACTCCTCATTCCACATACCCACCGTGAGCTCTCATGGGCCTGCCCTGCTATTTTTGCACACCCCTGCCCTATTGGACAGCTGTGAAGGATTGCGTCGCCTACTCGCGACACATGGCATTCCCTTCCATCTGTCGCCCGCGTGCCCAGCCAGTTGCAAAGCAGGTCGACTCCAACAACACCCTCCCGCCCACCAAGACGCCTGCCCCACCCTTTCACAGCCATGGCTTGCTAGTGACTCCCCATCCGGATCATTTCCAAGTCACTCCCACAGGGCTGGCACACCCGTCCCCAGCTGTCAGTCAAAACAACAACATGCCAAAATGTTGTAGGCATTTTAAAAGGCCTCCGATTTTCTAACAACATATTGCTGGGCCCCGTTTTTCAAAGATGACCACACTCAAACTGCCCTCCTCTAAAAATGGGAACATGGGCTAGTGCCCTCAAAATCGCCCCTAAGCAGCCGCAATTACAACCTTTAGAGGATGGCTGAGCCTGCCAGCATGAGGGAGGAGGAGAGGTTTTTTTTTTTTTAACAGAAAAGGGGTCAGATGAAATGTGGGTGAGTCAAGGATTTGACTGGTGTTGTGAGGGGCTTTCATCTTAAAGGGACAGTTCACTTGTAAATGAAAGAATAAATATTTTGCCTTGTAGCTGTTGTGCTGTCTATCAATCGAGATAGCTTGTGGCACCCAAAGTGCCCAAGAATACATTTTAAAAACTCTACAGCAATGCCTCTCTCCAGAAATCATGAACAAGTTATCCAAGATAATCCACAGACCGTGTTGTGAGCAGGAACTGTTGTCTTTATACAGAGCTACACCCACAAACAAAATCGTGGTGCAGTGGGATGCGTGCATGAACTCATGGACAAGAAACTTGTTCCTGTGAGAGCATGAGATGTAAACGTTAATGGTAGCTAGCTCAGCTGTGTAATGTGAGCTATTCTTCCTTCTGCACAGTTGGTGGGTGTAGTTCAACTGAGAGAAGAAACATGAAACAGGTCACAACAAGGTCTGTGGATTACCTTGAGTAACCAGTTCGTGATTTCTGAAAAAAATCATTACTGTTGAGTTTTTCAAATGTATTTTTGGCACTTTGAGTACCAAGCTGAGTGCTATTTAGTTCCATTATATTAGGGAGAAGGCCTATATCTCTACGGCACTACAGGAAGAAGGAAAAAAAAATATTTCTGATTTTGGGGGTAAACTGTCCCTTTAAGGTTTACCACGTCATTAGGTTTTAAAGACCAGAGAAACCAAACAACAAAAACAACAAAAACTATTTTTATTAAGGAGAACACAGAGCTTGTCACACTCTTAATTTATTTTGAAAATAGCATAAATATTGCAAAAATCTCAGCCAACATTGTTTTACTCGCTCACAGATGGTGCGAATGTAGTGTCAAATTACATATTGTTAACAAAAGTACAGAACATTCTGCCCAGTGCTTTTGTCACATGTACTTCGGAGTTAATTATTTTACTATCATTTTAATCCCCTGACTCTTGTAATATGCTTAAACTACTACAAGCAAATGTATCAGCACTGCAGAGTCTGAGCCGTAACAAGCTTGTCCTCCCTGCGCGTTTGCAGTGTGACTCACAGAAAGCTGTTTACGCCTCAGACAAGTCAAATTGAACTGCGTCCCTTTCTTCTAAATAGATTACAGCTCCAATGAAGTCTTTGTGTTTGGCATGTTAGCGGATAATTCTAGTCATTTTCAGGCCTTAATCTCCCCGCTGTTTGTCATCATAATGATTGATGGTGTTCATATTGTCATTTCTTTACTACATGGTGGAGCCTGACCTAAGTGAAGTTCAGCAAGAACAGTGATGTATAGTGTTCTCCGAATGGACAAAGAGTCCAAGTCTTCAACAGCTAATCACTGAAAACATTTCTTTTCAACACGATAACACAAGCTATTAAACATGCCTGCAATTTCATATTTTCCATTTGATGTGTTTTAACAGTGCAGACTGTTAAGAATGCTCCTATCAACTTTATGATTATAAAATGTGGAAGATATGTGAATATTTTCGTGAGCTCTGATGTCTCCCAGCACATAACAGAAAGGGGTCTAATAACTTGAGTGAAGACAGAGGAGAATCTGCAGTCAGAAAGATAAGATGTCAAAATTTTCAGCTTTATTTAAATGTATGCACCCTGCCATAGTACAGTTTCAGTGGATTGAAATTAAAACAGGAAGATGTATTTGTACTTTTAAGCTAGAGCTGCTGGCAGCACTTTCATTTGGTGGTACCAGTATTTTTATCTTTTGGCTGAAATGTACTTTATCTAAGCATGATACATTTCAACAGGTCAACCTCTCTCTTTTTTGGAGCTAATTTTGTAAAAAAAAACAAAAAACATATAAAACTACTAAGCTTTCACCATTCCTCAACATGAAATAATAAAACCAACACATTTCAGATGTAAATGTTAAGTAATGCACAAGGCTATCTTAGTAAATGATCTGCTAAATTTTTCAGAGGTGTCCACTTATGACTGTGATGAATGTGTTTTGCAACAGTGGTAGCCCCACAGAAAGAAAAGCACATCAAAACATCTGCCCCCTGATGTGTTGACTCAAGAATGAAATGACCGGACCAGAGAGCACGGGCTGTCAAGACGTGTTGTATAGCAGCTCAGCACACATCCCACCAGTTTCCTCTAAGCGTGGGTGTAGACTTTAATTGCATGGAGGCTAATATCAGGCTAATAGAAAACAGCTGCCAGGGGGCCTGACAGACAGAAAGCTAGTACATGATAGCTGCTTAGTCAGAGATACTCCGCACATTAATGTGAGAAGCAGCCGCTGAAGAGTGCATTGGGACCTTGTCGACTCTTTTTGTAACACTCATTATGTGACGTGAAGCGCAAAATAAAGAGTGTAAAACTACAGTTAGTAGCAGAGAAAAAACCTACCACTCCCATGTGTTTTTACAATTACTCAACAAATAGAATATTTTCATGTTTGTTGCACAGCATCGTGATACAAGACAGAACACCAAACAGTGGGATACACAGCGGAAAAGGTTCAACCACACAGTCTTCTTACCTGTAGTGTTCTTTATCAATCTACAATGTTTTGGTATAAGTTGCTGTCGGCTACAGAGATATATCCGCTTATCACATAAAATGGAACTTGATGGCACTTGGTTTATGGTGCTCAAAGTGCCAAAAAATATAGATCTGAAAACTTTAACTTTCTCTCTCCAGAAATCATCATGGTTATGCAACATAATCCACAGACGTTATTGTGAGCAGTGTAATGTAGGAACTTAATTATTCTGCAGAACTACACCTACAAACCCTATCACTGTGAGAGAGGAATCATGCATCTACTTATGGAGGAATGGCTTGTGCTGGTGTTGGGTGGAAACTTTTTTCTGATTTGGGGATAAGTTTTCTCCAAAAGTGTAGGATATCTGGTCAAGAGGAAGACCAAGATAAAAGGCTTAAATTTTTTTAAGGAAGAAAGGGAGAACTCAGAATTATGCACATTGAATCGGCTTTGGCTGTTCAATAAGAATCATCAATGATTCATTTTGTTTTCCATACAAAGTTTGAAAGTCTGATCGGGCCCCACGAGACGTTCAGTGTAACAGCGGCATTCACTATATGTAGTTAACATGCTAATGGCGCTAACAAGGGTTCGCAATTGCGCAGCATTTTTTGCAGACACTAGATATCAACAAAAGCCAGAGACTGTATCATATTAACAGTGTGCTGTAAATTCACCGCTTCTTCACCTTACGGTGTGGTCTATCTCTCTCACCCTGCTGCTGCCTGCATGTCCGCAGCGAAAAAGAGTAGTGTGAAATTCAAGAGCGCTTACCCTTCTGGGGACCAAAACGTTCCCAAAGAACTCAGCACAAAAAAAAATGTTTAACTTGAAGCAATCTCAGTCAGCTGAGGTTCTCCGACTGATTGAGTCATCTCGGGCTTTCAAGGCACAGCTCTAGAAATAATGTCTCTTCTCAAAAAAAAAAAAAAAAAAAAAAAAGCCAAGGTAGCCTTCAGATCAGCTTCAGTGCTCATTGGCAAGCCTTATCTGAGTGTCTGGGACTCTGTGTGGGGGAATGAACATTATGTTCTTCCTAAAAATATTCCCTCATTTTATATAACGATAAAATATCCCATAGCACTGGATGTTGGGTTGAGATCTGATAATCACAAACATTCTCATTTCTAATGAGTTTGAATATTTAGCAGAGGTTTTTCTCTGAGTGACAGTACAGAAAGGTAGTTTCTGCTGGACGAGTTGATATTGAGTTTCAGTTGTAGTTGGAGTGACAGGAAGCCAAAAACTAAGATGCCTCGTTTGCATAACTTGTATTCGTCACTGGGCAATCCTGTAAGCACTTTTCTGTGCCTGGTGTAGTTTTTTGCTGTTCTTGCACAATCCAGGCTTCTTCATCAGTCAGCTTTCTTGTGGATGCAATCTACACTAATGCGTTTGGTACAGTTGAGTAATCCAAGTCTCCTTATCTGTGTGTTTATTATTATGTAGAACTCCTAGTTTCTTTCCTATCTTAAAACCACCCGACAGCAACTCTTAACCTTTCAGTTCAACAGAGTCACAGATTATTAAGAAACAGTAACACAGGGAGATTTCAGCTGAACACCTTGATGGTAGCGAGCAAAATGAGCCAATCAGCTTGCTCTGTTTACTCATGAGTATGCGCTGTGAGGCTGGCAGGAGCCACGCTGATAGCCTGCACCATATGGTGCATCCAGGCAAACGGTTGGAAATCCATGTGTTCTGGAAGGAGATCAGCTGCCATCTTTCGCCTGTGCCTCGGAGAGTGATGGGGTGGGGGAGGCGCTGGGTTGAGGGGTGGGTGAGCGGGAAAGTTCGAGCACCCTGTCCCACCCACATTCATCACAGGGAGCCCGGTGTCTGCATCTAATCAGATCACTGCTGAGAGCCCCACCAAAACTTGATTAAAGGCCGGACTCTTGGCGTTTTACTAGCTTTCTGTGCCACTTAACCAGCCTTTCACCACCTGCCCCTGTAAAAGTATCTGCTGCTATAATGTTTATTTATGTGTTTATTGGCTTTGAGCCATTAAGGAAGCTCTATCTCTCTCCCTCTCTCCCCCTCAACCTTTGCACAACCCGGCGATTTCCATCCCATAAACGGGCATGGCGTGTGCATGAAGAGAGTGCTGGGAGGAGGTTGTTGGAGAGCTGAGCTGCTTCTCATTTCTTTTTACTGGGTTTACTCCTATTTCCAGAACTGCCAAGAATCTTCTTTTTCTCTCTCAAGCTTCGCTCTTCTCTTCAGTTCTGAACTAGATATCTACATACCTGCAGGTTTTGTATTGTAAATATTCATAATATAATTCTGCTGAACCTTACAGAGGAATTGTATTTATTGGCCATTGAAAAAGAAAGCATCGTTCTTATCACTGCAGTCAGCCAAGCCTGCATACCGATATTAAAGTTCCTGTCCAGTCCTCACTCAGCCGAATTGTTCCTAAACCTTCTTGCTAGGAATTTTCAGTCCAAGTTTTCTCTGAATGTTTGTGAACATGGCCCGGGGTCTTTTAAATAATTGAAGGCAGCCAACTTTATTTTTCCATTCACAAATTGTGTCCCATTTTGCGTCTGACTGTCAGCTGGCTTTCGGCATTTCAGCATCAGCACTCGACAGTCTGGAGAGCACAGTTTGGTCTCTACATGAGTTGAATTTCAGACGAATGTAGGTCTATTAATTAGCTGTCAAGAGAGGGCCAATGGCGAGACATTTCAGCTTATTACAGATAATGCCATGGATTCAGTTAAAAATAATTATGATGATAATGTTCAGTCCAAGTCGGTGCCGCCATAAGAACAGATGGCAGGTAATCAGCGCCTCATACAAAGTAGTCAAGTAGAGCGAGGAAGAAGGAGCCAGTTGCCCTCATGCTGAAATTTAATTTGTCTGCCACTGTATCTGACTGTCTGCCACTGGCTGGAAACGTCTATGAAGGGCAGAAATTGACGGGCTCTCCTCAAAATGAGCTTTAACAGTGTCTGCCTTGGAAAGATATTTCTGTGCACCGGGAAATGTCTCCCAGGTGTCCTGATATCGGCTCTGCTAAATATTTGATTATTGCGACTGATGTGACAACAAACCATCTACTTTTGTTTGCTCTATTGGTGCTTGTCTTGGTGCTGCACCGGGCGCTCCCTCTTCATTATCTGTGGCAGTGGTGTTGTGACTTACTGACTTGATTCACAGAAGGCTGCGGTTTGCACAAGGAAATTTGAGAGAAAGATGGCCTTGAAATGGAGTCATCCTGGTCTGGGTTATGGAGGGGAGCCACCATATTCATTCCTCCTCAAAGTTCTGATTGAAAGAGCAGCTGAAAGCATGTTTATCCCTGTTTTTGAGATTTTTTGCTCTCTAAATTTACAGAGTCAAGTCATTTCCATGACTGAACTATATCAAAATTGTAGTACAAAATCAAAGACATAAGGGAAGGACTTACATATAATGTATAAAATAAGTTTTGCTTTGATGATGGTGGTGGTAGGGCTTGGCAATATGTTGATAATATTCTGATATCACGATATAGGACTAGACATCATCTTAGATTTTGGGTGTTGTGATATCATAAGTGTCTTTGTTTTGGTTTTAATGGCTGCATTACAGTAAAGTGCTGTAAGTTTCTATCAGATAGGCGCTATCATTTGCCTTTACCCACTCATTTATAATATCCACTTTAATTATGATTATGTATAAAATCTCATTGTTTAAATATATCATGAAAGCAATGGAACATTGTCACAATATCAATATCGAATTTGGTCAAAACTATTGTGATATTTGAGTTACTTCTGAGTGGTGAAGTGCACTGTCTAAAACGTTTTATGCAAAATCTCCCCTAGCTCTTGAATTGGGTTGAGATCAGGTGACTGTTAAGGCTACAGCACATGATGCATTTCCATGAAGTTTCTCAACCTTTTTATTTAGTTTTTTTTTTTTTTTTTGTTTGTTTCTCACTCATCTTCTTCCTCGAAGAGAAAACCCAAAATCTTTATATGGAAATACACTCAAAAAAGTAACAAAAAAGTTCTATGAACTGTATTGCTGCACATACAAACAAGCTGGAGAACTCCACTGATGTCTCAGGTCCTTACTTTCAAGAGTCTTTACAATTATTGATCTTGACAGTTGAGGAAAAATAGCTAGATGCCGGTAGTGACAGCAGATCCCCAGGGCAGCTCATGTCAGACACAGACTGCACCTGAACTCCTGTGGAGGTGTTTGTGTAGAAAGGTGAAAAAGTTATTTCAAGCTGGAAAAGTGCTTTGAGATACAAAACCTGTCCCAGACTATAAGTCACATTGGCGAACACAAATAACTTTGTGTTTTCTAGACAGCATATTTAAATCCTACTTGGGTAGGAAACATTCACAGCTTTGTATACTGTCCAGACAACCACTTTTTAGAATAATTTTCCCTTTAAGAGGAGCTTAAGACATAAAAGACAGGGATGTTTTGGGGCAGGTTGACTTGGCTGACTGGTCACTGTCACAACCTATCATCCTCAGCTGGTGGTTACAGCTTGCTTGTCTCACGGCACTTCCTTTACTTTGATGAAAAACAGAATTTTCTGGCTGTAGTAAGGACAAAACGGTGGCGGAAAGTGAAATCAATCCAACCTTCAAAACAAATGATTTGGACTAGAATGGGAGTCATGACAGAGACTACATCAGACACTACAATATATGAATAAAATATATTTTCATGGTTAGAATTTATGTCTGTTAATTATATATGTTCTTTATTCATATAGAGAAACACAATTCATTTGAATTAATGTGCTATTTGTCAACTCCATCACCTTAAAATCTTACCTGCACCTGTGAGTCCTCATTTTAAGCTACTGGAGTGAGTGTTTCTCCTCAGATGTCTGTCAGGTCGACATCACTGTGGTAAACTAAGAATTTGCAGATAAAGTTTGCACATCACCTTCAGCTGGTGGTTACAGCTTGTCCCATGGTTCTTCTTTGACTTTGATAAAAAAAATTGAATTTTCTAGCTGTAGTGTGGACCAAATGGTGGGGGTCAGTGAAGTCAATCCAAACTTCAAAACAAACTATTTTGAAACAAACTGGAGACATCACAGACATTATATTACGTCCGTCTGTCCTGGAAGAGAGATCTCTCGTCATTCTTTTTCGGGAATTTTTCCTTAGGTGATGTGAGGGTCTAAGGGCAGAGGGATGTCGTATGCTGTAAAGCCTGGCTTGACTACAATATATGGATAAAACACATTTTCCTTTTTGACATTTATGTCTTTAAAATGATACATGGTTCTATTTTTTTTCTATTTTTACATGAAAATACAGTATTCATTTAAATCTACTGTTCCTTAAAATCTCTTATCTTAAGCTTACGGAGCAAATGTGTCCCCTTAGATGTCTGTCAGAAGCTGTAGGTTGATATCAGTTTCTATGGAAACTGATGGATGTCTAACAATTTGCAGATAAAGTTTACAGATCAAACTCAGCTGGTGGTTACAGCTTGCTTGTCCTGCGGCATTTCTTTGACTTTGATAAAAGACAGAATTTTTAGGCTGGAGTATGGACAAAATGGTGGCAGGCAGTGAAAACAAATAGGAATTGAAGAGACATCATGGAGACTATCCTACACTATGTTGTATAGACACTACTAAAATATATTGATAAAACACAATTTTACTGTTGACATTAATGTCTATGAAATTATAAACAGTTCTTCTGTTTTCATACTAAAATACGGTATTCTTTTATATCTATTAAAAGTATTATGCATCAGCATCGTTCCCTTGAAAAATCTACGATCCCTTAATTTAAGCCAACGACACAAATGTTTCTCCTTAGATGTCTGTCAGGAGCTTTATATGGTTATCGTTTTTTTCTGGAAGCTGATGGATCCCACGAATGAACTGATAATTTGCTGATAAAGTTTTTTTAAATTGTGATGACGTTCACGATTTCGTTAGTTGTTATCGTCAGCTTCGAACATACCGCCACCGGTCTTTCCACGCAGCGCACAAAGCCTCGCTGTACCACCCAGCTGTGAACATAACTTGCTGAAAAGACCTCTTTAATTGGTAAAGCAGAAATCATCTTTCCAGTGTTTTTGTCCCCCTCCCGCTGGATTAATTTCCTCCCTGCAGTAGTTGTGTGAAAGTGCTAGCTCAGGGAGTGCTTGTGCATGTTTGTTTGTGGCCTGGTGTGGAGCTGTGGGGATTAGAAGGTAGTTAAAGCTTTCCATCCGTCGTATGCGGTTAAGCTGAAGAATTGTCAACACTAATCCAGGCGCTTGTTTACTGACCATTGAATGTGTTCCCCTTAATGTGAATCAAACACAGTGAAAAAGCCAACTCTTGTAGATCTACTACAAAGGGGGAAAATAAGAAGCCGGCATATATAGAAATCCACTGAACTACTGATTGGTAAAAATATGACCATGAGCAGATTATTATGCACGATTTGCTTAACTGATTTTAAACAGAGTCCTGGGAGCTTATGTGAAAGGAAAGAGGCTGATAGCTTTTTTAGTGTTGGCTGGTGGGTTAAAGTGAGGGGTTTTAGAGAAGTAATCTCAAGGACCATAGTGTGAAGGATTGTTTCATAAATCAACAAGCCGGGCTTGCAGCCTTGCCAACAATAATATAATCTATCCATCACTATGGAATATTAAAAATGACCCTTGCTTAAACAAACTGCATTAATTTAACTGGCAATCCTCCCCATTCAATCATCTGTCTGCTTCAAAGAACTGCCGGATTATTTGACTCCACTCTGTTCTACAAACACTCCGGCTCGTTTTTGAAGTTCCTGTGGTTTTCTGTTCAGTGGTCATCTACAGTACATGTCAGTGAGATTGCATTAATGCTATCACACTTGAAAAGGGAATAAGATCTCTCCTCTTCCACACTAACGAAGACAAGCAGATGATTAGAGTCTTTCCTTTCCGCCACTTGGCTCCAAGAACAAAGCGAAGGAACCTTAGCCGGCTCCTAGTGTGCAGTTTCTCAGTGCTGGGGGCTGATAGGGCACATGATAAACACTGGAAATGACTCTGAAGCCCAGAGGACAGCTAAAACAAAATGAGCTGACAATACTCATTTTCACGGGCCCAAATTTAGATTGTTATGATTTCAGTAATGATTTTCCTTCAGCTGTGGGAAAGTAAGTAATTAAACCTAATGAGAGAATTTGTAAGACCTCAGAATAGGCCGGCTTCTGGGCTATTATTTTAATACTTTGTTTTAGATACAGGTGCATGTGTTGTTATCTAGCGCATTTCTGTGCTAATGAAATAAATTGGCTGGATGCATTATCCACTTAAGTCCCTGAACTCTGTTACGTACATGCAACTATTGAGCAAATGTGAATCCACATGTATTTTTCTATCTACTGCAGCCATTGATCCGGCGTGCAGCGCTGTTTACATTTCCCTGTGCCTTGTGAGGAACAAAATGAAAGGCACTCAAAGTCCATAACTAATAGGATCAAAATGAGGGTGCAGACTACATGTGGATAATTGAGTTTGAGCATTAAATCAGAATAAACTCACAGGCCTGCAACTGAGATTTTAAAAGCCAGTAATCTCACGATCTATTTATCACTAGCTCTGACCACACAGTGTATTAAGATCATTAAAAAAATGTAATTATAACCTTTTAAATAAGCACTGTAGGCCTCCCTTAAACATGTTCTGCCTTTGCACTCTGCAAAAATAGATCTGCACCTTTGTTGCCATCTCATTATGTATTTTTTCTGTCCCGTCTCATTATTTTTTTTTTTCCTGCCAACAGAGAACATGCTGTTCTATACTTCTAGCTCACTGCTGGGGGGTTGCTGTTTTTGGGTTCCATACTTAGTAGCCGGTCCTGTGTTTTTCTATTCTCTTTTATGTGCGGTGTTGTTATTCACACAGGCGAGCTGCACTTCTACATCCTCATCCAACCCCTCAGCCCCCCTGTACAGAAGGAAGCCTGGAAACATGTGTCGTGGAGTAAGGTTACATTTTTAGGCCTCACACCCCCGCACAAGTCCAGAAACCTCTCCTAAGTGCTTATTGAACTTTTCTTTAGGACAGCATGGCCAGAGCTTGCAGTATGTCAGGACAGGTTCTCAGCATCAGCCATATATCCTCCTGTCCTGGTGTCCAGTTTAACTTCATTGACTTCATTGGTTTTTTCCCTCCAAAACTCACTTGCTTTTGTCTAGACAGCTGTGCACTGCTGGCGTCTTTGTGCTCTTATCCCATACAAGCGGAGAAAGGGAGAGACCCCATATGCTACCAGCTGCTAAACACATTTGCTCTTACCGCTAGTAACTGAACCCGGTGAGGAGGAGGGAAAACCTATCTCAGCTGCTGCCATAACTGAATTAAAGGACCATCCGAGCAATCGCCTTATAGGTTATATAATGCTCTTAAATGCTTCCTGACATTTGGATGTAGTATATACAACATATATAATGGTAACATTGGTTGGGGTGGAATTGTAAATTAGTTTAACACTGATTCATCTGCTGTCTTGAGCACTCCTTTCACTCTTCTCCAAAAGGCAGATTTAGCCTTGAGGCTTGGTTATATTCAGTATATTGTTTGCCGAGGGAACCAGGCGCCATATATGGCTGCATGTGCCTGTTTGTAACAAAGAAGGCCAGCTGCATCAACCACACTCTCTTTTAAGAGCCTGCTTTATGGTCGAAGACATCCCTCTAATTTATTTCCCCACGTGGGCCCCTTAAGGAGCATATGAACCTGAGACACATGGGATGGATAGGGTGTTCAATCCCCCCCTGAATGGATTTACGACCCTCCATGCTCATGGCCGCAGGGAAGAGCACATTATTCTGGCCCAGGTCAAGGGCAGGTCTATAACTGGTTAAAACCAAATCAGGATTAGACCAGAGCAGATCAATACATGTACATGTAAATATTTTCCTTCCAAATGTATGAGAGGTGCTTAGTGATTACATTCAGATCAACAAGTTGTTCTGTTTGCAGCATCTCTGTACTGTAGCCCTCAATTTAAGTGACTAATTCATAGGGAAGTTACTGCAAACGTGGCTGTTATTTTCAAAAAGTTATTTAAGCTAAAGGACAAAACATGTTGTTGCTTATTTAGCCAGTCCCCAAAATGATATTTTGATGCTCTGTGTCATTGGCTACATGCACATTAACATTCCACTACTATCCCGAATATGACTGTATTTTGAATTTGATCATGTTAAAGTGATATTCTGTTTAGATATTCCAAATTAGGCCTTTTTCCAAATTTAGCATTAGCAAGATGGGGGATATATATTATTCAGATTTTAATAGCATTCTTGAGGCATGCATACAACACATTTGGGATACACGCCTGAATCGGGGTTTTTACTTAGACTTACAACACCAAATCTCTTGTCTGTTTATGATGAGCTCTGTGTGTTGTCATGGATATGTTGTACACGGACCAACTTGGCAATAGTTTGTTTATGAGGATGTGGTAAAAATGCATGCCCAAAAGAAAAGCCCACATTGCTGATTGGGTTAAGAAACTTTTAAATATAATAAGGACTTGTATATCAACAGGTTTTTGAATATGTGCGAATTATTGCAACATTGACCTTATTTAGAGGGGGGTGCACCGTCCAAGAAGTTGGTGCCACCGGTGGAAAACTTTAAAAAATTACTATTCCATTACTATTCCACTTTTCCATTTTTGACATGATAAACAGCATAGTCGGGCATGCTAACACAAGTACACATGTTAACTAGAATATTAGTGGAATATTCATTTTTATTAGCCGTGTAAACAGCTTAGTAGGAATACTTTCATTTCTAGAATAAGGCCAAGAAGCATGGAATATTTTGTGCAGGTAAACATAGACTTTCTGCCTTTGCTCATGACAGACAGGTGCTCACTTTAAATTTCATTACCAGATAAAATGATTGCTTGTTTATAGACAGTCTGATTGCCTGACAGCTTGTTTTTTTCTCTACTGTTTACTCATCACAGCAGTTTATCTGCAAAATATCAGTAATTATTAAACGAGTACAATCTCATCATAACTGATAAAAATGATGCACAAAACAAAAATAAGATTCAAAAGCCAGGATCACACTGGATCAGGAAGGTGAAAATCCTTGAAATAGTAGCCCTGGCAAGATTAAAACATACCTACAGTATTTATTTGCTTCCATGAGTCCGATTCTGATCACAGCCTGCATTTGAGGCGCTCTTCCTGTTGCTGTATGCTCTGTAAATGATTAAAACAAAACTAAAAATGTTTAAAAATGACAGACATTATGATCCCAACACAGAGAAGCATTTATTAATGAACCAATCACGATGTGCTCATTACAGCAAACAAGAGAAAATGAAAACTTAAACTTCACTCATTTGTTTTCTGATATCACATGCCATGCTCCGACATTGACAACAAAGCCGTTGCTGGCCAGCTATATAGATTATTTTCATTGTGCGTGTGTGTTGTGGGGTGTTGGCACACAGTTACTCCTGAAATACCAAACAGCAGACCGACATCTGTTAAGTATTGAACTATTTTTAGAGAGGTTTTCCCTCCTCTTTACCAGAAGGGCTTTAAAATAGATCCATTAGATTCCAAGCACCCAACTGTTTGCGTCCACCGTCTCATTGACCTAGTGGAAAATTGCACTCAGTGCTTTTCAGCTCCGCTGCCAAATCTGGCATCATAGACAAGTGACATAATACTGTAGCACCAAAGGGGTGCGACTATTCTCGGGCCATAGGGCTAAGTGTGTGTGATGTGTTGTAACACTTTCATCAGTGTAAAAAAAGCCTCCCAAACCGAGTAACTGGCCTTAGCAGAACAAATGGACAGATATCTATTTACATATCAGTCCCCTTCTCCACAGCCTTTTGTTGTTGTTGTGAGGAGTATGATTATGCACATTGTAATGATTTCCATGTATATTGAAAGAGCAGCGGCAACTGGAATGCAAAATTCACAGAGGAGCGCGAGGCTGTTGAATAAAAATGCCTTTGCTCTGCTTCTGTATTGTGGCAGCTCTCTCATATAGAAACCAGCTGTGACCACTCACAGTACCCGCTCAACTTGATGAAAAGATTATGGACCCCTTGCTTTGATGTACACGCTTCTATACTGTAGTCACCATCCGCTCACTCCGATCCCACTGTTCTCCAGCCGTGGTCGACATTAACATACAGGGAAACTCATTTGAATTACAAGTATAGGGTATCGTTTGCCAAGATATTTTACATTTTCCTCACCCTCCTCCACGTCTTTGCAGCTGTGTGCTCTTAAGGGGATCTTGAAAGATGTCATTAGTTCACCAGACCCCAACAGTGGTGGTTTTTATCGTGCATGACAGAGTCCTAGGGGTTGAAACGCCTGAGAGAATTCATAGTGTGAAGAGTTAAACAGATGACACAATAGAAATGAAATATATATCTGCTCCAGCGGACCTGTAGACTCTTCTGGGAATCATGGGGGTTGGGGTGGGTGTGGGGTATGGGGTTAAATTCATGCAGCAGTGCTTGCTGCCAATTTCCATGTGCGTTACAGCGTATAGCCAAACTGTCATTTGGTCAGTCATGCAAAGACGGCTTTCATCCCTGTCCGTTATTTAGACAGGCACGCTCTTCCTCACTAATGTAACCACACAATTTTTCTTTGTAGCTGTTGTAAGAATCCAGAGTTTAAAATTATTGACATTTATTACAACATAGGTCTTGTTATTATATTTTTGTCGTTTATTAATGTCAGTTATGACACCAAAGTAATTCATCTGGTGACACAGTGATTCGGCTACAAAGAAGTCCAATAGGGCAAGAAACACAAATGGCAAGATGATCCGATCTCAGCCACTCTTGTAGAAGGTTAAACTGAATGTGAGCTCACTTAAAAATGTTTTCATAGTCTCCTTTAAATAAGATTTGCTAACCAGAGGGCTGTCTGACGACTGACATAGTCCACTTATTAGATTTATGCCTGATGCATCTTCAAAGGTTTGTGACCTTTGAAGATGCATGTTAAGATGTTAAGTTGCGCTATAAGGCATGCTCCTTTGCAGGGCTCCTGTGCAGTGGGTTTTCATTTGCTTGTGCCATAGACTATATAAAACAGTGGACATAGTTAATGTGATGGACTCTCATTTTGAGGCCTTGCATTTGACATTCTGGTCAACGTTGTCGTGGTATTTTGGAGCCAAAACTGACCATATTTGGACGAGAGGGTAAAGGGGTCGGATATGTAACGACACCTCGCACACATCCTGTTACTCAGGTGGACCCACCCTTAAATATTAAATTCATACCTAAATAAAATGTAAATGGATCACGAATGTGTAAAATTAGCCGTAGAGACCAAAACTACTTCTTACTTCAGGCTGGAAACATGTTTTTTTCAGCCGTTAAGTCGTATATTGTAACATGGGTGTCTAAGGGGATTAACTTGCTTCTGGAGCCAGCCACAAGTGGCCAATTGCTGAACTGCAGTTTTAAGCACTTCCACATTGGCATCATATTTTATCCCCAGGGGTTGCCACTTGTGCAAATCTGACATTTTCTATCTATGTGGATGCAGATGGGCAGAAAAAATGGTGTACCTTACTGTCAATGTGAGTTCTCGACACACTGCCCCCCACAGCTTGGAAGAATATTGATTTTCCGCTAGGAAAAACCTGCTGGGAGTTTAGAACCGTTCCTTGCAAAAAAAAAAAAAAAAGAACCGTTCCTTGTCACTATTCTGCGTCAGCTCATGTCCGTGTGACCCTCTGTGCAGAAAGCACAACTGAGGCTTTAGAGTGGAAACCTTACCTTTCACTTTTCGCTTAAAATCCAAAGAACTCAGCAAATATTAGAGTGGCTAAGCATCCTTCCATATGCAGCATTGGTCTTTTGACCTTTCCTGATTTGTTTGGAGTCAAACATTATGACTGCTAAACTATTCATGGGGCACAGAATTTCTCAAGCCTTCCATTTGCCCACATGCAGGCCAGACAGATAACTGGTATGTTGCATAGACTTTATGGAGTTTGGCAAGGCGAAGAAAGGGAAGAGATCACACAAATAATGGATGGAAAAAGTCACAGGGAGGGGGGCAGTTCTTGCTGCCTTGGAAGCACTTGGAAGGTTATTGGTTACTTCCTAACCTCTGTCTAGACAGCGTTAACAGTCCTGGAGTGTCATCTGGAATATATGTGTTTGCCACGCAGGATTTAATTGGAATTTTAAAATACTGCAGAATATATTTTAAAGATTTGTTCATTTGATTGAAAAAGTGCTTTCACAGTGGCTCATTCCTGATGAACTGGATCACCGGTTTCCATCTGGAAATCTTTTAGGAAACTGTAATATTTTTAGCCTTCCTACACAGGGGAGTCTGACTCTTGAATTATTCATGTTGAAAATCTGTGCCTTACGCTGTGTGTTATCTTAAACTGTTTAGTTAAGAAATAGATTTTAAGACCAAGTCTCAGCAATGTAACCATAATCTCCATGTCGACTTCTGAGGAGAGACTATTCTGTTAGAGAAGACTCCCCGAGGCATGCTTTCAAAGTCTTCCCCATCTTGAAGGCGTTATGAAACAATAACAAATCAAGACACCCGAGAAGCGAACAAAGTTCCCATGGCCGATAGCACTTGTCACACTTAACCTCGTTGTCCTGACAAATTTTCCTGACAGAGTGTTGTCAAACAGCATGTGAAAAGCTTCCCATGCTCTGAAACTCCTCTCATTCACTTTTGTCTAGTTGGCATAGAATTAAGAGGCAGCCATGTAAAAGCTCCCTATGAGCCGAGATGATGAGAGGTTGTTTGGAGGTCAGCATGGCAACCTGCAGAGCTGAAGGGCGCCAACAATCTCTGGGAAAATGGTACAATAGAGGCTTTGGTCATTTCAGAATCAAGACAATGCCCCCAATTGTCATCCCACCTTTGACCTGTGGTACATTTAGCACAGACCACTTGGACCCACAAATGAATCATGCTGATGTCTTCTTTCACCCAGTGGCCGCAGAGGCAAATGCAAAGGCTTGTTTAAGTTGGTGTACCATTTTGTTTTTCATCTATAAACTCTGGAATCTTGGGAAATGCACATTAAATGTGAAACGTTCTGTTTTTGTAGAATCAAAGCCTATATAGTCACCTGTTGGAAATGATAATGCAGAGAATGAAAATGCACATCAGTGGCAACACTGCAGAGAAGCTGCTCCGCACTGTTGTGAATGATTGATCAAAACCAGAATAGATCTGTGTCTTTGAGAGGGGTAGGTTTGATCTGCCTCGTGATGAAACGTGTAGTCAAACCGCTAATGTTAATTATGAACATACTACGGTTTCTATAGATGACTGGTACAGATATGTTTTGATTTTAACTTATATTTTAAAATGTATCAATCTTCTCAGTTATTCTGATGCAAAAAGGTTTTCAGGCAGTTAGGCCATCCTTGAATTTTATCCTTTAATTTATTTATATATTTTGCAGTTTTCCACCTGTAAAATAAAAATGAGGAATCATGAAAATACCACCAATTTAGGAAAGATACTGAAAAAACATGCATATTTTTTCTGACTTTTCTTAAATCCTTGCTTTTCTTTTCATCTTTTTTCTTTTTGGTGAAATACTGGGTAGCTTAAACTCTTGTGACTTTTCAAATGAAACAAGCATTTGTGCCGGGCCAGGCCAATTATAATCACTGATCTTTGGGAAACAGTCTATAAGAATGTCTGTTAAGTACAGTGTGTTACAAATTGGGACACCATCGACCAATAGCATCCAAATCAACTGCCTCATTAAATGTTGGCGGAACTCTATGTGGCTCTATATCACATCACTGAACATGTAAAGCTCACACAAAATGGTTGGCCAGTTTTTTTTTGTCACACAAATCCCTGTCTGTCACTGGGGGAAGGGCAGCAGTAGTCCTTGGTTAGTCGCCTGTCACACTAGATGAATGGGTTGTGTGACTGGGTGAACATGTTTGCCATGGGAATCTATCATGCTCTTTTATTCCCTTAACGTTTCAATTGTTGAGTTGGGCCACTGGTATGTGTAACCTACAGCTTGTAACTAGAGCTACATTCACACTAGTGCATTTTAATGTTGAAATCCGTAACTATTGCTATGTTTCTGCGTAGCAGCCACACTCTTTAGGTGCTTTAGGTCCCTAAAATGGAGACCTAGGCCTACATACCTTTTTTGAGAAGATACTCCTTGCTCATTGCCATGGTTTCCAGCGATGGATAATGCCTCGGGCACTGTACTAATATGCTAATATGTTGTCGTATTTGCTTTGTAATGACTTCCACTCTATTTTCCCTGGCCTTAACCACCATATGCATGCATGAATAGTGTATGTAAAGAGTCAAGTTATATGCATAATGTCCGTCAATGTTAGCATGGATGGAGATTAATCCTGAAATGGTGCTTAAAGGCTTGTATGTACAGTGGGGCTGTACCTGACTCAGGATTATGTTAGTTGAATCATATTTTGCCGTTCAATACGAAGATTCAATGAGTCTTTTTGTTTTCCATTTAAAGTTTGAACAGGCCCAGCAGGATTTAGTAAACAAGCTAACGGCGCTAACGATGGGTCTGAAATGAGCAACGACGTTTTTTGCTGACATTAGATATCAAAGTCAAACACCATAGCGTATTATCTTGGTATGTGCTGTAATCTGACAACTTCTAAACAGAAGAGCAGCCCCTCCCTCCTGCCAAATATCTCCTCCATGCTGCCACAGGCGCAGCTACTTGAAACAAAGAGTAGTGTGAAAGTCAAGAGCGCTCACAACGCAGCAAAACTTGGAGACCAAAATGTCCCCAGAAGTGCACTGTAGAGCACACTGACTAGCAAGAAAAAAAACCCAAAAGCCTGACTACTTCACTTGAAGCAGTCTCAGTTGACCCAGCGGTCCTCAATTGATGATTTGAATGTCCAACTTTAAAAGAACAGCCCTAGTGTGCAGAGATTGTTTCTGTTTTAAAACATCATTTTAAAGTGAAAATGTATCAGTGGGGATGCTGCCACAGTCAGAAGCCCATGAGCAATTAGGTTGTTGAAATAGGACATAGGAAGAAATTCTTGAATTCTGCAATCCAAAGCTGTGGCAAGTCTGTCAGAAAACTGAAAAGCCTTGTTATTTCTGACAGTTAAAGCTGGAGTGGATTCATTTGTGTTGGTCAGTACTTCCCTCTGTGCAGGCTTGTCTGCTTGAATGGCTGTGCAGGGTAAATGAAGAAGTAAAACACAGTAGAGACACAAGATTTCTTGTGTGATTTCTCATGCTTCATAGTATGAAGTACAACGCGCAACCAGGATGTGAACACGCTTCAATTCAGAGACCTTGAAGCAGGGATGAACCTAAGGCTTTCGGGTACTGGTCCCAAATCAACAGGGCATGTTGAAAACACAGAACAACAGCCAACATTAAATAACCAGAACATCCAACTGCTACACTAGTGCACAGTTGTGCCAGGGCAAAGACTACAACTCCAAGAAAACAATTTTGCGGCAAAGAAAACCTTGGCCTTTTTTTTTTTTTTTTTTTGTCAGTGAGCCTCAGATTCATCTCTTCTGGGGTTAACTGTGCTTGCCAGTGCTGAGAGTTTCATTCTGTGCCTCTTAGTACAAATACATCATTGCTTTCATCCTTTATAGCATTGTGAACCTAAGTGGCTGTTCATTGGTTGTGAAATTTATCTTGCTTCAGCAGGTGGTGAAGGGAATCCACACAAGGATGGTAGAGCTTATACCAAATTTTTCACAGGCATGTTTGAAATGGCAATCACATCTTGTTGCTTTGTTCCTCCTTTTGTTTTATACTCGAGAGGTAAATAAACCCTTAAGGTTGATTATTGCGTGTTTCGGCTATGTTTACCCGTAGTCTGTCAGCTGTCTCTGGTGCAGTTGACGTACATGATTAAGAGCCTTACTATTCCTGAGCTACTTGCTGCTACTAGATGAGTTTGTTCGCCTGATGGATGACCTATTCCAGAAAACCCGTGCTGAACTCTGGATTAAGTGATCCCCTGGCCCAGAGGAGCTCTTGTTAACTGTCATAAACAATCATAACTGTAGACGTCACTGCTAATTGGGCATGCAGTGACCTTTCCATCAAGTATGTGTGTTCAAGCAAAGGGACAACAAGTTAGAGATTAAGCCCGAATGCAGAAATAAGCACCCATATCTGGGCTCATGTTTTAGTATAATGCTGTATGTTATGTCTATTGTGAAAATTAGTAATTAGTTACAGTTACTGGTTTCTTCTCTTTAAAGTAAGTGAATTACATTACTAATTTTACTGCATGTAAATGAAATTAGTTACTAGGGAAAGTAACTTTTGCAATACTTTTAAATATCATCCTCAATTCTGTTATTAAGACATACATAGCTATATTTTTTAAGTGTTGCTGTTGTGAAGTTTGGGACAAGATCACTGTCAAATTTTATTTATGATTGTACCCATTATAAGTATGAGAAGGACAAGTAAGCTGGTGAAACAATAAGACACAATAAAACACAACAAAACATGATAGATATGTTTTGATAGTCTTATTATTTTGGCCTTGACAGGCCTTCAAAACAAGCGAAACACAAGTCTATTTTTTACTTTCTGGCAGAGTAAAATGAAATAAGTGTTTCTCAGAAATCCAAAATTAAATTATTTTCACAATAAGTGTAATGAAATAAAAGAATTACACATAATTTAAGAAAACATAAACACACTTGGGTTTAAGCTTTTTAACCTTAACAGTAGGTGAACACAAATCATGCACATAGATTACAACTCACCACTACATTTCTGTCCTTAATCACAAGGAGGGAAAAAATAATGTCCATTTTTGTCCAGGAAAGCAAGTGCCTGAACGTGCAGTGACAGTCTCATACTGACTGACTGACTGATTGATTGGCTGATTGATATTTGGTACATATCATAGCCCGTGGCTTTAAATCATAAACGGGATAAGAATTGAGTAAAAGGCTGCATTTCTCTGTTATGATCCAGACAAAAGTAGCAAGTGATGAGCTCATTTAAGTTCCAGTAATTCTACATTGTGCTAATTATTTTTAAAAAGTCATTAGTTGCATATCTAGTTACTGCCAAAAGAAGTGGACTTACAATAACTCACTACTCCCAAGATATACTATAGTGTGACTTTTCAGGTCAGGAATGAACTCACTGATGGATAAATGTAACATATTAATCTTTGAATTTTGTCTGTGATTGGTGACAGTTATATATATTTATTTATTTTTTTAAATTTTTTTTTAATGGCATGATGACATTCATTTGCTTGACTTGACAGAACAGTTGCGATAATCTTGCCGATGTAGTCAGTACTTGTGCATCATGTGAAACAAGCTCTTCATGCATTGTTTCCCACTTGACAAGTTTATATAAAATCAGATGGTACAGCAGCACTTATATGATAGTTTCCTCTATGTTGGGCTTGCTCAATTGCTGAACAGCACAAATTTGCATGCCAGAGTTCACCGAAGTTGAACTCAAAAGTGCCGCAAAAGTTTACTCTGTCTCCACAAGCAGTTCCACTGGAATGATTTGTTTTCACCCCAAAAGTTGACTGTTACAGATTATTGTGTGACTGAGCCTTAAGCCAGTGAACAGGTAGAAAAACAACAAAACACTTTGAGAAATACTCTCTTTGCCGTCTTCCCCAGAAACAGATGAAACGATCAATGCGAGTTTGCTTCTCTAGTGCAGCACAGACATCAGCTAAACACCTCCCACACCTTACGGCTAGCCTAGTTCCATCACATTACACACAACAGATTTGTGTTTACCAACCTGTAAGTTCCCATTTGTCACTCCCTGTGGGCAGAGCACTAACCACCAGTGTCTATACACATGTTAATTTGTGCAAATATCAGTAGGTGTGTGCCATTTCAAACAGTCATATTGCTGCTGGTTTCTGTAATGCAGCTGTACTTTACACTGATAAACCAGCTGTGCAGATAGTACTTTCCAGAGAGGCCATGTTATCTATCATAACACCTCTATCACAACACCTACACTTGGCCAACCACGAGACTCCTATTAACACGTTTGACCAGCATCGGCCTCGGGATTAGCTCACCTCCCCCGAGGGTTAACAGACTGGAATGGACACCAGGCAAATAAGAATCTGCCTTTTTTTTTTTTTTTTTTTTTGTCATTTGCAATATTTCAAAAAGCTGAGCAATGACAGAGTTTATCACTAGTCATCAACATGTCGATCCAGTTGATCCATCTCCTCTGACAAGGCAGTTCTGGATGGGTAAGTCATGATGTTGGGATTCATTCTGCCCACTCTGAGGAATTGATGCTGTTTGTCCACAGTTCACTTCTCCCTGGTTAATGGGTGATTAAGTTGGCACAGGAGACCGCATGACTGATGAGGCTGCATGACTGAATTGCCAACTACAGTGGGAACTGACTGTTTCTATTTTGCAGAGCTATTCCTGCATAAGTAGTGCTATCTGGTCTCATAATAATTAGTATGATAAAGAATATCCCTGATAATGTTTCTTACACAATTCTAAACTAGTTAAGATAGTTTTATTCTGACTTTTACATGAAAAGAAACACCGTTGTGTTTATTTTTCTGTTTTCTCTGGCCTCTCTAACCTTAAGCAGATTTTTTTAGACATGGGAAAACTAAAAATAGGTGATCATTTTCCTCTTCCAGTAAACTAGAGTCATGTACATAGCTCTTCAGCAAAAGTTGACCTTTTTAGTTTGTTTGTTAGTTTTTCTGGTGTGTCACGTTCTACGTCACAGACCGCCAGGAAATGAATTAGTAAGCATCAAAGAGCAATATGGAGGCCATCAAAGATGTTTCGGTATTTACTTCTCCCACTCCTCTCTTGCTTATTCAGTCCTTCTTTCAAACTTAATGCTGATGAATTTTGAAGAATGTTCGAGTATTGCTTGAATGGAGACGGATAATATTTTGTGGTAGTGCCTCATTGTAGTACGCAGAAAGGGGGCAAAAGTTGGTCATATTTTCATCACTGGCACTGACTGAAGCTGGAGCCAATAAATACCTGTGATTACTACTGAGTGATTTGTCCCAAAGTGAATGCTGATTATATTTTTTTTTTCCTATTGAATTAAAAATCAAAATGTTATAGAGGGTGTTGTTGGGTTTTTTCTGCAGTGGGAGAGGGCCTTCTTACATACCATATGATGTAATTGAATTTGTGTATATAGGGATAACACAAGAAATCAATATGGCAAAATATTATACTACATTGTGATGAAGTTATTAATTCGCTGCTGTTATGTATTGATGGTTTTATATTAAATAGACAGGTGCATTGAAAGGCTTTCCCTGAATTACATCTACCATTTTCCATCATGGTGAAGCTTATCATACTGGTAAACATTAAACACAACTTCAGTTACATGGACTGAGGAAGAACGACTCAATTTTGAGGCACTGTATAAGCCAGAGTACTGGCCCCTTTTTAGATTTAACAGTGCTGATGGGATAAACTTGATTAGGATTATGCAATCTGTGAGACTCGTCTCATAAAAGTACAAGAGCAACTCAACAGATATGCACAGCCACCTCGCTCATAATCCTGATCATGTGTGGAACGTGCCGTTTTGCACAGATTGAAGCATTTGAGGAGCTGGTGCATCCATCCTTTCCTGCAGACATTTTAATCCTGAATTTGTCTATCAAAGTGACTCCCCATCAGAAATATGTTGATCCTGAATACTGTGATCAATTGCAGACTTGAGTCCAGAGATATATTACAAGTCACAGAAGTTTCTACCATGTAAGATGGATGTTTACACCCTCTCTGATCATCTGAAAGCACATTTCTTGCCCCAGCTCACTCCCTTTAATACTATGATAAAGCCTGGCTACTCCAGCAGTTGTTTTCCTACATTGCACACCCAGACGGCTTGAAAATCTGTTCCATAGTCAGCCAGTATGTGCAGGTTTATATCTTAAGTATTAAAATCTGAACATCAGGGATAACTTTGATGTTTAAAGGCAGAAATTGAACCCTTGAACCCCACTACCTAGCACCACATTCCTAATGTAATTCCAAAAAATCCACAGGGGAGTGTTTCCCTCCAGAACCGACCACACAGAGCAGAGCCAGCCAGCAAGACTGCTAAACAATATGTGTGTGTGTCTGCCAACTGCTACTGAACACTTCATGCACACCGCAATCCCTGTAACCCCTCTGACATTCACTGGAGATATTAGGCAAAATCAATAGCTGACTTCAAAGTAACCATCATTTACCATAATATTTGCAACACCCGGTACATTCGGGGGATATTAAATGGTTTCAGTCGATGCATTCCACAGAGTAAAAACAACAGATGAAGCAGATAACCTTAGATCCAGCCTGAATAAAGACAGCTTTGCTTTGCATGGGAGCTTTGCGCAATACCTGCACCAACTCCTTCTTTGCAATTACAGTGTCCGTTGTTTTGGGGGGTTTTTTGCCTTTCTATCTGAAGTGGTTTTCTTTGAGTTTCATATTCTGTTTGATTGCCCTGTTGTTTTCAAGCTTTTGTTCAGAGGAAATACAGCACAGAATGTCTCTGTCCCATTACTGGTGTCAGCTTGTGTAAAGCAGGATATCCCAACAGTAATCTGACCAAATTAAACTTGGTAGTGATATTCATTATCGACATGGGATACATCGTGTTGATTTTTGTGACTTCTGATCTTTTTTCAAGTGCCACCATTTGGTTAGTATGTCCCTTTGTCCAACACTTTGGTTGAAAACAAGTTATTTAAAACAAATAATCATATTTATCTCCATAAAATTTTCCATGGATATTGATTATCCCTTATCCCTTATCCCCACCTCCACATGTGTTAGGGAATAACCAGATTCTAATGACCCAGTGTCTTGATTATTAACTTCATATTAAATCTGTATTAACTCAAACCTGAGGACAAACTTAACATTCTTATCCATATAATATTTTTATCATTATGTTGGATTGTGTCATACATCTTCATATTGCAGTGTGTAAAAGAGCCTTTGCAAGCTGCTAATTTTTTAAGACTTTAATTCTTGTTACACACATTTTGTCCCGTGAGTTGTATTCCTGCTTGTCATACCTTGACACTTGGGCAGAAGCCCTGTGCTATTATAATGATTCAACCTTTTGCGTCGTATCTTGACCCAAAAGGGGTAGGTGAAATGTCATGTGTCCACTCACGTGACTAAGGAGGGGTTGGCAGTTAGATTTTGGCAACAAAACTACTTGGTTGGAGGTAGAAAAAGATACTGCTTGCTGTTAGTCACATGAGTCAAGTCACAATGATGTACATGATTAAGTAACTCAGTTTCCTTATTAAATAGAGAAGTACAAACACACATCATTCAAAATTTGTCAGGAACAATATATAACTCCCCAAACCAGTTAGTCTTGTAAGTCTTCTAGCAAGTAGGTCCACTTTTCCAACAATCACCAATTCTGGTTGTTTAAAATAAACCCTTTATTCACTGAGTTAGATGTTGAAATATGTACTTTTTCCCTGCAATTTCTCTCTGTTGTAGCTCGGCCAGCTGTTTAAAGTCCCATATTGTCATTTTCACCACTCATACAATAGATTCTTAATACAGCATCTCCGTATAACTTTGATAAAAAAGAGAAAAAAAGGAGTGCATGTATTTTTTACAGTATTGAAAATCATAATGTCGGTATTTTTAAATACCCTGGTTGCCATAATACTGTGGTACTTCTCAGGCCTCGCTATTGTTACTCTGGACGTTTAATAATGACATGGATAGGTTTATTTTGGAGATGACTATGTCTCGTACAGATGCTTAAGGGTGCCCCAAAGTCACTCGTAATGCCCAAGCAGCTTATTTTGATGCCCTGATAGTGGAACACGCTGTCCATTGACTTAATAGTTTGTGACAGTTTGCTGTGAATCCAGTATAGTTTCTGAATTTTGGTCTTAAGGGGCCTCAAGTCTTAGTTGTTTGTATGCGTCAAGATGATTACACACTTTTTAATACTTATGGTCACCGAACTGTTGAAAAGACTGTAACTCCCAAGGAATCATTATTTTGTATGCAAACTTTTGTTGTTATAATGATAATCCCTGCAAGTAATGTTAATTACCTTTTGCTGAGCAGCCTGAGCACAGCCAGCACAGAAAGTCCTCTCTTTATTATGGTTGAGTGTTATTGTGCTGGATTTGTTCTTTTCATTTCACAGCACTTTGTAACCTTGAAGGGAAAGTACTGTACAGGCTCGGCTACTTGTTCTTGCTTTGTAGACTCCCATATTGTTAACTTAAGGTACCTCTCACTGCTATAATCAAAAGTCACAGTCTCTTCTCGAACTGATTATGTGATGTAAGTCAGTGTAGTATCTATGGAACTGGACGTAATTTACATGGTTTGTGTTTGGGAGAAAAATGTCTTTTCCATACTGCAGGCTTATTTGCAAAATGCACTATTTATTTGGCGTACAATAATGATCCGAAACTCATATTCCACTTAATCTGATGTTACAGATAATGGTGGGTGCATTTTAAACCTCTACTCTTTATCTTTGACTGCACAAAAGGGCTGCTCAATACATGGAAAGGTCCCAGGTTCAAGGCAGAAGACTCATTAATGAAATATTCAACCCCTTCCACTCACACATATATGCATGTGCACATTTGCAGGAAAATAAAACACCTTCTGAGTGCCATCGTTTTTCTTTTTTTCACCATTGTGCATTGGAAGGTCTAAAGGACTCATTTGCATATTATGTCCCTCCTTTTCATTAACCAGCCCCCTCTGATTTATGACGACTCAATAAAAAGCACAACTGTCACGGATAGGAGCCAGGCTGACAGATGCAAATTGCTTAGAAGATTTATTGACGAACTACTGCTTTACAATGTTTTGTTGCTAGCAAAGTGAAGCTGTTTGAATGCATTGTAAGGCATCCACCAGGTTCAATTTTAGCAAAAAGGGAATACATTTGAATGTGTAAAACTGCATTGAGCAAATTTTGGAAACTTCAGTACTTGATAATCTACATTCCTGTTGACTATTTTTCAGTTTTTATGGATGAATTTCCCCAAGTAGTCCTCAGTTTAAGTTTTTGTTTAGTAGTTATTAAATATCAAACAAGGTATCGTTTCAAAAGGTTTCAAGGACTGCTACAAAAAGGTCCTGCGCTCATAAGCTATGGTGCTAGAATTTCAATCTTAAAATACAAAAAGTAAGTAAAACAAATAGTAGTAGTATTTTATTAAGTCATCATACATAATACAATATATACAAAGACTATAGTCAGTATAAACAAAAACAAGTCTGTGTATGATGTAGTGACCGAACAGGCAGGAGCAAAATGCTTATATTTGTCTAACCTACATCAATTTAAGCTTCCCTTCAGAATGAAAGAAAAACAACAACAAAAACGTATTCACACTTATAACCTTCAGAAATGGATTGACAAACCATTTTTTTGAAAACCAAAAATGAATTACACGTTTTTAAACTTATGCTTGCATCGTTCCATAATTTGACCCCAATAATAGAAATACACCTCCTCTTAAATAAAACTATTGAATGCTGAAAAGAATGATATGAATGAGGTCTCTCACTAAAAAGATTGGATTTATATTAGGCAGCAAAACTTGGATGGTTGAGTGTTCTTGAATGCACTGTTAGAGGAAGACTTTTCAAAATGACCCCTGCTCACAGCTACTTTCCCACATGATGAGTGCTGTACCTTGTTTCAGTAGGTATTATGATTTTCTCCGCAAGTTGATTTTCAGAGCCGAAATAAACCAAACCCTGGAAAGCTGCCTGGATAGTAAGACATTAGTTAAAAAAAACTCAAGGTGTGATTTGGAAAATGCTCAGCAGGAATGTAAAGTAAATGTTATTGGCAGTTAATGGGCTAAACTGTGGAGAATTACCAGTTTGGTCTTTTCACTTTCTTTATACAGCACACATCAAGTTTTTAAACTTTTTACAGTGGATGTACCGTAACCTTCAGCCCTATATAGTGAAAGAACTCCAACATCTGTCTGTGTGTGTGGTGTTGTGTTAGCTATAGGATGGTCGTATGCTTTGTCTAATAGTGATGAATGATTCAGGCCAGCATGGCACCCAAAGGCTAAAGGAAATCAGTAGCCAGTAAACACAACAAAGCAGCACAGCAGTTCATTAAACCAAAAGCTCTCCATCTAACTTCTGTCGTAGTCTCAGATTTTATTAGGTGGGTCTTGTTTTTTTGTGTTTTTTTATATACATATTTACAGAGGTATATATGCTTATCTTTTGCTCTCATTTTTTTGTGTTGCAGACTTAGGTCTGGGAGATATGGCTTAAGATATTAACACACCAAAATGTCCATATCAGTCGACATGGATAGTTATTATAAAATAATTCAAATAATTGTTGCTTTTAAGGATGATTTGTGATCCTGCAGAGAAAGGTGAAGAAACAGTATAGTGGTATAGTATTGTGGTTTGAACTATTATTTATTGTCAAAATATGACAAATGTTTCCCAAAAAATTCTTACTGTGACATGATGGAGAGGCTTGTGGTCTTATACCACTTGGGTGAAGTAGAAAGATCATTGGGCAGATGGGGCCTGAGACAGACATGTAGGTCAGGAAAAGCTACTGGATGTTATCAACATCAAGCTAAACAAGTGAAGAGTTAAAAAAAAACCCAAAAAAACAATTGTGGATCTCCATCTCTGTCTGAGTCTCGTGAGATGTCTGGGACGCAGAACCAGTTGTCTTGCAGGATAAAACAACAAAACGTTGTGCCTGATTCTCATTTTTCTTCCTGACAACTTGTTATTGGGCTGATGTTGAATTGTTTGTTCCTGGCACACACTTGTCAGAAGCATTTCTATTAGAATAGGTACAAGCTGTACAATCAACACATTGCGTTTTCCTCTGCTGCATAGACATTAAGTCTCGCTCTTGACACTTTTCTTTACAAGTGCAATACTTTTCTCTGGCTCAGAAACTTGTCTGCGTTAAAACATTAAGCCTCCGCCATAAAACATCAAAGTATAGTCTTGGCCTGAACGAATCACTCACCCTTCACTCAGTTACCACTCTGTTATTTAAATGCTGAATGTGCAGACACAATGTTGCTCACTTCAACCTGAATAACTTTGATTAAGATCGTCAGTGGGTGTGTAATTTATGGGAATGTAAAGATTGTGATTTCACTAATGTATTTCATTTTTTTCTCCCTTTCTCGCATGTGGCGACCTCGAATGGGCCTTATCATCTGTCATATCAAGGTAAGAGAACTTTATCATTTGGCCACTGCGATTCTTGTTGTAATTTCCTGGAGCTTTTCTTAGGACAGGACTGGTACACTGTAAAGCACACACACACACACACACACACACACACACACACAAAAAAGGCAGAACACTGCATAACCCACATTGCTGAGCCTCAGCATTCATTGCTCCAAGATGTCCTGGAAACAAGACAAAGTCTGTTGTACATACTGTTCAGGCAGTGGAGAGTTCTGTGAATATTAGTGTATCGGCTGAAGGAAAAGGTTATTGTCTCTGTTCCCAAATCTGCCTCTAAACCTCCCCACACAAGTTCAGAGAGGAGCGTTTCGCTGTGGGTTCAGCGCTGGGCTCAGCCTTACATGAACACTGTACCCTGAGCGTCTTCATCCTGCTGGCTCTGTGGGAATTTGTGATGTTCAAAGGAGTCCTAGTTTAGCTTCTCCTGCATCATTTTAAGCAGAAATGAGAAATCTATCCCCCACCTCTATTTTTTTCATCTGTTTGTCTCATCCTTTTGTGAAATGCCACTATTTGACTGCAAAAGTGGAGAGCAGGTGTTTTTATATATTTTTTTCTGATTAGCAGTGTCTGCATGGCGCTCTGTTTTTCCTCAGACTGAACGGTGGAAGGCTTCACTTGCTGCATAACAAGCCTGTTTACTCTGTGGTGGCAGTAATGTGTGTTTACCCTTGGACCTAAGGCTGTTTCTCAGACTTGGTGTAGGCTCACAGGACCTGTTTTTGTGCAGACTGCATTGGTGTGATTTTACCTGTGAAAAGTAAGCTAAATCAAGTTAAAAATGCACAATCATTTCTGTCAGATCTCTCTGGATCTTATCAAAGCAATTTGCCATAAAAACGATGCCCCCTCTCAGAGGTATAACTCAAGATATGGAGACACATGTCATACTGCCTGACCCACTGCCTCTGGTGAGCATCAGAATTCTGCTAGAAATCAAATAAAAACATGCTGCGTGCCTTTTAATGCTGCTCATTCTCTACAGTATAAAACAGGAACCCTTGAGGCAAAAACTCAAATCACAGTCATTGGATAAAAATAATCATGAGGATGGGCAAAGAAAGCTGTAAGCACCAAGGCTCAAATTGTCCCATCAACACACTTTATATATCCCTAGAACATTGTCCTCTCCTCTTTGCATTTATATATAGGTACGTGTATTGTGTGGAAAACCTGTGGACATACACATGAAAGGCAACAGCTTGGGACCATGATTACTTCCTGTCAGCTGATGTCATTCACAGTCATTACATTGAAAACCTTCCAACAGGAAATAAAAAAGGGGAACATGTCACATATATTAAATCAGTTGGTTAGCTTTAGGCCACCTAAAAAGGGCTCACATAAAATAAATAAATACATTTTAGTGTAAATGTAAGCTTTCTTTAGAATATTTCACCACTGTGCCCTGCTGTTAGGCAGCCCACTGAAACAGTTTTCTCAAATCCATCATTCTCCATTGACGAAAACAACAATTTTACTTCTCAGAACATTGAATCCTGCTTCCAGGATTGGTTAGTGTGTAAGTTAAAGCAGTAAAAGTATTTTAAATATAGCATGAACTTAAACTGATATTAATCTTATCTGTGGCTAAAATAAGATTTTTTGCTGCCCCTGTCCACAACTGCATTTGCTTAAATTCCATGCCTATATATCTTTAAACATTAGTTATGGATGAAAACAAAAGAAATAGACCTGTCTACTGATTTCAGATATCTCTGTGATACAACTCAATTACCAGCTGTCTACCCAGAAGTCATTGTTGCTGTTAACACATCACAGTGATTTGGTCCTTCGTACCACTGATATTCCTAGTTATGGAAATAGCCTACTAATGCCATAAACCTGTAAATAAAGAGTAGCCTCAAAGATTGAAAGAGTTTATGTTTTTAAACTGTATTTTAGGACATTTGAACTGTGTCCAAAAAAATGCTGAGAAACTCTGTGTCTAAGTCATGGCAACAGAAAAAAACCCATCAGGTTTGAAGTTGTACCTATTGTTACAATTATAATCAGAATCAGTATTTGTTTTAAGTCAGTTGGAGTGAGCATGTGCATGTTAAAGCAGAGTGTTGGATTAGAGGTGTACTTGTGTATACCAGTGTGAGTGCACATATGGCCTCGCACGGCCTAGTTGTTTGTCCTCCTTTCCAATTCTCAGAAGGTTAGATTGAAATTCAGGTTAGGTTTTCTTTTTGGCTGAAGGCAAGTGAGGATTCATTGTCTCCAGTCTAACAACCTGTGGTTCATGCAGAGCAAGGCCGCTGTTGATTTAATGATGTTGCAACACAGAGCGGGCAGCAAAGCTGGAACGTATTGCATTACAATATCTTCCTCACATTCTCAGAAACACACATTTTTCTTTCACTTCTATTCTTTTGTAATCTTCAGTGTTTCTGAATTATCATAACCATAATCACATAATGCTCTGACTTAATGAATCCTCCCAGTAGGCAAACAACATGGCTTTTTAAAAACTGTAATATTTGAGCGCAGAGCAGAGCCTTGCTGGTGACTAACGGGGTTGTACGTCTCTGTCTGGGAGGAGATGGGAGAGAAGGTAAGGACAGAGAGAGAGCAGGTTAGAGGACATGTTAAATGCAAATCTCTCTCCTCCCGTCTCATGCGTTCTTGCAGAAACAGTAGCCTGGATTCTGTTTGACATGGATGAGTAGTGTGCTCTCGCTCTGTCTCTGCCTCTGTCTTCCTTCCTCTGAATATATTTCACAGCTGTCCAGGAGGGCTGAGGGGAACTCACTGCAAATATTAGCAGTCTGTAGCAGTGTCTTTTGTGGCAAACTGTTGTAAAGCCACAGAGGCTTACAGGACAAGATTGAAATGCAGTCCTAAGACTAGCTAGTGCAGATCTGGTAATGAGGGGAGGTGGAGGGCTGAATTTATGCCACATTCACGTCACAGTGGGGAGGAGTGGAACAGGATGGCATTTCATGGTTATCACTTGGAAGTATTCAAGTGTTTCACTTGATGAGATTCATCCAGGTGCCAGAAAGATGGCTGCCTCTGTTTAAATCTGACATGACATGACCCAGGAGCTACGTAGATGGTATTCATAGACATGTCAGAGGGGCACTTCATCCTCACACCCAATAAAACTAAGCTGGGGAAGTCACTTGTAAAGAGCTTTATTCCTCTATAATCTGCTAGTTTAGAAAACTTAGACTGAACTGAATTTTCAACTGAAGGCCTAGCTTCTGTCTTAAACAGACCTGAGTCAAGGTTCAAGTCCCAGCGACTAATTCCTCTCCTATTGTGAGTCTCAGTAGTAATTTTGGTAATCACAGTTACATTGAAGGGATATTAAGGCTTCAAGAGAACTTTGGTGGTCATTGCTCCACCCAGGCTTTACCCTCTTGCCCACATTGGCATTTTCTAGGTTTGGTAACTTTGATTTCACTTCAGCAGTTGTGCCTTTTGATGTCCACCCTTCAGATTGTCCCAAGTAATGAAAATTGAGATGTATAAGACAAAAGCCCTTCATGTTGTCAGCAAATTTTCACTGAAGTAGAAATCAAACCCCCCGGCAATCAATGAAAAGAAGCGTTACCTGACAAACCTTTCTCAGTTTGAGTGAAGGCAAAAGTTAATTTAAATAAAATGCTTTCAAGTAACTGACAGTATACAGTTGATATCAGTTAAAATATATTAATTAGAAATGTTAATATTTATCTAGCTGTTGTGTTTTCTCAGAGGTACTCCTCATTTCACTTATTTTCAATATTTTAATTTATCAAAATAATGTTCTTTTGAGTCATTATAGTAAATGCAACTTGTCCACATTGCCACCTTGTAAATGCAAGACTGAAAGCAAAAATATCTTAAATTTTATACTTTTATTTGAAAATTGTGTAACTAAGGTTTGAAGAGTGCACATTGATTGACCCTTATGTAACTCCTGGTGAACCGTTTTGGGAGCCAGCCTTTTAAACCCTTTCCCATTGCAGGGCAATATGTTGATATTATGATGTTGTAATGTGAGACTAGATATTGGCTCAGATTTTGGATATCATGCTGTTATCTTTGACCTTGTCTTAAAGGCTACATTACAGACAAGTGATGTATTTTTCTGAATGTTCTTACTTGACTTCATTTTCTTAGTCATGATATCCACATTATCGATTACTATTTTTCAAACATATTTTCTATTTTTTTTAAGAGCACCAACTGGCAACCCTGGCAATATATTTACACAAAGATATTGTGATATTTAATTTTTTTCCATATTGCTCAGTTCTACCAATGCTGAATGAAAGCAAGAGAGTTAATTGGAAGTTAACACAGATGCTTATTGTGAAGACGAGACCTATTTGAAAATACGTATAATTAATTTTTCCTCAGTCTTCATTTCACAAAGTCAAACATTCAATATTAATCCATAAGGTTTGAAATTATGACCTTCAAAGGTGCCGTATGTAACTCTAGGTAGCTGATTGCTGAGTCTCATTCCTTGGTTGACAAATACCAACATCCTGGTTTGATAGCTGAATCGAACCAACCCTAAGCTTTGGTATTTGATGACCCATGATGTGACACAACACTTGACTATCTTTTTCCAGAGTTAAATACAACGCCTTTCAGAGAAGTGTGGTGGAATTAGTTTTGAGCAGAAGCATAAAGTACACAGAGTTCAACATTTTTAATAGTTTGATGCCACCTTAATTAGAAATGTATCGTTCTGGCCTGTAAAACAAACTGAGGCATATATTATATAAATGCACCACAGTCCAAATGTACTGCTCAAAATGTGCTCAGTGAAAAGATTTCAGTCTATATGCATTACAATGACTTTGAGTTACATATTCAGCTTCCTTCATATAGATTCACACAGTGATGCACAGAATCCATACCAATATATGACTGCATTTCTCCAAACCCAATGACTCTGCAAGGTCTCTAACCAGTGAGAGGCTGGGCTGAATATATTAGAAGACAGAACAGAGAAAAGAGAGCAGACAAAAGATGTCTGTAATGCAATAAGAATGAATAAAGGGCTCTTAATGAGGAGGCCTTCTTTCCTGTGATGCTCTCTCTGCCAATCCAATTGTTTCATTATTCTGAGTGGGAAGTAAGATCAGCAGAGCTCTGAAACTGGGTTTACTGGAGACTCAGGTTAACAAGGTCAAAGCACCATGAAATTATCGGTCAGAAGGATGCTTGCTGGGATTTTACATCATGTAAAGGTCATCCTTCACCATCTACCCCCACTGTAGCCAACACTGCACCGGTTAATGTTTGTATCTTTTTACCTTGGGGCCAGGAATGGATGCTCGATGTTTTCAGGGAATGCGTCTAAAAATAAACCAAATTTGCCTTGAAGATCAAAGTAGCGTCTGTGATGTCAGCCATAGATTTCTGAAGGGAAGTTTTGAAAACAGAAAATCCAAACTTGGTTAAAGGGACGGAAAACAGTAAAGAGCCGAGGCGAGATGTATAAATATGTGAAGCTGGATTGCTGTCAGGTATATGCCGAGCCATCCGTCAAACAAGTGATCTCCTTAAAAGCATCAGAATCTCAAAAATGCTACCATGACATACGTTAGAGCCTTACCACCTCTGCGACACAGTTTCATGTGTAAAAAACCCTTTTCCCCCTGCATATTAGTTCTTGTAAGAAAAATTAACTATGCATGCCTTAATACCATACCTTAATGGGATAATTTGCCGATCGTCCGTCAGCTTTGTATCATAACAATGTGGGTATTACATGTAAATGAACTACCTTAATCTTGCCAGTGCCCGAGTCTTCCTTCTCATCTCTCTGCTTTGCATCTCTCAACAAAAATTTGTATTGTGTCATCTGGCGCCATACTGTGGGCACCATTCTCTTTTCTGCACTTAAAATGTTTTCAGAAACATATTTTTAGCTTACTGTTTTACTATTATTTGAGATTGTTTGTAACCAGCCGACCACGATATTGTTTCTTGTGTCAAAACACACAAGCTAGCAATACGTCACTCATCAGTGGGAGCATTTATTGGTCTGGTAGTGTAGATTTTTTACCTTTTGAGCCATGTGGCAGCAATTTCAAATGTATTTGCGTTTTTGCACTGCATAGGCAGCCAGTTTTATGACAAAGACCATCTTTCCAGCAGTAAAATACTTCTTTGAGACTTGTGTCAGTTTGTCTGTCATTGAGAAAACTCTCAATCAGTGCTGATTGTTGCTGTAAATCATCAGGTTACTTGGCATTTTAGCACCCCTTAACGGTAAAAAAAACGGTGAATTTACATAGCTTTTTGTTTAACCATTCTATTATAGCATTTACAGGCAATGCTGCACTGCTTGTTTGGCAGAATTCAAACAAAAAAATTCCCTCAGAGTATCAAGACGTTTTTCAGCCAATTGCCTAATAATGACAAGCCGCAAGATCTAGATTTTGCAGATAAATCCCTCTACAGAGAAGGCCAGAGCCCTTCAGTGTTTTTGTAGTGGCAGCATGTTTTTGTGTATTTCCACCCGTTCAGCAGACAAGGCCCTGTGCATTCACCTCACATGCAACGGGTTGTTTGAGTTCCTCTTTAGTGCTCATAGAGGAATGGAGCGTTTCATTTTGGTAGCGTGGCTGCAGGGCATGGCTAGTGTTCAACTAGATTGAGTTATCAGCCATCTTTGCCTTGTTGCACACCAGAGGGGGAGCTGCATGAATCATTCAATCACAGATCATCCCTCTGAGCAAACAGACTGCATGTGCACATTGGGTTCAGCGCATTAATTGGACGCTCCAGTATTTGTGTGTTTCCTCTGCTTGGTACTCTGTGAGACCAAATGGAATACAAGAGCAACAAAGTTTTTGTCAGTTATCAGATGATTGTTGCATGTATTTACTGAGAGTTGCTGTACTACTGATCTGAAAGCTGTTACTGACTTGAAAACGCATCAGACCAAATCCTGGGCAATTGGCTGTGCTATTTCTCCCTCACTTATTTTCATTTCACCTGAACTTTTAGAGGGTCAGTTTGATTAGAATTGGTTTTGAAATGACTTTTTCTGGGACGCTAGCTAATCATTCTTGAGTAGTTTCATACCTGCGTTATTTACAGTACAGTGATTTTTTCTGATTTTTCTCACAGCAAAGTTCTTAATGTAACACTTGCATGCTATGTGTACATTTTAAGACTTATTGGTAGTTTCAGCTGAACTCCACAACACGTTTCGTCCATTACCTTTGTGTCTTCACTCAATTTATGTTCTGTTAATATAGATTTGAAGAATCCCAAACATAACCTTTAGATTAGATCAAACATCCAAAGCATTGTTCCCTACATAGCTCTCATGAAGAGCTAAATTTCCATTTATTGGTTAGCCACTTGAACAAACATTCCATTTGAACATGTGCTTTTTTAGGCCTCCTGTTTTGAAATATGGGTGCAGATATGTGAAATAAATGAGAACATAGACTCAAACAGTGTTTCCTTTACTTTGTCTTCTAAACAGGAAAGTATTAGATTTTGGAAACACGGCAGGATCGTGTCCTTGAAAAATTGATGACACCACTGTAAAAGGGATCAATTCGCTCTATGAGAGGATTTATTGTATTTGTGGTAAATGATTTTTGGCCGGGAACCAGAATGAATTAAACTCCACAGGGAACAAAGTATAGAATCTGATTTACAGTATGTAGCTGGAAAGGCAATATTGTGTTTATCATTGCTTCCCATGAGAGGCATCATAAGTAATCTCTCCCAGTAGATATGCCTTCCCTTTTCATAAACAGAACATGTAAACAACAGAAATTGATCGCCACTTTTGTTTATGTATCCATCTCCTTTTTAGGCCTTGTTTTTGTAGCCTCCATGTGCTCAGGCAGTTCATGGCAAAACACTTTGAGAGATATTTCTTCCAAGGTTGAATTTTGCATGCAGATAAAAATCCTTCTTGAGCTCTCCAAAGGTCACTGAGTGCTTTGATGTTGTTTGACAGCAGCGTGCACAAATAACCCCTACCTGTCCTAAGCAAGCACTTCTGACATTTTCCTCAAGCAATAGTGATGGATTGTCTGGGAAAGCAATATGCATGAGCATATCATTTCGGGGGGGAATGTCTGACCGTGACAAGGTGGTGTCTGAAGAATGCTAGAGAGCTTCAACCAGGATTATTGGAGGGAGAGAGGAGCTGCACAAATATGGATATGTGTTGTTGAATGGAAAGATTTTATCTCACTTTCACTTTTCCACATCTTAATTTAAATTCACCAACCATTCAATGAAATAAAATGATATTTCTTTAAATGGCTTTTTAGAGCTAATGTCTGCCAAACAGTGGTCAGACCCGGAAACAAAGAAGGCTTCATACATGGCAGTGTTAAGAACACCAAGTGTCAATAACACACTGATCAAACTTAATGAGGAAGCCAAAATCAGGCTCTTGTTTATTATATTGTGCAAGGTCATAGCAAGCTTGATCATAGCACAAACATTTTTCACAGAAAAAGAAAAGAATGCTCACCTCCAGTATAGCATCACATTGGGTTTCTTATGAAAAATGTTGCATATAGCATCTATGACTTCAGTCACCTGTTCATGTAGGGAGGTTTTGAAGTTTTTGTTACTCGTCCTTGGTCTGCCAAGGCTATTGAGGCTTCAGCAAGCTGAGTTGGACAAATCAAGTGGTTATATTCTTCCTGGCAGATGGATGTAGGTTTGTTGCCAGTGTTTTTACTACTCACATACACAATTTCTGCAAGGGGAAAAAATAAATCAAATTTTGGTTTTGATTAGTGAAATTATGTGTAAAACCATTGACATGATCACATTTTTCTAAAATGATCCCTTTGCGAAGAGGTACATAAACACCTCTATGGATCTACAATAGGTGTTGAAGTAGGAATCTAACTTGTGTTGCTCTCCGTTTCAGACAGGGACATTGGTCGAGCCAACTTCCTATCAGAAACTCTGGAACTGAACCAAAAATGTTAAGATTACACACAAAATCCATCTAAGTTTAATACAAAAAAAAATACAATAGTTGGGTTCTCATCCAAATATAGTGCAAATTTTTATCGAATTTTCAGAATATAGTCAGAGGAAAATGTGAATTTATGTGCTTTTTCATCCATGACTGTTATGTGAATATTGGGAGTTGGATTATAACGATAAGCAGTAATTAGCGCAACCTCTCCAGTCAAATCACTGCAGGAGAAGAGGGTGCAACGAGGTGACATAATTTTTATAAATGCCATTCAAACCTTAATTTAGGGAAAAGCATGGATGTATAATAACAGAGAGCAAACTGTAAAATGGAAATAGAGATTTTGAAACAATTAGTATTACAGCTATGTGCTCTTAGAAGAGTTCTGGTAACACACAACTGTGTTAAAAACCTCCAGAGACAACAAAGAGAGCTTGGCCTATGCATTGATGGTGCATTGTGAATGTACTTCATGTATTTACTGAACCTGTTTCCATTGCACTTACCAGCACTTGATAACTAACTTTTGCACGTACCTCAAATATAAAAAAAAACAATTTTGAAGCATTCTGAGATTTTTTAAAAAATTTTTGGCCTTCCGACTTAAGGTTTTTCATGCGCAAATTGAAAATGTGCATAAAAAGGGTGAACAGAAACACACCTACTGTCACAGAGTCATTGTGCTCCTATTAGAAATAAACATGAACCCATTTATCAAACCTTTGCTGAAGAGTGCCATGAGTTTTAAAAAAAAATCAACAGGTTTCATTTAATAATGCTACCAATACACATATTACACGAAGAGACATTATCAGTCTTAGTTTACATTTACTGAACCTGAGCAGTAGTGGCTTTGAATTTCCAGGAGGATTTGAAGACTTTTGGAGGGATTTCAGTACAGCCCCAGTATTCTTGATGCTTGGATCTCATGGCCATTAGCCTGTGCACCTAATAAGGCTCATACTTTACCTCTCAGCTTGTGGTTGGTGCTTGGGTCTGAAAACATACCTTTCATGTCATTTCTTTCACCATCCTACACTCTGATATGCTCTAATTTGCAGTCTTCTTTCTATTCCTTTGACAGACTTCCTTTGTAAATGAATTGCATATGTAAATGCTGCATGCAGTGGGTTTATTGTGGAGTCTCAGCAGCAAACCCCTGTTACCTATGACAAGCAAAAAGCAAAAAAAAAAAAAGCCAATTTGGCGACTCTGAAATCCTTCTTCTTCGGGGAAAGCTACATCTGAGAGCCGGAGCCTGCTTTCTCGTTCTTTTATCATCATTCTCTTTTCTTATACAGTATATCTCCTCGCCTTGCATTCCCTCCCTCCGCCCTCCTATTGCTCAGTTTTCTCTCCGTCTCTTTGTTCTTACCTTCTTTCTCTATACTTTAACTCTGACTTTGTTCAGTTCTTTCTTGTGCCGTTTTTTTGTTCCCCTCTCTCCCTCTTCGTTTCCCTGTCCCTGGTTTCCTCTCTCAGGGGGAGTTTTGGATCAGAGAGGCGTTTTGGTGCCAGGCTGCGACAATACTTCACGTTAATAAAAAGGATGGTTGGAAGCACAGTGGGAGCAGCACAGGAACATTTTTCCAGCTAGTTTGCCATGCCTCGTTTTGTTGTGGTGGGAAAGAGTCCATATCTTCTACAGCACCGCTCCATCATCATCAAAGGCACACTTTGTGGTTGCGCTCATACTAATCTGATTTATTTGTGAATTTGAAAATGACCTTCCTGTAGTTCCATGAGTCGAGTGAAAATGATGTAGACTTGAAATTGGAAACAGAGGTAGACAAATTTACTCAATTGGCCTCAACAGCCCACATTTTCAGTGTTACCCAATGGGCAGCTACCTGCAAAATTGCCTGTTATTGTGTTAAAGTAATGTGAGAACATATAGAGGCAATTCCTCAGTCTGGTAAACCATGATTCAGCCTTTCAAACATGAGCGGCTTCTTATTAACCTAAGTCCTACATGTCATCACGCTCATCACAACTCTGTCGGTGTGTGTCAGCAAGTTAAGAGGTGCTCATTCTGTCAAATAGGTACACTCCCCCCCGTTGCCCTGCCTGCGACTCACACTGCCTAATTTATATTTGTTCAGTGAGGCTTTTACATTCCTACATTGCTTCAGTATCTCTTTTTAGCTTGTCAAAATCTATTAAACATGATTTTGAGCTTACTTACTGAATAATGAAATGGTATCAACTACAAAAGCTGAGTGCCTTAAGCCACAGTTTGATAATACCTAGTGACTGCTGGCTCCTGGAAAGAAAAAAAGGGAAAAAATATATTTGTATTTGTTTTTTGTTTGATATTAGCCCGTGAAGCCTTCATTTCAAAAGAAATACTCTAGTTTACAGAGGGTAACTTTTTAAAAAATATATCATATTTGTGGAAACTGTCACTATATCTTGACAGTCGTACACCAGACAAATAAGCTGTGAAAAAATCATGTGCATGTGAACAAAAAGAACCAATAAGGGCCAGAAGGAATCTCTAATGCATATCAATCATTGCTTGTACACACACTGAGCTGCCAACAAGAGCATACATGGCAAAGACAAGTTAATAAAAGGAAAGTAAGCTAAAAAGAAAGCATTAAACTGAGCCAAAGATGGAAGGAGGGTAAACATCAGAGTGAGTTTTTTGAGGTAGAAAGAGCCACGGGACCTGAAAGGATGCAAAACCTGTACCGGTCTCGGCTTGGTGTTACTCCTCTTTAACCTGCGTTTTGTCTTTTTCAGTAAAATATACTTGTCTTTGCTGTGTTTGCTGTTGGTGGCAAATGGGGGGATGGACAGTTTTTTCACTGCTGGTGGTTGTTTTTCAGCCATTGTGTTTGCAAAGTTCCTCCTGAAGCTTCACACTGAAGATATTGAGTTTGACGGAGTGCAACATGCGCGCGAGGTAGCTGGTAGCTGTGTGTATGAGCAGTGACTGACAGCTGCTATTCCCTCATGCTCTGATTGCCGTTGTTTGTTCAGCAGGCACAGTGTATTTTTGCAAATGCCATTAAGAGCACTAGGAGAAGCCAGGTGAACATCACTCAGATTATATGACTCATGCACTACTGTGAGGATATGATGTTCAGTTTTTTTGTTGTTTTTTTTTTTGTAGTTGCATACTTTAGGAATGTAAAACCCAGCAAAAGTACTGCTGGGTTTTACATTGACCTGAAAGGTGGCACTGGGCTCATTATAGATTTGTCACTAATGCTTCTTTTTGTGTTCGTTTCTTTTGTTAGTGGGGAAACAAAAATGGCGTGATCACATTAAGGCCATTACAGAGGTAGAAATGGTCATTTTTTATGGCTATCTTGTGGTTTGCAGATAGGCCCTCAAATAAGAAGCAATGACACATCATCTAATTCTAGTGCACACATATATGTTCAACAATAAATTTGCTCTTTCAATGGTACTACAAAACAATACTCTTAATAAACAAAAGTTTCTTTAAAGAAAAGCATGATGAAAAGGGAGAATCTTTGTTTGTGTTCTAGGCACAATGTTGACAAGAAAAGTCTATCAGCTGTATGCAGGTCTGAAAGTGAGACTGTAGGCACCTCATATTCAGACAGTTTCTCCTCCTGCAAACTGTGAACATCCTGTCAAAGTAAAAGTCCAGAGAGTAAACATCCCATGCCCATAACTTAAAATGATCAGCTGAGGAAAGGCCTTCTGGTCTTGGCCATTCTCTGAAGTCGGCAGCAGCACCGGGCCATATTGTTATTCACATAGTGTGTTCAGCTGCTGAAGGCATCGTCATAGCAACCAGCAGATCTGTTGTTGCTGACGTTTATTGAGACTAATCTGTGCATGTGTGTGTGGGTTTGCAAGGTGAGGATGATGTCTAATTGTTCGCGCTGCTGACCTCAGGGGCCTGTCATCCAAACCGCTGATGACACACTGAATCACAACAATGCAACATCTCTCTTCTTTTCATCTCTGCAGGCCTCCAATAACATTAAAATCACACTGACTAGATTGGGATCATTAATTCTTGAAAAGGAAGACGTCATGGAAGGAGAACAGAAGCCTGTTGTCTTCTGCCTGAAGCAGAAACGTGTCTATGATCTAAAAACCGAATTGCTAAAAAGTATACCGGGGGAGAGTTTGATGTCTTGCATACATTTGCATTCCAAATTGTTTGTGCTCGGTTCATCATCGTTAAATGAGCCACTTATCTAGAAAGCATTGCCAAAGAGATCACTTTTGTATAAGTTCTAATTTGTTGTGTCTGCAGCAATCAGCAGTTACCATCAGAAATGCATTTTGAATGTGAAGGCCTGTTTGGTGCTTCGGTTTTCAGCCAGCTTGGTTCAAACATAAAAAATAGCTAGAAACAAGTTTCTACAATTTAGGAAAATATGAGAAGAATATAAGATGAACACGTGGTGGTGGATGTTTTAATCATGGCGGGCCGCCACAAATGAATGAATGCGTGGGAAACCCTCTTTGCAAGTAGAAAAAAAAGTAAAGGATTTTCACTTTTACCTCTCACTTATAGTCTTCAGGTCAAAAAAATGTCTTCCGAAGCATTTATTGTGGAGGTTGAAATAGAAACTTTAGCCGAAGGAATTAGTTTTCTTTGACTAATTAAGCACATTTCTTAGTTATGATTGCTTTGTTGGACACTTTTCTGTCAATGCCAGAAATGTGTTGAAAGTGGATACTGGGCTCTGCTTTATACATAATGATGTTATCTATAGGCTTCATTTTAGTGATATAGAGCTGACATTGAGTTGTAATGAACATATTTAATTTAATACATTTTTAACAGAATGAAACAAATGTCCTATTCGTGTGATCAGTTACAATATCTCACTAATGTGTTGAGGCAAATTGTCTGGGGTTGCCCTTTTAAGGACTTCTTGTTTAGCTAAGATTGGAGTATTGATGCATTGGGCCGGGGCTCAGGCTGCATTGGTCAATTCCACTAAACACCTGTTAACAACACAAACGTGTTTTTTTTGGGGAAAAAAAAGACTTTCTATTAGAAGCACAGAAGTTCAGGCTCAGGCACAACAGATTTTTGAATAGAGTTACATAAAATACAAACATCACTCGCACACTTGAGTTTATGTCTTCCTCCCCCGGGGTGTACAACAGGTGTGACATTCTGCTGCAGCTGCACTCCAGATGCAATTCTTCACCTGGCTTCCCTCATGACACTGTGTGGGTTTTTAGACTGATGGCTGTGTGACACAGCCCACTTCTCCCAGATTGTTTTCTGAAACTATAATCTCAAAGGCAGTTTACATTTACTGCTCCCCCAGCCTTGAAATCATGCAGGTTTGGCGGAGGAAGGGGGTTGGGGAGGGGGGCAGTGAAGAGATAGTGAATGTGGCTTGGCTGAGATGAAGCCATTTGTTACTGTAATGTTTAAAGATGTAAATTTCAAATGATGGACATTAATACTTCACAGAAATGTTGGTGGGCAGCAACATCCCTGACAGAGGAGCAACAAGCCTAAAGGGCTGAAGCTTGAATATTTGAACTTTGATGTAAAATATTCAGCTTTGATGTAACAACACAACAGGGACACGTAAATGCTTCAACAGATAACTCTCATGCTCTGATCCGAGGATATCAACCAAAACAAGCACAATAAGTTTCATAGTCAAGTGAGATTTGTTTTTAACATTGCAAATCAAAGGTAATCACATGTGCAATAGTTTGAATTATAGATCATTTCCATCTTGATCTTGTCTGTGTACTGGTCACAGACCAACAAAAGATTTCAAAAGAGTGTCAAAACAGATTATTAGTCCTGCTTATCACTTTCCAACCAGATTCCAAAACTGTGTTTTTGATAGATGGGCATCGCTGTGGTTTACATTTGGATCACAGATTGTAACTTTAATTTGATCGGACTGTGTGTAAGCTTGTTGAACACATTGCAGATCAAAGAGCTACAGCCAGACTGGAGTGGATGTGAACATGTGTGCACCCTCTGCATGATAATGCATGACTGCTTTGCACCTCTGTGGCCTAACAGAACGAAGAAACATGGGTTAGATTAATAGCTTTTCTTCTACACTTTATTTTAACACAAATGTGGGTCACAAACCAATTTCAAATTTGTATTTATTTTTATTGCCATCATATCATTTCATGAATCTTACTCATTACATAGATCATACATTGATGACATTTTTTTTTTTTTTGGATAAAAAATTATGTGAAAAGGTGTGTCACCCGATGGTACATCAGAATAGCTAATATCTATATATAATGATAAATAAAAATGCAATCGGAAATGTTAATGTTATGGTAAAGTATTCAACAGTGCATGGAGTATGGTGGAATTTAGTTGCTCGGCTTGTGGTCAGAATAATATTTTGATGTGGTTATCCAGTTGAGCAAAGCTCACCAGTGATGTGCTCCACTTGTTCCCCCTCTCCTGACTTCCCAGTATATCAACACTGCAGCCCAACATAAGTGTCTGAAAGCATAAAACAGTACTATTAAAATATCCAGCTGCTTCATCCTGCATTTCAGACAGCCAAGAGTCACAATTCATGTTGCCACTTGAGGTCCTTGTCGAGTAAACATAAACACAGATTGTTCTAGTCAATTTAACAAATGACTAATGCTGTCATTTTTCTCGTGGGGGGCAGTCTCTAACCTTTCCAGGAGGGTAGGCTGCAGCAATGTTGTATTTGCTCCATTTCACACTCTGTAAGATGAAAATATGCGCCAGGCAATGACATTTTTAGAGGTGAGCTGGTAAATCAAGCCCTCAACCTGTGAACACTAATATAGTGCAGTTCTAATACGCTTGTTGTATACGCTCATGACCCTCCATGTATTAAATAAGTCACCAAAATAGGTTCTCTGCCTCCGCTACACATTGCTCGGTGGTTTGTGATGACATACAACAGAGACGTAATGCAATACGGTACTCTGTTAAGCAGAAAGACATCTTGTCTGGTCAGATTTAATTCTGTTGTCGTGATTAATAATGCCAGCAATGTGAAGCCTACACTATGTTGTTTTCATAATTGCATGATCCGGAGCATTGTGATGAAGGTAGCAATGGGGCGAGTGATTAAAAAATAAATGACAGAAAAGCGGAACCAGTACATTGATGATCTAATAATTGAGATGTGCCCATATAGGGTCATTTTGGGGTGTTAGGAGGTTTAATGGACTAGCATAAATGCCGGCGTCTGGGCCGCAGGATATGGCTCATAAGCTATCGGCAAGCCCTCCGATGCCTGGATCAATGAGGAACAAGGCAGCACAAGCCCATTAGCGGATCACTGCAGCTTCAAGCTACTGTGAAACACTCTCCAGGCTCACACACGCCCCATGAATGGCCGGCTTTATTTATCTGCTCTGTCAGATGAATCAATAGCTGCTGATTTGAGAGCAAAACTGCACTGATCATCATCCATCCACACAAGCGTGTAGACACGCCCACACACACCTTCCAGCCTTTCAGCGTTTGAGCCCCCAGGAGAGCAACGTGTGTGTGAAACCATTCAAATGAGCAGCAGATCATGGCTGTTTCTGAATTCTGTGCGGATACTCTGCACCTTCTTTAAAAAGCTTGTCTGATCACAGCTTGAAGGGATCCCCTGACATTTTGAATTTCATTGCTTTGAGGGAGAATCAGTAACAAAAGCTAATAAGTCATTTTAGAGGTGCAGCAGGACAAAAGCTGAAACTTTTCCCCCATGACTGTGGAAACAAGCTGAAATTTAATATAGCAAGCTATTACTTAAAGAGCTCTTGAGCTTGATTACTGCCTGCTGTTTCACCCACATTATGCCTGATCTTCATTATTAAGCAGTAAAAAGACTGGACTTTGATGACCTGTGGTGACTGAACCAATCCCAGGTGTGAATATAAAAGATGTTGCCATGGTCTTATTTGGTCCATGTAATCTGTAATAACCAAACAAAACGTTTGCAGGTAATGCAATCGGCAATCTTGCTACTACTGTTTACTTCGACTGTGCACGCCGCAATCGCCCTCCAATATCTTCGATTGCAATGGTCCAGTTACAAACTGGTGGAAAGGAAGAATGGTTTATCAGTTAGCTCAAAGGGTTCAAGAATCCTGAATGGCACCTGCTCAAAAACCAGATATAATTTGGTGGAAATGGGTATGAGTTAATCCAGTACTGTAATGACTTGTTGGCCTAAACTAGCCCGCCAGACTACCTCACCCTGACTCAGTAAGAGCCAGAGATTCAAAAATTTCCACCACTACAAACAGTTGAACATGTTTTCTTTTAGTTTGCCTAACAGTTGCCACAGTTGTCAACATTATTTAAAATTAACTCTTGATTCTGTTACTCCAACTTGCATTACCAATGAGACAACTGAGATTTGGAAACACCAACCATACCTCATACCGTTAGTTTACCCTGCCAGAGGCTACCTTACTGGAAGCAATAAATGAGTTCAGTCCCTATCCTTTGTAAAAAATCTGACAGAATTTCTCTTTGTGTGTTAACATATCCAACATAGGGGAGGATTTTCCTCAGATAAAGCTTTCTTTGCTCAGTTACTGATAAATCAGATAACTTCTTTAAAAAACAGAAATAATATGAAAAGGCCAAAAGACTAAGATATCCAATCTAGACAAAACTGTTGAATTTGCGTTAAAATGTCAGTATGAACAGAGGATTATCTGTCCCACATTCTGGTAGAAATACAGTAACCTCTTTTATTTGTTGTTGGTTATTCAAGATGGAAGGTAGAGTTAGTCCAAAGGCTGTTGGATAAGACTTTATTATTTCACTGCAGCTGTACATGATTTATTTGTTAGTTTATTTAATATTACAAATAAATATATAAAACATAATTGCAACAGAAATATTGCGTGAATGACATTCAGCTAAAGATCATTTGCAGAACACTGAGATAGCCATTAATTTTCTTCAGACAAGCTCAGTGTTGCTGGTGTACTAATATAAACCCAGAGGTTGTGCTCATAATATTTGTTAAATCTTAAATGCATGCTATTAAAGTTGCTCTTTGTATCTTATGTTTGTGCAAGGATGCGCAGGGAACAGGAAGTTAGACAATGAACTGTTTATCCCCCTGGGCTACTGCTTGGCTGGTAGAGTAGCTCAAGCTCCGGACACTAAGTGACCCATCAGCTCCAGACAGAGGGTTCACTTGGCACAGTATCCATTTGGCAATCATCTTGAGAGGAGCAACTGTATATTCAGGATGTTGGACAGTAAAACAAAGATGAGATCATGAGGAGTTTCTGATTATCCATAATTGCATCATTGTAGGCAAGGGCATGGGACCTAATGTCCACCTTGGGTGACACAGCTTGAGTTATTTCTTTTAAAGCACCACCAAGTGTACCAACGTTGTTGTAGCAAAGGTTGGTAGCACTATTTTTTTTGTGTTTGGGAAAAAAAAAAACAGCTTTAAGTGAAAAATATTCGGATCCACTAGTACTAGTGCTAGTCAGTTAGCACCCAGAGACCTATAGAACTTGTACAGTGACCTGCAATTTGCTAATGAAGACTTAAGGCTACTCTTAGACATCCCCAATAGACTAAACAACATCTCTGCATCCAATTATTTTGTCAGAGAAATGTGAATTTGCAGCATCTCTAAGGTGACATAATGGAACACTATATAGCTAGCTCTTTTGTGTAAGAACCAAGTCTATGGAAAATACAGATTTAACACATGAAACATATTTTAAGACTTCTCCACATTCAGTCCCCACATCTGTTTTATTTTAAAAGGTCCATTTACTTTCTTTGGATGCTGTTTATGCCCCCTTGTCACTGATTCTTTATTTGAAACATGATCCTTGCCAAAAGTTCTAACAGGCCAAGGAAAAATTGGATTGTTCATCAGATCTATCAGACCATCTGTTTACATCCCATTTAATGGCAGCTATATTCACACACATTGCAAGTGAACAATACTTTTTCTGAAGGTTGAGCTGCTGCATCGATCAGCTGTCCCTCTTTTCTGTGTGCCTCTGCTGCTCTTTGAAAAGGTCAAACTTTTATGACAAAGCGACTATTAGGAACAACAATGCCAAGACATAGAGGAAAACATAGGGGTCATACTTGCGCCAAGGTCTGTGGGGGAAAAGTTCGACAGTAAGTTTACAAGAACAGTCAAGGTTAAACAGATTCTCACTCAATAAATAGAATGCCTGCACACTCAGTGTGGTTTGCTGTTTAAAGGACACAAGTGACTTTATAACCTCAAATTTAGTCTGAAGAATTTTATTAAGATGTAAAAAGTCCTCTTAACATCGAAGATGAGCATGAGAAAGTTATTAATTGTGCATGTCCTTGAGTGATATGTAGGGAGAGCTTTAACCAGCATCAGTCTGATAAATTGTTGCATAAATGCTGCCAGCAGCAGGAATCTTCATCAAGTTTAATTAAATTACTGCTTGGTTTCAACGCTCAAATCTGATTTCTCCCCCAGATCCTCTTTTGTTGTTGTTGTTTTTGTTGTGAGGCTATTTGCATTGTCTTTTCTCCGTGATCTATATGCGATGTACCTGTCACTACTTCGAATTGACATTCTGATGGCCACCATTTTTCCTTTCTCGTGCAGCCAATGACTAGTTTGAATTAACAATTTACCAGTCTGAAGCTTTAATCTCACCCTCAATATCCAAGACAGCTGCTCCGTGTATCAACGGTTTCCAACCTCTACAACGTCTTCGATACAGTCATTGAATAAACATATTTAATGTTCCACCTCTGACCGCATCATTGTGACTTTCCCTTTGTACTATTGGCTTCGTATTTTAACTAGTTCCCCTTCTATAGACTAATACTGTACATCACATCAATAGCTCCATCTGTCAGAGCACACAAAGCCAGAGCTGCTAATGTAGACTGTATTGACTCCGTTCTACCTCTCACTCACTCTCGTGTGTGTGTTTTTTTCCCCTCTCTGAATATAGAACAGCCAGGATCAATATTTTTCCATTAGCAACAGCATGGAGATTGGATGGTTGCATGGTCACAGATGGGTGATCTGCAAAACAATGGGCAGTGGCTACAGCCACTTAGTTAATTACAAGATATTTGGTTTAATTCCCCCCTGAGGACCAAAGCAGTGAAGGTTGGTGTAACATCTCTTTGACAAACAGAAATACTGCCTCTGTGGAAAACCTGTTTAACATTCTAGCATGAAAGAGGCAATACTGCAGTTTAGCTACTTACTGCACTTTTTGTCTTACAAGAGAGCCACAGGAGAACATAGTCATATTAAAAGACAATAAATCATGGGGTACCTGTAAAAACAGTAAGAACAAAAAAATTCTGTAATAAAAAGTCCAGACAGTGTCTTACATAAACACCAAAGTAAGAGTAAAGGTCAGGAAAATACATGATGTTTTGATCCAAACACCACACCAGTAAAGTAGAGATGAATTTGCTTTAGTGACATAGTGGTTGAACTAAAAGATTAATAACTTATGCATCACATAGCTCAGACAGAAAACACTCACTTTACCCCTGCTATCCTCCTGGCTTAATGGATTATACTCATCAATTTCACAGAAAAGCAGAACCACAAGCAAAGATTCTTGAGGAAGTTTAAAGGTGCCACTCTGATAATTTGACAAATTTTCATCATAACAATTAGTTCAGTCATGCATAAAAAGAATAGCCTCAAGCATTTCAGCGAGGAATAATACTGCACCGGTGTAGGTGTCTTTCCTTAACAACACCTTCCACAATAATCTGCTTTCTTGTGTGCATGTATACTTCTCAAGAGTTGAGAAACAACTTTTGATGGAGTACACAACATTGTTTACATGGTTTCAGGCAGAGTACCAAGACTAGAGACTGAAGAGGCGCCCTTTATTTTGTTGTGTTTTGTTTCTTTTTTGTTTTACTTTCTGCATAATCAACGGCTAAGAAAACACTTTTATCAAATATGTAACCTTTATGAGCTACACAAGTGACTCATCATTGTGTTGAGTTTCTGCTGCTCTGTTGAAATCAATATGTGCCTTCAGAAAGGCATGCCACGTAGCAAATTATTTTTTCTGTGTTCTCTTGAAGGACAGAGACATATCGAGGTACACACCATAAATTCACTGCATTAGGCGAAGAGTTACAAGTGAAAGGAGTAACCAAATATAGAAGCTATAACAAGAACTAAAGAAAAAAGCAGAACAATTGTAAGTGTTTATGTAAATCCACAGCCAGTCCCATAGACACCACAGTTTAATCCACCAAGCGTACATGGGATGATTTCCACTGTTGCATCAACCTCTTTCTTTCATATCTGGAGCGTTCCTCACACTTCTACCGTGTCCTAAAATAATTCTGGCAGCTGCAGCACAGCTCACACTGACAACTGCAAATTGTTTGGTACAGTATGTTAGATGTGGCCCCTAATAAACAATGTAGGCGGCAATGGAATATTTGAACCAAACAGCCTACCTAATGGCCCAAAATGCGCCGACCAATGCAATCTAGTTCGGAAAGGTTTTTTTTGTTGCTCTGAGTTCTCAGCTAATTTATCGATTTATTGCTAGAATCCTATATAACTGTTTTTCTTTCACACTCTGTCCCTTTTGATTGCTCAGATTCTCTCAAATTGTCCCAAATTCCTGTGATTTTTGGAAGAATCAATACTTGTAATTGGAAGATTTAAAGAATCGTTAAAAGAAAAAAACTTTGATTGTTATGTTTTGTGGCATTGTTATGATTCATTCATAACTTGGTGTTCTGATTTACTTTGTTGTTGCACAAATGACTATACCTCATCCATTATTACCTACAAGTTGTGTCAGTTATTTGACTTTCTAGTCTGGATCAAAAGCTTTTTTTCAGGGGATGAGGTGCACATTGGACTCTTAATGAGGCACCTGGATTTGAAATACACAATAAGAATATAGAGCTTGATAACAGGGATTTCAGGCAATTCACCATTCACCATCCATCAACAGATTGGTATAATGCAAAGGTACTTGTCATTAGGACAAAAGAAACGAACGCCAACCCATGTTATCCAGCGTGTTCAATGGGGAGTTTAGGGGGTGGTGACGAGTTCCTTGAAGAGTGGAGATAATCTGATTAGTAATATGATACACTGCCGGAGGAAGGGAGGAAGGAGCGAGGCCTTGTGAGGATAGAAAGTGGTGCACATCTCTCCTCACATCTTCAAATAAAAGGAGGACACACCATTAAGAAGCTAAGTGCTGTATTATGGGAGTGATAGAAAACAGGGACTGTTTTTTTGGGGTTTTTTTGTCCTTGTGAGAGTTTTGTAATCTTTATTTCAGGGATATTCCACTGGACTGACAGGGATTAGTACTTGAGCTGTTTTCTGTCTCTATATAAATATTTATTAGGTACATCAATAGTTTACTATCATCTAACTGGTAAATGGCAAAACCATAGACTTTTACACTTCTCACTTTTTATTTTTATATTGCCATGAAGCCAAATACAGTTTTTAGAGTCTCCAGCAAGCATCAAAACAAAAATGCACACTTTTGATTCAAAGCCTCCAGACAGTTATGAGCACAGCATTTGACAGTGCATATGCAGTTGATACCCACAAGAGTTTTGGGTGATTTTTTTCCTCAGTATAGAGTGAAAGATGTTGCTTGGACATTTTAAACGGCAGGAAAACTTTGACAGCTGTGTCTACAGGCAACGTTGTGGCGAGCAAATCGAATGGTATTTATTGAGTCTGTTTTTAAGGCAGCTTTGCTCGGCCACAGAAGAAGCCAGCAGGACAACAGCACTTTAATCCCGCCCAATGGGGACTAATAAGATGTAGCCGAAACCTACAGCATGTAAATCGTCTTTTTCATGGATGTTATCAGCTCTGCACACAGGGCCTACGTTGAGTTTGATCTGCTGTTCTGTATTAGCAGGGAGCAGGTGGGCGTATGGTTCAAGCTATCGCATGTGACAATCATGAGAAAAGATCTGTTTTGGTGGCAAAATATTGCTGATATGCAGTCTACACGCCAGATACTGAATCCATGTTTCTCCTCAGTCATTAGTTCGATGTCCGCACATTAGAGAAATTGCCATATATTCAGTTTTATTTGACAAAGTGTTAATAACACATTAACTTTAAACACAATAAAATGAAATGTATTGCAAGAATTAAGTGAAAAAAGTTAAAACCAAGGGCCTTTTAGGATTTGAAGACAAAAAAATTGCCTTTTTGGTTTTTTTTTCTTTACACATGTATTGCATTTTTTTCTGTAAAAAAATATGGGTAATTTTCTAAGAATCTTGGATTTATTTTTTTATTTATTTTTCTGATTTTTTTTTATTATTTTTTCCCCTTTTAAAATGTTTTGGATGATTTTCTCTTTTGCAATTTTTAAAAATAACATGTCTTCCAAACCACGGGCCTGCCAAAGTAAAGATCGCCAGAATTACACAATTTATCACAGCCAGAAACTGTAAAAACTGAAATTATTGTTGGATTTCCAAATTTTCAACAGAAACTGAGACCAAAAAATTGTTTATTATTGCTTCAAATGCAGAGCATGTTAACAGGCCAGATAATACCAAGACCAGGGTGATAAAATATTTACTGTTCTCATGAAAATATCAAAATAAAAAAAACATCTCACTCTACTGCAGAAACGGCACTTAATAACATAAATAAAAGCGATATACTGCAAATTCAACAACTGGTCTGCACTATATTAATTTATTTTTCATTAAAACATCATATTGTCCAGCTGTTACCAATTGCCTGTTACTTTATAGCTGTAGCTTGGTAAAAAACTTTGTCACCTGCAAATACATTTTGTTGCCTTTCTAGTATACTTAGAGTAGGGTTCAATTGGGATGTTTGCAGTTTTTTTCTACTGAAGCCGTAGATCTCTTTAAAGCAACAGGAAACTATTAATAGCTGCTCTAACATATTTGTTATTGACATTGCTGTGATGACATTTACCATTTTGTTAACGGTATTTTAGGACATCCATTTTTTTATTTTTTTGTTTATGGATGCAAGCCCTTTCTCTGCATAATTGCATACACTTGGCTGCTGTCTGTTGGTACCCTGGTCTACGCCACAGGCTCAAGCTGCTGTGCTGCCGGCTTTATGGAAGGACTAGTCTCTCCAGATGGGCTGCTAAAGTTGACAGTCTGAGCTCTTTAGCTGTTAATGTTGTTCACACAGACTTTTGAATGTTACATTGTCTTAATCTGTGGGATAAACGCAGCTCATTTACAGGTGTGTGGAACCTTGCTCTCATTCATGCAAAGCCTCTGAACAGAAACCTGCTTTTGTACTGACACAATAGCTGTTAAAGCGTTTCACAGACGTTCAAGTGCTGGGCAAACATCAGAGTCCCCTGTTATTGCCTTTTTTTTCACCTTGAATCAGACAAAATTGTTACAAACTAGTTACACTCTATTTCCATCGTCAGTCTGACATTGCCTCCACTCTAACAGATTTCCATGGGGGACGGGGATTCGATTTGATCTATCCAATCACCACAGACCACTGTATCCGCCTGAATCTAATGGAGCTCATAGTCTACACTGATGTGTATCCATGCTAACATACTGGTTTTCAGGGTGATTAGATGTGTGAGTTTAGAACAGCCTCTGTAGCTGCATCTGTCTTGTCTATTTTTGACATAGTTGATATTATTTTTCATTAGTTCCAGTGACCTGAAAAATAGGCCTATCGCTTAGAATGGGAATGAGGACATGCCGATACTTTTAACCACATTTATAGAGGTAGAACTCCATACTAATAGATACTTCCTACCTAACAGAATAAGCTACTCTACTTTGAGTTATTTATAGATTTATAGCTACTGGTAGCACATCCTGAGTGGGTAGCACCAATAGGACTTTTATCCAAATTGCATAAAATACCATTATAAATGAAGCATTCTGGTGTCCTTGTGTTCCATGCATAGGGGAACACTCTTCACACCATCAAAAATGACAGTCATTATTTTTTAAATGTTTTTTCAGTGAAAATAAAATGGACTCATTTCAAAATTACAATATTCATCAAAATAATCATTGCCCATTTTTTTTTTGCAAATCACGTAGCCTTAAGCACCAAAACTCAGCCCTAAGCCCCAAAAATCAGTACACAGGCACATAGCTTGACAACGCTTTGCAAGAGCTTAACAGAAGAGTTTGTCCCACCTGTGGCGCTGATTAGCTAACTGTCAGTCCCCACACCGTGCGCACTGAATCGATTATTTTTTCAACCAGGAAACCGCAGTTTCACCTTGCGATGCCAGACTAATCAGTCAACTCAGTGAAGTGGGTGGATTGGAAGGTCAGGACCCAGCCAAACCTGTTTTTTCTGTGCCTGGTAGTCTGTGGTAAGGGGTATAAAAATAAAAATAACACTGATAATGTACTGCACCTTTGAAGTTCTTGAGAGAAAGTGTTGCACAATTTGTGAAAGCTATAGGACAATTCATCATCTGTTACACATTTGTATTATAATCAACTATCAAGTATTCACTGGCCACAAAATTTGTACCAGTCTTTTTACACAATATTTGACATCAAGGATTCATAGAAAATGACTCTAGTTCTATAGTGATGTATTCATTAAAATAATAAAAATAATGTAGAGGCTGCAACATAAGCACACACACACACACACACAGTAGTAATAGTAGTAGTGTTTTTAGAATATCCTAAATTCTGTTGGCTGGTTGTTCCTAAAAACTTATTCCAGCACTCTATTTAGTTCCACATAAAATGTTTGCTTCCGGATGTTGTCCTCACACGAATCAAAGAAATTCCCAAAGTGAATATTTTTTTTCTGATTTACGTGAAGCAAAGGGAACAATATCCTTCCTCGATTTCTTTCCCTTTCAACAACTGTATGAAATGCTTGTTTGCGGCACTGTTTGTGGCAGTTCATCACAGTGTTATATTGCTATAAATGTGTTATGGCAGGGGAATGTATGCCTCTATTTTTAGATTGTATCCTTTGCATGTGCTGCAGCTGGTGTGAAGCAAATCACATTCATCACAGGAAAAAACAAAACAACAATTTAACCCAACTAAATCTTGTCATAATTATGCCTTGTCTGTTTTTTATAACGATGAGCTCTTTTATTTCAATTAGCAGATCTCAATGTAGTATTATGGGATGTTTTGTAACAATTTAGTGTAATGCATGGAAGCATCACCTCCTTTTTTCCTTTGACAAATGCAACACACTTTCATAGTAATTAAGATTATGTTGTACTTTTCCTTATTTGCAGATTTCCTTATCTGCCAGTGAACTTTTTTGAGTGCATGAAAATACTTAATATGAAGTTAAATAAAACTCTCAGTACTTTTGACCTATTAATGGTTGAAAACCATGTACTGTATAAAAATTAATGGATGTAGCCATTTTGATGCTACCTACTAATCGGTTTGATAACTCCTGTTCTAAATCCTCAAGTCTGGCATTTTTGCTATTGCCGTCTTGGATTTTTAAAGCCAAAAATGTACATTTGGATGAATGGTTGGAGCTGTGGAGGAGTGAGTGGTGGATCTCCACACAGACAGCCTGTCAGAGTGTTCCTTAAAAATGTGTAATTTTAGCCTAAATAAAATTTAAAGGGGGAGTTATATCGAAATTTACCTTCTTTACAGTGATTATCGATGAGATAATAAGATATGGAGATTAAAACTGTTTTTGTAGCATGCTGCAAACTTGTATTTCTGCAGTTAGGTTGGGCATTTAACAGGGAGACTATTGGGATTAACTTGCTTTTTGGTGTCAGCTTCAATTGGCCATTAAAAGTACTGCAGCTTTTTTGTGTTGGCTTCATATTTTAGCCTCGGAGGTTGTCACTTGCAAAAAAAACATTTCCAAACTTATTTGCTCTATGGCAGGCCCCCAGTAAGTGCACCTGGCTTTAAACCCAATTTTCATAGTGGCCAAACACTGGTTTGCAACTTTCAAGTCCATCATGTGATGCCATTGGGTCCAAAGAGACTTTTTTTCCAAGAAACATTAACTGTGAAAGAGATGTCTGTAACTTAGTGGATACATTTTTAAGCATCACAACCATGCAAAAGGACTCAGTTTATCCATTTAGTCTGATAACATTTAGAAAGTCGAGAAGACCTGAATAATTAAGTAATTTTTTCCCCATTCAAGTTATCAGATTGCTAAACCTGAAGTAGCCAGCTTGGAAGTCTCTGATGTGCTTGCGCTAAGGGCCCAGTGATGCAGATGCAGCACTGTTCATTTAGGTTTTATACACGCCAGCTAAATATTTTTTGCTTAATGTGGCACTGAGAAACACATAAGAATGAATGGAGTCCAGCCTCCAATTCTGTATCTAGTTCTCTAATACGTCCATTGTCTTTGCTCTCATTTATTTAATCTCAGGAGAGTTTGTTTCTTTACAGCATTTATCAAGGCATTTTGATTTTATCGTTAGTTCATCTTTTGCCCTTGTTCCCTTTTAAGGATCAGAAGGCCACTACTTTTATGTCACGTCTTTCTTGAGTGCTCAATGAATTGATTATGTCAAAGGAAGATGAAAGTGAGAAACTAAATGCAACCCAGCCTTGAACATCTTTCTTTAGATAACTATGATGATGTCACAGGCTCTACATCCTACATCCTTTTTTAGTCTGCACTTCTGTAGGGCAAGTGAGCACCAAGCTGATCAAAGCTCTCATTACTCATTTCAGTTGATCCCACCTTTGGTTTCATTCTGGCTGAACTTTACCCCTGCTGTCGAACTCTATACTGAAAAGGACAGAGGCGGCTTTGTTCCAAACTAGAGTGCATGCCAGAAACAGTGGTTAGAAAGTTATTGGTATTGATCAACAGCCTCACAGATAAATTATGCTCATTTAGTGCTTTGACATACCAAAAATTCCAAGTGCCAATTCCATATTTTATATGATGATAATGAGATTTTCAAAGGATCTCTTAATTAGTGCTGCTGGTGTGTGAGGCTTGAGGATCCATTTATAGGAGCAGCACTTAATTTTCCAATCCCGGGATACTGGTAGCTACATGGTGGCAGCAAAGAAGTCTGGGTGTCTTTTCAGAGGCAGTGTGCTGATGCAAATGCATGCTGGCATTTGCTGACAATGGAAAAAATCAGGCTCTAATGTTGGCTTGATGAGCCATCCTGGGAAAAAAGGGGAGAACTCACAGACTAGATTCACCATTGCAAGCTGCCGCTGCACACACTCTGTGTTCATCACCCCGGGAAAGCATGATTATCTCCCCCTTAGTCATCTTCCCCCAACCTCCAAGTCTCAATTAAAGTTTGTCGCTGAAATGAGCACAAATGGACGCCCACCAGTTTTACCGAGCTACATTTCAGTGATCTGGTGTGAAAAAAGAGGGCATGTTCTTTGTTCTCTGTCTCTGAGGCTTTGCTCTCATGTGTCAGTCACGTTGGGCTCTGGGTCGCACGGGTGTTCTTAAAACTGTTCCACATTTAAGACCTCTCTTAAGATAAGCTTAATACATCAAGACCTCCTTTGACAAATTTTTTGTTCCAGTAATGCCCACTGGAGATTTTTTAGGTGGGGTGAAAGATAAGTGTCAAGAATGAAACAGCTTATCAGAGTAGTCGTTTTGTCGATTGTGAAAGCCCCTTGATGTTGACATTCAAAAGTTACAATTTTGATGCCCAAAGGGGTTGAATCAAGGGGACACACTGTTGTTTCAAGCAAGCCATTGTGTCAAGCTCCATCCCCACCAAGGGTCATTCACATTAACTTTACAAATGAAAATATTCTTTTCACTTTTTGAGTGATTTAAAGTAGTTTTGTTGTGTACGGTTGTCCTATGCTCAGTTAAACAACGCTAGACTTCCTCTGTAATCTCAATCTTTTTCAGAAACTGTGCACAAATACAGATTAAATGAATGCAGAGTATGGACAAAAGGCCCCATCCTAGTTCTAATACATATCTAACATTGGGCATTAGTGAGCCAGTAGACTACCCCAGTTTTCACTGTTATCGACATGCTTTTCTGTGAACGAAAACATATGTCATCAGAATGAATGGATTTTGTTTTAATCACACACACACACACACACACACACACACACACACACAGAAAAGAAATTCTCCACATGGTGGTTTTTAAAAGAATCCAGTAAATATTTAAACAAATTCTGATTTTGCTGGGGACTTATTGGAACTGTCTCAAAGACCACCGGAGATCCCTAGGCCCCATTTTGGCAGCCACTGCTCCAGCAGATGAAAATACCGAGTTAATACAACCATCTGTTAAAATACAGTTCTTGAAGATTTTTTTTCCTCCTGCAGACGTCTATTGCCCTAATGCCCACATTATAAAAACAGATCCCCTTAATTAGAAACAAACAGTTCGTGAAATCTGGGGGGCAAGCTTCTTAAATTTAGACTGTGATCTGAGTGGACCATAATCCCAAAGACAGGGAACGGCTTTCATTGGCTGGGAGAAGTACTTGGGTGTGTGTGAGTGTTTCGTGTTTGTGTATATTTCCCAGCACCATTTATTTTTCAAAGTGGGTTGGATCCTCTTTGTTTCCTGCTGCTAAGACCACATGTAGTCCATGTGAGGTGTGTTTATTTGCCATATCTAGTGCCCCTCAAGATTCCAGGGTCTCTCTTTGCCTTATTCACTGTTTATCTTGCTTCAGTGCTTCAGCTCAGTCTTAATATACTCACATTCACAAAGCCTTCTCACACTGGTGCAGTTATGAACAGCCACATCTGGCTGGGAGCTGCCCATTGCAATTATGTTGGTGGCTTGAAGGTGAACCGTTAAAGTTAAATTTAGCAGAAAAGTGACAGTTTTGGCCACACAAGCATCTCAAACTATGATTTTTTTATGATTTGGCTCTTCAGTAATTTTGACTTGCATGTTTTGCATACTGTAGTTTGTTTTTTGTTGACCACCAAGTAGCTGTACACAAACAAAATTATCTTTGGTATCATTTTCTCCAACTGGCATTCAGTAATGTAACATCAGTTCTTTGTCGTTCTCCCCCTAAAAATCGATTGAATACCGTTGGATTGGTTAAAAAAGTGGAACATTAACCTTGATCCAGGTAATGAAGGGAAATACTCTGATTCATGCACACTTTTTGAACAACATAGTTTTTAATCTTAGGGCTTTGGGGAAAGTATCAAGTATTTTCGAGTCAAAAGGCTCAAGCCAAAGTAAAGTTATTCTTCTTCAGTGTCAAAGTAAAGGAGCAAGTCCTTTTTGATTTTGTCAAGCCGAGTCTAAAGTCATCAAGTTTGTGAGTCATGTCTGACTCGAGTCCACACGTCCGAACATTTCACATTTGAACAAGTAATGTGAAAGTCCAAACTCAACCACTTATTACTTGAATGTGAAGCTGTCTTCTTATTTTGAAGTTAATCAAAACATTGCTCTCTGGGAAAGTAATGGGACAACCATCTAGCACGAGATCAAGTAAAAATGGAGAACCATTCTCAGTTGGGAGATCCATAGAATTAAATGGAGGTATTTGGGGGTAATAGGGTATGACATTAGCAAGTCTCACATTACCAATTTTCCCTCCATGACTGCTCCTCTAAGCTGATGCGAGGATGGAAACCAACAGCTGCATTTGCCAGCTTTGCACGCTCATGGCCCCACACTGCAGTGAGAAATGACAGAAACATTTCAGTCAAAAATTCTGCATCAGTTACTGTTAATGTACCCTAACAGGCAGTCTGTGATTCAGATATCAAAGCATGCCAAAAGCTAAGAGAGGCTAAGGACCGGTCCAGCTCTCTTTGGACGAAGTGCTTACTCACTGCTGATTAAGCCACTGTATTTCACTGTACAGATTCAATTCATTATGGATGGGGAAGTAACCCTGCTGACTCAAGGCTTTCTCACACTGTTCTCTGGTGCAAACCCACAGTGTGATTCAGGCCAATAAAACAGGTGTATTCTTTAACAGTCCTTCTTTACTGAAACAGCAAAGAAGGTCATTCATTTTCCAACATTTTATCTTCTAATTTGCCATTTCTGTAGTTAAGGGCCAGTTAAGTTCTCAATCACGAACATATTTCTCTAACCCCAAAGCCACCAAGGCCCAAGACCATGAAACTTGTCTCAGAGCTTTACGCCCCACTTTAAAGGACACATTTTCTTGTAATTAGTGTGGTTTGTCTTGCATAGAATACCTCAGAATCATAAGCAAAGTCCAGGCACTTCATTCCCTCAGTTCATTGATTTTCTTTTTGAGTTTTTCAAGAACTTCATCTCCACTTTCCTGCTTCCAAAACAAATAAATCATGCTTGCTTGAAAATAACTCTTTAGGTTCCAGACATAATATTGTCAAACTGAGTTCGGACTGAGTTCTCAGGAAATTAGGAAAACACTCAGGGAAACACTGCTGTATTTTCTTGTCCTTGTGCTGCTACCCAAGGCGTTTTTATAACACACATGAGGAAACTTTGAAGAGCTGTTACATAGAAGCCAGGATAGTATTGTGATTTTGAAGGGCTTACTCAGATTTGCTTTTGCACAGACATTGAAATTTGAAAGTTTTCCTTCAAGCAGCACTTGCAGTGAATGGCTAAAACTTGTATTTAGCCTCTCAAGCAAAAGGAACCAGTAATCTGTGAAGCCATAGAAGAGGCAGAGGAGACATTTTATCTGGAATACCTCATCCTCACTAAGAATTTCCCCTTTCCTCCTTTATGCTGTGTTGACTTTTCCAGTCATAAGGGAAAAATGAGAGCTCTCTGGAAATCTTAGGACTCCACGTGGTTACCGCAAGTGGTCAAACCTTTCAGCCAGAGCCAGTGCTCTCATCATTCTGCTATGTGCATTTGCATAAGCAAAAACCTGTATGAGTATCCATCTGAATCAGCATTAGCAAGATTCCAAATGACTGTGGCATCCCAGGGCTGAAGAGAGTTGGCGCATATGAGGTGGTATTAAAGCTAAAATGATAAAACACTAACATTATGTGTTTTAAAGCCAATCTATATGCCCAGAGACTTTACATCACACTGATATATCTCATTTTTATTTTCAGTGGATTTTGATAAGGGTAAAACCGGCATGCTACATTGCTAAATCTTAAACATCAGTATTTAAGCAGCCTTAGAGTTAAACACATTTTCCCCTATGTATTCATCCTTTATTTTCTTGTGGGGGTAATAAAGATAAACATAATCTTTCTAAATTAACATTTAACCAACAACCAACTGTAATTAAGGTAGACATTTAAAGGACTAATGTACTGTTTCTCACTTTTAACCCCCAAACACTAAAATGATTTTAAAAATCATTGACATGTTCTTGACATTAGTGTTTTTCATCTAGAAATCATCTAGAAACAATTTTACCATATTATCCATTTGCCTCTTCCTCCCACATAATCCATTACTGTTGGCAGCTGCCACAATAAAATACCCCCCTTGGGAGATCAAAAATGTCAAGTAAAAAAGCAAATTTATCTTTCTGATGGATGCTGGTTTGGGTCACCACCTGTCTGCCAAAATGTACGCCAGTCTTACAGCCGAGACAGCAGAGTGTCTTTAGAGGAGAATTCCCTGCAAATTCCCTGCAGTCCATCTGCATCTGAATTATGTGCCCCTAGCCGTATATAATGAATATGCACCAGCCTAATGGGTTGCAAATGAGGGGAAAGTCTGGAAGAATGCCACCTCAGAAATCACTGCAAAAAACTTCTGCCATCTCCTGTTTTCTTATCACCGGCTCAAGCTCTTAATTCAGCTCCCTATTCAGAGAATATTTATTTTACCCTGGCTGGTGCAGACTACATTGCAAGAGGCTTTATAATAAGGTTGTTTGTACATTTATTTACAAAAGCAAACTATAAATTAAATAAGACCAATATATATCCAGACAGCTACATGCAGCACACTGAACAGTATGGAACATCTCAAAGGATGAGCTGGCTGCTTTTGACCTCAGAATCAGCATTATTGACAGATGTTAATGTTAATAGAAGTTATTTTATTCTGTTTTTGCTCTCACTGTACCTACAGAGAAATTGAAAAAAAAAACAGCTAAGGAATAAGGGCCATATTCAAATGTTTTTCTCATTATGATGGCAAGAAACAACCAAAAGAGGGTAAAGGAATGTCAGTGGGCTTTGAATCATCCTTTCTTCAAATTGGGAGAGTTAACATTTTGTGCTTACCTAGGCTGGACTTCCGCAAAATATTCAATATGGTGACACCAACTGGTAGCATCAGCTTTGTCTTACTCAAAAATAGCAAATGCTGCCAATTTTGAAGTCTATGTTGCTGTAAGTTTTTTCAAAGATTTATTTCTTTTCATTACTTAATTGTTGACTGTAGCAATTTTCACACCTCCATGCACATTGCTTATACTTCTTTCATTTCTGCTTTGTGTTGCAACATAGTCCATCAAACATAATTCTGCATATTTGCAAATCAAGGTTGGAATTTGTGTATTAGTATGCAGTTAGCTCAAAGTTTTCAATTATTTTAGGAGAAAAGATGCCTGGCTGCATGTGAGCCCCCTTTCATCTAAAAGCAGAATATAGTCTGTTTTTCTTAACCCTAATTGATTGGACAGTGAGAAGCCATACAGATAGGTAAGGTTTGTGTAAGGCACAATGACAAATGATGTAAAACAATATTTTAATAAGCTCCGGGTGGAGAATAGTCGACCCGCACTTAAATTAGATTTAACATTTCTGTGATCTTTTGTCATGTACCCTATTTTCCTTCCCAGAAAGTAACAACTTACATTTGCGGTGCAATCTGAGATCTGTGTAGTACATCATTTCCCGGGTCCTTGTGTTGCTGGCTGATATTGCTGTGTTTAAATCCCAGCATATTGCCTTGACAACATCATACCAGAGATATATTACACAGTCATTGACTGAGTGTGTTACCCCCGGCCTCACTTTGTCCTTGATGGCAGCACCCTTCCTTAAACTGTAATTTATTTGTTGTTCACTTGTCACTTTTGTTCGTCATCAACCATGTATTTTACCTCTAGCAATAGCTCATCCGTTTAGCATTGCTTTAATAAGAAAGATGTTAGCTGAGGAGAGTAATCCCTTCAGCATACACAGGATGAAATGGCTTTCAGCAAAATAGCGGCTATTTTGCAGATAAATATGGACGATATAGACTAGATTAAACAGGGCTCTCAGCAAAACAAGGCAAGCAGCAGGAAGAAACACAGTTGAGAGAGATTTTGAAATCCTTTGCTCATGTCTGCAGTAGGGGTTACATAGCTAACATTTTCTGGTCAGTAAACAAACAGAGACATTCAAAGCAGCTCCATCATCCGTGTTAGGATTTCTTTTTTTGCAGCCAATCAATAATTGTTCATTTCTCCATTCCTTCTCTTGTTTGTTGCGTATTTGGCAGAATTGGACTAACAGATGTCATAAAATACCCCCTTCCCTCGCTTCCCAAGCAAGCAAACAAACAAGCAAATAAACAACTAGGACATGTATTCAGTACCAACACTGTACTTTTAGCACACTGTATGTTTTGGAAGGTGGGGAATGAAACAGCTGTCCTTATGTCAAATATTGTTTCAGTTTAACAGCAGTGAAGGAATAAATAGTGCATTCTTTACATCCTCTGCTCTCAGAACCATACCTTAAATTTAGTCACATTTGTCATAACACCTTTCGTAGCAGTCTCCAGAGGCTGAACAGTTCCTCACACCCTAAAAAATGACTGTGTTGGATGGAATGAACTACGTACTGATGATTTTGCTAAAGGTTTGTGCTAGAGGATATGCTGTGGGCTAATTCAAATCTTAAGATATTTCCTCTGTATATATGTATAGGCTAAGCACATTTAAACGGGATCCAACAATGACATCATCAGATCATTTATGTGCAGTGTTGACATTTGGATGTCAAAAGATGAAAATTTAATTGTCCAAAATGGAAAGTGTTCATAATCTGGCAAAAAAAAAGATACCCATTCGATCCACTAGACTCTGATGGACATATGGACAAGATGATTTTGACTAAAGGAGTCAGAGTGGCACCAAAACCATTAGAAATTATCATCTTCATATCGTAAACAAAATGTTAAAGTGTTGTAATAGAGCGTCGAGTGCTGTCCACAGTAACTAAACAATAAGTAGGAATATATTGTTTTTAAAATTGGTCTAATTCAAGTGGATGGCAAAGTCCACACTGCTATACTATAACAACAACGACAGAAGCGCGTAATATGACTGAGATTGCAAATTTGTTTTTCACAGGATGGTGAAAGTATCACCTGCCCTTTTCTGCCGTACTCTGCCTCTGACAGGCTAATCCTGACTTTCTTACCCTAACCTTAACCAACCTCACTTGTCTTGCCTAAGCCTAACAAACCCAACCAATGAAGGGTACAAGTACTAGCCAGTCAGAGGGCGAGTAGGGTGGCTTATGCCTTCGCCATCCAAATTTAACTTGTGATCAATTTAAGAGTAAAATGATGAACATCAGAAACTCTGACAGCCAATCAGGTTCCAAAAATGTCATGGCAGCACAGCTGGACTGGCAGCACATGCCTGGTGCTGCTGTTTGCAGAACATAATCCTTTATCAGTGTAGATGCCCACATTGTTATCGTTACAGTCATCGTTCTCAGTGTGGACAGCCCTTTCAACATCATTCAGGTAGGTCCCAAATTTAAAAAATGAAGACTTGCCTAATAAAAAAAAAAAAAAAAAAAAAAAAAAGAGTTTTAGATGTTGTACCAATTAATTGTCAGCATTCGGAGACCAATAAGACTTGCTATTGGCATGCATTACAAGTAGGACCTGAATTGATTAGTCATCTTTTAAGTCTAATCCCCACCCAGTATTAGGGTTTCTCTCTCCTGAATTGCTGATTTCCCTCTATTACACAACTGCTATTGACTCTCAGTAAAACTGCGCCTCCCTGTGAATGAGGCTTTTTAATGAATGGAGCCCTTGAACACAACGTATATTAAAGGTTTTCCCCTGGGTTTAGGTTTCCAGGCTGTGATAATCACTTAATATGCGTGCCTTAGGCCAAGCCAGGAGCATCGTGATCACAGATTATCATTCTGTCTGCTAATGAGTTTATTTTCACAAAGTGCTCCTCCTTCTCCCTGCCCTTGTCTCTTTGGCTCATGCTTAAATATGATCTCATGGTGATACATAAAATATTTTGTTTTGCAAGACTTTTATTTTAGAATTTAGTTGGCAAGCCCATTCATCAGTATAACGGAGTGAGATGGCCCAAGAGGACCCTGGGAGGAAGTGATAAACTTGGCTGTTGTTTGACAGCATCCAAGGGTGAATAACACGCCCTCGTCACGACAGGAAGCTGCTTCTGTTCCTTCCCAGTCTGTCATGAAGGCAGTTGTCTCATTTTTATGGAGGAGAGGCCCGGCAGGGGTGAAGAGCAGAGATGTACTGTAGATTCACCCGGGCGATGCTTGTGTTTGCCTCAGGAATGTAGAGTTGACACCCACATCGCACCCACCCTCCACTGGCAGGCTGATGCCTCGGGAGGGCCCAGTTGTCATTCGTAATCTTTCATACCCGCAGCTCTTATATTCCAGAAACAAGAGGGATCTGTTGTCTTCCATGTAGATCCTAATCAGAGATGTCACACTGGTGTTCCCATCTGTAGAAAAAAGGCTTCTATAAGTCATAAATATTCTTAATTTAATCAACGTTCTCTTTTCACTGGGGTGTAACGGATGTTCTGACAAGATCGACCAGCCTCTAATCTAATCATCTGTAATTGACACAAACAATCAAGTCACATTTTAACAATGAAGAGTGGTAACTATAGTGACACTCTGGGGGCTGATCCTTTCTTGACTAGTCATAGAAGTGCAGACTTACTATTCAGTAACTCTAGCCTCAGACTGATTCATCTCCGAAATGAGCAATGAGGAAAGAGAAATATGCAGGGATTTCACATGGGATGGAAATTGACCAGAAATCCAGTGCGGATGCGCATGAAAATTGCATCATGTGAAACTGCTGACCCATTGCAGACTGTAATGGTTGTTGGAGACTGTGAAAAAGCAGTGTATTTTGTCTGGTTTGGCCATTTAGCCTATACTCACACTGAGACATAGTCATAGCCAGGGGTGGATTTGGTTGCAACTAGACATTTTCCGTGTGCAACCACATGGATTTCAATAATGTTTCTAACATTTGTACTTCAAACTCTTAAAGGTCCAGTGTAGACTTTATAGGGATACACAATAGTCATAACTATGTTTTCTTAGTGTATAATCACCTGAAATTAGTTGTATTGTCCTTATCTTAGAATGAGCCGTTTCCATATGGACGGATCCTCTTCTAGAGTCAGCTGCGTTATTTCCACAGGAGAGTTGGGTAGCGATCCCATTTGTACCAGTGTTGTTGGTGAGAGCTTGATTTCAGTGCTAGTACTCAAAGGTACCTTTTTTCTTCACTAAATTTTCTATAGGCTCACAAAAATGTAATTTTTGAACAAGCCATAATCAACAAGTGATTCTGCTCCTCTGCTCCTTTCTTATTATAAAAAAAAGTCTCTGTCTGCCTGTATGTGTGTATGTGTCTGTGAGTCTTTCTCACCCTCTGTTTAGACACAACTGACAGATATGTGGAAAAAGCACATCATTTAAAAATACAATTACAAACAGCAGTAATTTTAGCTTATTTCTAAATAAAATAGAAAAGAAAATAGACCAGGTAGACCTGTGGCGCTCCGGCTTCAGGTCATCTCACAGCACCTCTGCCTCCTTTCCAAACCTAGTGGCTCTGCGGAGCTCCGTTGTCTCTGCCAGAAAGTCCTCCCGAGCCGGGGAGCCTATTATGGAGTTCCACAGGTAGCTTCCCATCTTTGGAGGGCTTTGTGGTGTTTCCACCTTCTGTCTGAACCCGACATACTCATACATCAAATTGATTTAACTTGAATCGGTACTCAGTCATACAGACATAATTAGGTTGTTACCATTAGAAGTACAATGTTCTACACTATTCTACAGTACCCCAGAACACACAAACCGAACACTTTCGAGTAGGGTATTCACGTTTTTGCATTTGCCATCATAGCCCTCCTACACGGTTAGCACACGGAGCAAGTTTCAGGTGGTTGCACTTTGCAACCTCACCACTAGATGCCGCTAAATCCTACACAGTACACCTTTAAGTTTGGGTAACAGTTTCACTGTTATCGTTTTTTTCTTCCAAATAATTTGCACCTGAGGGTTTGCTTACGGCCTGTAAGATCGTCTGACTGAAGATGTTTCTTGCCCTGTTAGACTTCTTCATCTGATTAATATTCAGTTCATTAGTTCTGATGAACCTCTACAGAAATGTTTGTGCTATTGGCAAAAACTCAAATGAATAATAAAAAGAGTTTTAAAAGCAGCAATTATACTGTTACTATAATGAAACAACTTATTCCCGTATACAATTTATGGGACTGACTCAGCAGCATATTTTTGAGAACTGACTGCTCTCCTCATCCACTTGAAAAGCTAATTTCTGCCTGTATAATTAGCTGAGCTGCTACAGCGCTTTAAGATCCCTGGATGGTTGTGTGACCCATTACATAAACTCCAGTGTTCCTTGGAAGCTAGAGGGAGTGAAGAAGGAACTTGATGGCCTCTCTGAAAGACTCTTATCAGTGCATTCATTGGTGCAGCAGGGTAGTGCTCTGCTGCTCCGACTGGCCTGCTGCCACCGCTGTTGGGACTCAGACAGAAGCTTCTTGCGTAAACACAATTTCTTCCTTTGTACTTTGTGGGTAGCTGGTGGTTGTAAGCCTCATCGGGGAGAATGCTACGACAAATGGGCCTTCAGCAATGATAGAAGCTACACATCAAAACCCTCAAGCCCTCTCCCATACCACCCTGCTTTTCCACAGAAATGTGTAGCAGGGTGAGAACATACGCTCGAGTCGACACCCTGGTGCAGTGCAGCCGTTTGTTGGTCGTGTTCCACATCATAAATAGTTCAGGAGGATGCCGGTACAGTTTACACTGCGACTGTGTATATCACACCTTCAGCAACTCGTAAATCACACACTAATTATCCCACCAGGCTATTTTAAGACAAGACCCTTTCCGCAGTCAGTCAGCGTTTACAGCTTACATCATTTTTCTGCTTTGGAAACCGATGCTCTTTGTCAGTCAGCACATGCAGATTCATACATTTTGCAATGCTGCAGATGTTTAATCACTGGTAACAGATCAGCTGTGGACGGTACTGCATTAGTCACACTGACCATCGCTAATTATAGTGACAGTCGTTGAGGTTTCCTGCTTTAAATCTGTTGCAGTTTCTGTATAAATTTGAGCCTGTATTAGGTTTTGTCATGAATTTCCCTGTATTACAGTTGTCACTGTACTTTTTTATGCTATGCTATGTTAGACCCATAGCATATCATGATTTACCATCATTTTTGGTTTTTCTTTTAAAATAAATGAAACTAAAGAACACTAAACTTTCCCCAGGACGACGATAGGAATGAGGGAGCTGAGCAATCCCCTGGTCCCTGAACACCTTTTGCAGAAGTAAAGCACTATTAGGCAGGATGCCCCATGTCGTATTTCACACTCAGAGAAATATTCTCTTTATTAGAATGCCAATACATCCCACTTTAACAAGGCTCAGAGGACTTTCATCGTACTATATCAAAATGACTGGATGTTCCGGAGGATTGGTTCATTGCCCGCGGTGTGGGTAGTGCCACATTTATGATACAGTTTGGAATGGGCTTACTTCTACCAGAGATTTCACTATTTATTCCTTTGAGTGATTAAAAAAATGTCATTATAGGTTTCCTCATATATGAAAAATAAATAGAGAGAGAAAAGTTTTTACAGTTTCATTAGGAAAAGTACTGTATTACAAAAAAAAGTTTAACTTTGAGAGAATTAGAATGCATATTTACCCAAAAAGTCTGTTATAATGAAGTCAGAATTTAGAGAGAACTGTTATATTAGGTGTACAGCAGTACTAATGTCAGTTGTACACCATTAGTTACATTTGACCTCATTCAGTGTGGTTTCCTGCTCCCACAGCCTTTATAAGTCAAGCCAATACATGGTGCTAATGAAAAAGTCATTATACATTTACCTGATCTATACCAGTCTATACCAGATACATTTACCTGTATAATAAGCATTAGGAAATGTATTTTCTCTCATACAGGTTACATTCAAATTCTGTTCATAATTGTTTTCTCACATGAACTCAATGAGACAGTGAGGATCAGGTCCGGATATTGTCTGCAGTTTCCCTTTCACAGACATAGCATACAACAGGAGATTGTCTGTGACGGAGACATTCTCACCCACTGGAAACACTCTCTTTGATTTTGGCTTCAGGTGGCACCTGGGTCGAGCGTGCAGAGGGCATGACGCATAGTACGCTGCGGTCGTGGAGTTGGTTTGTTCCTTGTCTGACAATTTTGGCTTCAGCCCTTGCCGACAGAAATTCCTGAATCTGGTCATCTCTCCAGTGTGATATTTTCATTGGCTTTTTTGTGTAAATGACCCTTCTTTTTTACCCTCTGACATTTGCTTTCTTTCAGTTTTGCGAAAGGCTTATGATAGAAACTACATCAACATGCCCACACGCGCACTGTAAATTCTATGACAAAATACCTGTTTGGTTCACACATGGGCTCAGTCACACATTACACAGACTTAGGGAGCTGTTTAATATCTGATCCAAGTGATTCAGACAATTTTGATCTGACATACGGTTCCTCCAGGTAATGTCTAGATAAATTTATGTTTGCAGTGCATGTGTGAAAGGGGCTTATGTTGTACTCTAACCACGATCCAAAAATCACAAATAGTTTTGAAGCTCACTTTCAGGTTGAAATTTAACACAATCCACAGCCGACATGAGCTGATATCAGGCACAGTAACAAAGTTAGGTTCATATTTTGTCATCAGTTGTAATCATATTATGCTGAAGATGGTCACAAAATCAGGGTGAGGCCTTGAAGCACAATATTGCTCACATATTTCTTTATACAGTATTAATATGAGTTTCTGGCTGCCAAAATGACATTTTTCATTCTTTGATTGGCACATTGCATTCACTTTCTCTCTGTAATAGCAGTTATACATATTAAAACTAAATCTAAACTCTATAAAGATGAAATAAAATATTATGTTCTGTGGGTGCCATAATAATACCCACAAGCATTTCAACATATTTGTATATTTAGCTTTCATTATTAGGTTGAGTGAGATATTATGACTGTTTTAATGATAATGGTTTAGTCACGCAGTAGTCATAAATGCACATAGAAATGCAGGAAGGAGGCATTCATATATTTTCGGAAGTGCTGGCAGAGGACTTCTGGAAACCACTCGTGGAAATAAATCTGTGCCTCAGAGTGACAGCGATGTTGTTGCTGTTTTGAAATTATGAGCTTGAGCTAGGCATACCGCAGCCACCTGACAGTGTGAGTGAGTCGATTCAGCAGATAATCAGACACATTGGACAGGAGACGGCTCCTGCCATTCATCATTTAGCTAAAGACAGACTGTTCCAATTTGGCATCATGTCATTTATCATAAACATGCATAGCCTGACTAATGCAAGACAACATAATGGCTTTATCAATAAGTCATCATCTGTGACCAGTACATCAAAAACACTGTTTACTTCATTTTTATGAACAGGAGTCCATTTTATTCTGCTCACAGATTACAGCTTGTCAAACAAACGACCTCAATTAGTTGATCAGAGCCACGTCTTGCAGCTGAAGTGCACGTCACTGCTATACTGTGATATCTTCTGACAGTAACGACATTAAAACAAAGCTCTGTCTCTGCTTTGTGCCTTTGGCTGCCTCGAGGAGCGGCCACAATGGGCTAATGGAAATCACATTACAGTGAAACTACTGAGTGGAGAAAGGGCTTGTTTTCTGTACAAAATGTGGTCAAGAGATATACTCCAGCAGGACATCTTGTAGTCACACAAATGAGATTTTCAATCGGGAAGATGAGATCATGAAGCTTGAAGCCACTTGTCATCTCCCTGTTTGCACTCTCTGGCTTATTTCGCAGAAAGAGCTATCTGTTAAATTGCAAAGGAAGTGGTCGTGCAGCAGAAACAGAAGGTGATGACGGCCGCTTCCGATGAGATTTCACCAGATTAAACAAAACAGTGAGCTGATAATAGAACTGCAGCCTTCAGCACAGACTGTAGACAAGCCCATGTACATGTCCCGAAGGCCTGTTGTTGTTTCGCACCTTGTGGCAAAGGTGGAGCATTTCCTTCCGTGCCGGTGACAATTGTGGCCGGAGGCATTATGGTTGTCCATCTGTCACATCCACTTACATCCACTTCGACTTAAAGATGAATAGATTAGATTTTGATGGTCAAAGTTTAAGGTCACTATGACTTCACAGACCACTTTTGGCTATAACTTAAGATTTCATAAGTTAAAAATAACAAAGTTTAACACAAATCTCTAATAGGATAAAGTGGTGACATTTTATATCCGAGAAGTCAAAGGTCATCCTCACTGTGACATCATAACGTTCTGCCAAATCCCTCTCCTGGCCATTTTTCAGTGCCATAACTCAGGAACAGAAGGGGGGATATTTGGTCAGGTACTAAATTGGTTAAACTAATATTTAAACTGTGTTGATAAAAATGTTTTATACTGCTGAGTTCATGATATCTTGGAAGCATCCATGTTTTAGAATTTTGTAGCTTCTTTGCAGTAACATCCACATTTGAAGCATTTTCTACTGTTATGGTTACAACTTTGTGTTTGATCACAATAAACTTAATTGGCCAAACATGTGAACACATAAAAGGAATTTAACTCTGTTTTTTGCCTCTCTATGAGCTTATACACCTAAAGACATATGGCTTAACAAAACAACAAAGCTTTAAAAGCAAACTGAAATTATATATCTCTATATTGCAAATCAAACTGCTTCAAGATTTGCTTCAAGGAGCTTCACAATCAACACAGCGAACAACTGGAAATTATTTACTTGAATCATGCAAGTCAGTATGGTGGTATCTTGCATTTTGCCAGAAACCTTTTCATTACATCCCTTCAAAGTCTCCAATTTGTATATTATAGTCTGGACGGAAATGGATGTAAGGTGTAACTTGAGTGGCTGGCAAAGCATACGACCGTGAGACAGGATTTCTAGTTTTTGTCTTTTCCTCCTTTGTCTTTCTCCATCTGTTCAGCCTTGGTGACTATTGTCGCTCATGCTAAGTGCCTCATTTCTTTTCTCTCGTTGTCTTCAGCCCAAACAAACCTGTTGCCAGAGACAATAAACACATCCCCTTTAGTTCACCAAAGCATTTTTCACCTGGAGGATCCAGGAGTTCCACGTTCACGATCCACATTCAGGACCTGAACGTCACAAAGCTTTGATGATCCGGCTATTAGTGGAAGTGTAAGAGTCGCCAACGGAGTGCGGGAAAACTGACATTTATTTGTTTATGGGTAGAGCACTGGGCTCAACACCCTCACAAATGTGTGAGGTTCTAAGATTACCACATACATATAAACACAATAATTTAATTTGTATGTGTCCTGTTCCAGATTTTAGCTCTGGTGTTTTGGATTTTGATGTACATCTAATTTGCAACAAAGTACGCTGCAGAGCTGCTATTTTTTTAAGTTCAGATTTTCACACCAGTTTTGCTTGTCAGTAATTGCTTGATATCAGGCAGAGTTGTCAACTCGTTACACTCCGTTTCCATCCTCAGTCTGACATTGCCTCCACTCTGACCAATTTCCACAGGGAGGAGGTTTCATTTTTTCCAAACCAATCACTAGAGACCAACATATCTGACTGAATCTAACATCATTTTAAGTCCACACTGATTCATAGCGGCACCTGTTTTGTTGGGTTTTTAGAGTGCAGCAGAACAAAGTAAAAACAAACGATACTGAGAAGACATGTTAATTTTGAGAGGTCTGAATAGCAGTGCCTATCTTGTCAATAGCACTCACCATTGTTGTAATTACTCCTCATTGGTTGGTGGTTGACATCAGCATTAGTCCCACCCGTAGCCCTGATTGGCTAATCAGCTACCCATTTTTATTTTAACTGAGAAACCACTGTTCCATGTCCTGAAGCCAGATGAATCATTCAACTCAGTGCTGGAGGCAAATTCAAAGGTCTGGACCCAGGCAATGCTGTGGTGCTAAGAAAAGTCTATACCTAACTGTGATTTTCTAAATGATCAGAACACTTTTTAGAAGAAGTTACTTAAACAGGAGTAGCCTAAATGGCACATTTGTTGGGGACTTGGGGATATTCAGTGGTGGATTTTGTGAGTTTGTATTTAAGTTAGTGGGATGTGTACACCAATACAATAGGATCCCGTTGTTGTTGTTTTTTGTAATTTCAAAGGATTTGTTGACTCATTAAGTAGTCTTTACATATAAAGACAGATCTTTTATAAGGTATAATCAAAATTAATTTTTTTTTAATTAATTTTTTTTAATCTTACCAAAACTGCAGCTGTTACATTATCTCATTCCAGCGTGTTCTCATTTCAAAGTTGTCATATACCGCCACTTTGTCAGTGATTTTGGCATAAGATATTGACACCAAAAGCTAGCACGTTGGTATGATATGTTGTTGGGCGGTGACAGTCAGACAGAACTTTTTGTGGTGTTAAGATACACTGTCTGTCAACCAGACAGCACCTGGCATGGCTGTATGATATGCAGCCAGACTGAACCTGTCATGGCTGTATAATACGCCACTGGGTCAGGTTGAAATGCTGCCAGTAAGGACATAATATAGGGAGCAGAGAGGTCCGTAGAGGGTTATCAGAGAGGTGGTGGATGGGTCCGACAAACTCTGGACTTTCACCCAGCAGCCGGGTGTTTGCTTTCCGTTTGAATGTAGAGCCAAATTATATTTTTTTCTAAACCTTACCACATGCTTTTGTTCCTAGACCTAACCACCCATGCGTTTGTTGCATTGTTAATCCTAACTATGTACCTTTGTTGGTTGCAGCATCCCAGAACATCAACAGCAGACGTAGAAGGATACCTAGAGCATAGTATGTAGACGTGAAAGTGGCGATATGTGACAACTTCGGATGAGAATGTGTTGCATGTTCTATAAAAATCCTAAAACTGTTCTCTCAGCTCACAATTGAGGTTTTGAAACTCGGCTTTGAACTATGTTGGGTCTCAAAGCAGACTGGGTACACTGTGTGCTCAACTTGAAAAGGAGTTCAATCATATCAGTACATGAGAGTGTCTGTGGTTTTTACTAGTACTGCGCTGCATGAAAATTGTAAATAAATAAACATTTAGATATCAAAAACTAAAACAAATATACCAGGTGCTCATTAAATCACCTTGACTCGGGGCATTTCAGTAGACTTTGTTCTGTCTTTTATCTCTGCACTGCCCATCCAGCCCGCGCATAAAAAAAAAGCCTTTCACTTCAGTAATTGGTGTTATTTTTGCAGCTTTTGTAATGGCCTAAAAATGGCCTATTCACTCTGTGAGAGAACGGGCTATCGCAATAAAGAAAAAAAGAGCGTTGGAGTTTTTCTGATAATGGACAACAACTCAGCCAGGGCAGCTCTCGCACTGTACACTGTCTCTTTACCAAGTGCCCCCCCTCCCCCTCTTACCATCATCCCTCATCCATGTTTGTGTTGGAGGTGGAGCACTGCTGGCTGTGAAGCATCTGTCTCTTCTTAGGTTTGGGATTTTCTTCCTCCCTATCTCTTTCTTTCCTCCCATTGATCCCATTTCTTGTCACGTCTCCAGCCCTGCTTATCCCTCACTCGCACAAACATCCCTCCACTCCACATCCTTCCTTCCCTCCATCCTTCAGCAAATTCTACCTGCCTCCTGCCTATCGAGACACAACTGATCCTAAGCTCTTCCTGCCAATGTAGAGGAGGATAGACATGAACTGAGCCACAACAACATGTGGCAGGATTAGCAACCTGCAAAATGTAAAATGTCAGAACAAAGCCGTTCATTAGTATATTGATACGCTCCCGCTAAAATTAAACACCGGCATGTGTGCATGTTATTTGCTTTGGATGGGGCTAATACTGGTGGTTGCATGTTTGAACCTATTAACTACACATTGCTCTGTGGTTTACATAACTGCCAAACATTTTTCAAAGCATGCCAAACATTTTGTTGAGTGATTTGCTGCCATTTATTATATTCAGTGTGCTATAAAAATCATCTTGTAGAGAAATGGAACCTCCTTAAAATGGGTGATCTATCACAGGGGACACTGAGTTGCTATTATCTTTAATCGAAGTCATGCCTGCATGGCAATGTAGCTGCAAGCGGGAGATGTATGGAAGCTGCCCTTGATGGTCCATTCAAGGGCAGTGTGAGAGACACTGAAATCTGAGATTTGTATATTGGCTGCTGGACATGGTTTTATTAATGCAATAAATTTGATAGATTGCATCATCTTTTTGATAATGACCATGTTGGCTGATTGTTTGGCTCCAGGACTTAACTTTAAGAGAAGATACATAGAAAGCTGTGCAATGCAATTGGGCAGACGGCCGTCAGTTCTTAGATGTCCTTAAAAGCACAAGAAACAAGAGTCTGCTGCAACGCATTCTCTTTCCAACTCATCATGTCACTGCTTGATCAGTGCCTTTCATGTCTACATGTGTTAGGTCCACTCCTGCATTTGCTGTTGACGCTCGGGGATGACGTGTAAATTTTATGTAGATATCTACATTCTTTTTAAAAATACATTGGTAAAACACCCCCTATTTATGTTAATTTTCTTGTGCAACACCAGCACATGGTCAGGTTTGGCAATAAAAGCACATGGTAAGATTTAGAAAAAAAACAACAATGATTTGGCTCCACATTTATTTGGGAAGCAAATATCAGGCTCTTTGGTGAAAATCCATGTTTTCCACTTCCCCTCCCAGCCTCTCTTAGATCAGGACTTTCCAGCTCATTATATCACATCGTTAATAGCAGCATTAAAAATTGACTGTCCAGCAGAATATCATACTGCTGTGACAAGTTTGGTCCGGCTGCATTATAGACTGATGCCACCTTACTGACCAAATGGCAGTATCTGACAAGTTAGGAATAAGAACCAGCTGTATGCTGCAGTAAGAAAAGGAAATGAAAATATTGGCTCCTTTTGATGAATTTCTTGTCAAGCTAATTTTAAACTTTTGCAATCTACTAACAAGCAGTTCTGGAGGTAGGAAAGTTGGTAATAACATGAAGCATATGTGATTTAGAGTTAATGGCCTATAACAAGCAAAAACCAGCGGTATGGTCCTTAGATAGGAGCGATAAAAAATGGACGAGGTGTTTATCAGTTCCAAAAAATCTCAAGAGCACAATATGTGCTTGGGCAGAATGTTTTTTCCCAAGCTGCATTAATGAGATGCAGGCTCTCCAGAGTGGGAGCAGTGCGAACATATTTCACAGGTTGTTAAGACACTCATGTCTTTATTGCTGCTGTTTTAACCGTCTCTGTGCATCCGGTTGTGTTCCTGAGGCGTACTATTTTCCTGTCATCCCGCCTTCATCTTTGCAATAATGTTATACTTAGCAAGTTTAACATCTCTTTATATCGGCCTTTCACACACTGGTTTACATACTTAATAGCGTAAAATAGCAACATTACCTTACTGTGATATTTTTAAAAGCCACGCATTATCTTTCATATCAGCTATTACGCTGCTCACTTGTGCTTTTAACCAAACTACACCCTATGCTGCATTATATGATAAGTGAACTATGTGTCCATTTCTTTCTCTTCATGGTGATTATTAGCTTTGATTGTAGTTATGTAAGTGGTTATCAAGCCCAAAACAAACCTCAAAAGGAAATCTGACCTGTATAATTACTCTCCGTTATCTGAAATTGCAAATCTCCCAGTGTTTGAGGATATACAATATGGAAGATATCTGTGTGAGCAGTTGACATATTTGTCCCTAATTACTCAGACAGAGCAGAGCATTGACTCCTCAAGGCCTAACAAATAGTGAGAGTTTCTCATTTTTGCCTCCAAGGCCCCAGAATCTGTCCATACTTTGTTCATCTGGTATCTCAATCCCATGTGAGACTATCGCTCCAGCTTCGCCATTCGGCATCAAGCGTCAGTTGAGGCAACAAGCTGCTTTAGACTGTCCCAGATCCCCCCGTGGGCACCAACATTGTGGCAGGTGTATCTTTCCGTGAATCAGAGGCGTGTTTATGCCTCTGTGACTGAGCTTGCTGACTAACGTCATTATTTCTTTCCCACTGTGCCTGACATTAAGGTCGGTCCTCCAGACCTTGCTTAAGGCATGGTTTGTGTCAGCGAAGCTCCATGACAAAAGAGAAGTTCCCAGCTCTGTAAAAACATACAACTATGCCTGTGCCTATGTTAGCTTTCTTGTATTACCTCTACCCTCCTTTTTACATCATCACTCAACTGGCAGCGGTTGACAGGCTACAGCAAGTCTAGAGCCACCCGTGAAACATCTTTTTTTTTTTCCTTATTCACAAAAAGTGAGCAATTTTCAATTTGCCAGGGTGCACTGAAAAGAAACTATGAATAATGAAGGAACATGAATAAGAACAAATTCAAATAATTGGATTGTCACCTTAACAAAAGCCAACTTATCTATTAACCATTTCAACATTGAAGTAACAAAGAGAATATTTAAAGGATATTTTAACCCTTCAAGGGTTAGAGGGAAATAAAGCTCAAATAAAATAAGAGGTAAATGTCCATCCTGGGTATTGATAAGGTTTTACCTTTAAGTCCCCTTGAAATGATAAATACATTTTCCCAGTTTAACTCCTGTGTCCCTGTGTTAATTGTTCATGTATATCTTGACATATACCAAATGTATATTTATAAAAATCAGTATCAAAGTATTTTTTACATCAGAATCATGTCTTTTCTCTTCTTGTAATACCTGACAAAAGGTCTCAAATGTTTAATGACTGATTGTGCACTCAAGGGCGTTTACAAGAGTTCACCTGATTACATGAGACTTTAGGTGACTGAAGCCAAAGCGGTCATATAAAATCACACTTTAACATTTGTGGGTTGTAGTCAAGCAGAAAATTAAAAGAAAAATTAAGCTCATGGTGAAGTGCCAAATACTGTTGTTCCTTAAATAGCCACTTGAGGCTGGCTCCAGAGGCATGTAAATCCCCATAGTACTCCATGTTAAAATGCCCGACTTTACAGCAGAGATAAACGTGTACAGCCTGGCACAGTTTTTATTTCTAAAGCTAATTTCAGCATTCATGACAGCTGTATGAGGGTTGACATGACCTGTTTACATTTTAAGGCCCAAAGTTACGCATAATTAAGGCTGGGCTGCTTAAGTCGCTACAGTCTCTGAGTCAGATCCAGCCCTCACTCCTCCACAGCAGCAACCTTTTGTCCAAATCTTCTGGCTCATTTCTGGCTCCAAAAAAAATAAAGATAAAGAAAAACAAGGTGGTGATGGCTGAAATGGCTGAACTTGATATTTCAGACTGGAAATCCACAAACCAATCATTTTATACAGTCTATGGCTGTAGTGGCTAACAGAGCAATACGGAAAGAGATAAAAAGAGATTATATGTCGCATGTTTATATGTCAGTGGTCAAAACATTTTGTTTTCAGGTCTAATTTCATTTGTTGTTCCCTTGTTCTCCTGATCTAACAGCAAGTGTGTGAAGTCAACAGTCCACTAAGCAGCTGACTTCGCTGTAGCTCTGCATTATGCTAAACTCTAAGTCTGCCCACTTTTAAGTGGTCCAAACTAAACAAAGGATTTAATTTAAATCACTTTTGTAACTGTACGCCACTCAAATATTCAGTTTAACTGGGAAATATGTCAAAGTCCCAAATCAGGGACTTTAAGTCTAATTTTTTTCGTTTGTTTGTTTATTTTGTTCAAGTTGACACATTTTCAACTTGTGCCACGTCTTTGCCACAGTCTGTGCTGACCAGAGCAAATTTGCATCTGCTGTCACCCACTCATGTCTTTCAATTACATGCGACCATTTCCATCTGAAATGTACTTGTGTCTGAGCTCGCTTGAAGACTTCAGACCCAAATTAACATAAGTTTTATAATAAAAGCAGAGTTGTGCCTTTAGAATGAGCCATCTGTAATGCATCAATCAATCATGACAGTCGCTACTGACCAGCAGTTTATTATCAAAGTTTTAAAAAAATAAAAAGTGCTGTTGAGTGGGAAAAAATAGCATTTAAGTGTGAACGTGCAGTCACACTGAATCACCTGTGCTGGACACCCTGTTGTCAGGGCTGGCTCTGGTTTCTGTCTGGAGAAATGTGCCAATGCTGCAGTTGTGTCTGACATGACAGCTTTCCTCCGAGGGGTTAAGCATCATTCATATTCATGAGAGCGATGTTAGAGAGCTGCTGGGAGCCGAGCACTCTGTGAAACAACTGCAAGGCTTTTTTAGCCCTGGTCCCTTCCTGCTCAACATTTCCTGACAGAATGTCACGTCTCTTTTTCACGGATATGTAACCGAAAACCCACGTACACCATGCTGAAATTGTTGAAAATAATCAACAGCATTTAGAAAGGCCACATCAATACTTCAGAGTCATTTCAGTCTTAGTTTTATTGTCTACAGCTGATGTTTCCAGGAGGGAGGCTTTATTTTTTTTTTTTACATTACATTTTAGCTGTAATCATGTTTCATCAGTTTTGTGTATTTCTTGTCAGGGCTGTTAATTGCTGTTCGGTTTTTATGCTGCAATTTCCGATTATTACCAAAATTTGATGGCTATAATGTTTCTCAATTAAACATCATTTATTGTGAGCTATTTTAGGTTTTTTATTTGGATTTTTAAATACGTTTGACCTAGTTTTAAAGGTGCTCTCTTAAGCCTCATGTCCATGTTTTTGCATGTATGTGTCTGTTTTATTTATCTAAAATAGCAATGTGTGGCCATGTACTTAGGTAGGCTTAATGAAACATAATCATTACATTTAAAAAAATGAAAATTTCAGTGTCCTTCCCAGCTCCCATCCACCCATCCTGTTCATCCCGATAACATATTTCCATGTCGAAACACAGGGCTGAGCAGCAGCCGGTGCAGAACCCCATCCAGGCCTCTGTGGGGGGCGTGGCACTTGACAAATGAGTTATAATGAGGTATCCACAACAGAGATTTGTAAACAAATTATGTGAATGCTAATCAAGGTTATTTGGCATGAAATGTCAGAATGAGAGTTAGGTTTTGGCTCACAGACCTGTAACAACAATTTGCAGAGGTTAGTTCAGGTTTGGCAATATTCTGCTTTGGTTTGTAATGCCAGGTGAGTTTTGACAAACAAGACTAAATCAAAAGTCACGTTAGCAGCCTTTATATGCTGCAGTGTAATTACACTTCGGGTTATGGAAGTGTTTGACAAGCAACATGCTGAGGTTTTTTCTTTTCTCGATGCATGGTTCCAGAGGAAAGATTCCTACATCTCCTTGCTGGAGCTTGAATGTGCTCAGTAAACTTCATAGAAATTTTCCTGTTTGATTAAATGATATATATTGTGTGCAAAATTGAAAATTTGTGCTAAGGGACAAGCTCACGGTGTGTCCAGCATGGAACTGTGTTCATCCTTTGGGGGGCGTAAATTTGGCGGGGCGTGTATGAGTGGAATCACGTGCACATTTTTTTTCATGTAAAACAGGGGCTCCCTAGGAACTATGGGGAGTTACCAGAAGCATTAAATTATAATATTATTATATTATTAATATTATATGCAATTCACAGTCAGTTATTGATATGATTGACAGCTGCGTGAGACAGCGCTCAGCTCTGATTGATTGTTTTTCACCACTGGTGGTAGATTCCAGTGAACTGACATTAAAAGCAAAGGAGTGGGAGGAGGAGCCTGATGTTTTTAGGGACTATCTGTTTCATGTACTTCCATGTCAGTGTAGTGATGGTGAATGCAAATATGACAAAAAGTTTACCAACTGTATTTTTAAGGTACCACAAACACTCAAAAGTACTCTTATAGCTGGAAATGTGCATCTTTAAAAATAGAACAGTTATGTACCAAAAGTACCACATCTGGTCTCTAAAAATGTCCCAGCAGTGGTCCATCTGTGAACATTGTACTCCTGAGAAAATGTCCTCTACTGTTGGAGTGGTGTCTATTCTTGGAAATAATATTACTCAGTAATTATTTAGCGTTAAAGAGCGGAAAAAAAAAGTCCAAATATCATAATATACAGTGGAGCAGACTGTATGGAGGTGACAGCTACAGTAACAGTACCAGTGAGCATATTGAAAAATGACAGGGCAACGCGAAAGTGAAATATTTCCTTAATCCTAAGAATGATGACTCATCCTGTGATTCAGAGTGGCAGAGATTCAAAGGGAATTGTGTGTGGTTTGCCAATTATTACGAAAAAAAGAGAGACAAAGTAATGTGTTAGATGTTGAAGGCACAGTTGATGTATTAACAGGCCAATCAGACAGACTGTGGTAGAATTGTGGAATTCAATAATTCAGAGAGAAATTACTCTTCAGAGGGGAAATGTGAATAATTCAGGGTATTATGACTTAAAAGAACCATCAGCTGCATACAGAATGGAGTGGAATTATGATTAATTCAACATCTGGATTAATAGCGCTTCAGCCGGAGCGTCAGTTTACATCGGTGGCTCTGGCTGTCCGCTGACTCCTTACCCACTTAAAGAATGAAGGAAAGAAAGGGATTATTTTCAGCTGTGGCCCTTTCCTGCGTTTTCGGCTCAGTGCCAGTTCACTTGCTGTGCTGTGTGCCAGCACAAGAAGAAAACAATCTGGTGAGCTCCAAGTCTAGGAGTTTGACTTTTGTGGGTGACAGCACAACGCAGCGAGTGCAGTCTGCTGTTAAGCAGTCGAGATAATTGAAGGAGACGCATCTAGTGTGCTGCCCATAATCACTTGAAAATGTGGAAGGGGATAGTCATCACAGCCCGCTCAGCAAGAGACCTGCTATTCTGAAAGCTGTATATCATGAGGGTAAATATGAGGAAGCACTGAAGCAGTTATGTGATGAAAATGTACACAGGATGAGGAAATAAATCTAGAGTCTGGAGAGAAGAAATTGTGGCCAGAAGGTCAAAGATTCCAATCAGCATACTGAGTGGAGAAAGTCAATGAGTAACCCTCTCTCTTAAGCTTCTGCTACTCCCCCCTGACTGACTCAAGCGCCCTTGAGCAAGGCTTTCAACACCCCCAAACCATAGTGCCAAAGACTGTGGGTAATTAAAGACACTTTTTGTAGATTTTTATGCAATTATCATCTTTCAAATGATACTTTTATGTCCTTACAGTGTCGTGCGGGATGCTTGTGTGTGTTGGTTGTGTGTGAGACTGCAGAAGCAGAGTTATATCAGACTTTGTTGTTTTAATTGGCAGTGCCAGACTTTGCATTTAAACTGGGCAGGTGCCTCCAAAACTGTACCGATGTATCATCATGCTCTCTGTTTGTTTTAGCATCCTGTGTAGTGGTTTGATCAGCATGCAAATGTTCACAAACAAAGGAAGTGAATGTGTTTTACTTGCTTAGCAGAGCAAGTATTATACGCCTCACGTAGTCTGACTAAATACTGACTCGGATATGGAGTTACTGTGGCATCATAAAAATTTGCCACATTAAAATTTAAATGAAATTTCCAAATGAAAAAACTCCGATTTACCTAATTCAATACATTCCCTTGAGTAATGAGTGAGTGATCTACATATCGCTGTTTCCATTCAACAAGCGCACATCTCCATTTTCCAGTGATTTGTTGTTCCCACATCATTTGTTCATTTTCATGCACCTGGGAAAAAGCACCCTCATTGGATTTATGATACTTTGTCAAACTGAATAAGCTCAAAAATTCAACTCAAAAGTCAAATTTAAAAAAAAGGCTGCAGTTTTCTTCTGGAGGTACATGCTTATTATCAGCATTGACAGTTTGTCATTTTGGGCTTCAGTGTCTCTCTTTGCCTCTACGTCTTATTAGGGCTTGAAGTAGACAGCAATTACTGGAGATACACATCCCATCCGAGCCGACATGAGACCGCTGTGATGAATGACAGACAGCACCAATTTTCACCTGAATTGTCTCAAAAAATAGATAAATAAATAAAAATACACACTGTCAGAATTTCAAACATGCTGTAATAAAAGGGCTTTGACACTACCTTTTAATACCAGATAATTTCCATAATGAGTCGTTATTACCATTTTGTCCTTCTGCTTCGTCTTGCAGCGTGTCCATGAAATCTTGATTTCTGATGTGTATGCACACTGAGCTCAGGTTGCGCATTAGCAAAGCAAACTAAAACATTGTCAGAATGTAGGATGATAGTATGAGGCTGATAGCTTTGGGCTCATTTGCTTGCTCAAGGCTCCCAGACTGATCAGAGCCAAACATGGTGCAAATTGTGTCTGATTTAAGGGCAAACTGTTGAGCCGTGAGGCTGCTGCTGGGCATCATGACAAACTAAGTTGTAGCTTTTACAAAGTTGAGATATTGGTGATTATTTTTATGTAAGCTATAACTGAACAGTTATTGATGGAAAGCCAATGGATGGTCTCAATGTTGATCCCAAATTTGTTTTTATTGCTATTATTCAGGATGCTTGGCCCAGCTCTATGTATTGATATTTCAGGGTGGGAATGAGTGCAAGGGTTGCATTTATGTATAAAAAATTCAATTGTCAAATTTTGTTTACTCTCTTGAAAAATCAATCCTCCATCCGCTGGCAGACAGCGAGTTTGTCACGTCCAGAGCTCAACCAGTGATAAAGCACTTTCCCACTTTTCCAAATGGATCGCCTGCTTGTTTCCAAGGTCACCGCACTAACTGCCATCTGTGACTGTGTGTATTTGTGTGTAAACACAAGATTGAGGTTGTGGTCTGTGTGCTAGCATTCACATTTGTTGAGGTGGTGTGTGTGCATGAAATATGGAGATGAGTGTGGTACAGCGCTCAGTGATTCACACAGAATGTGTATGAATCATTGAGCATGAATCATATGTGTGTGTAAAAGTGTACATAAATATGATAATGTGTGTCAAATAATATACTGCTGATTAGATATGTATTATCTTATAAAACAAGAATAACATGCTTTGTTTCTTTATTTAAATAGATATTGATTAATTTTAAGAATACAAAATAGTTTAATTTAAAATTATCAAAAATAACTTGTTGCCAACACAGGATCTAATGGCTAATATGCCTGACCATTTCTAAGTTTTCGTCATGAAAAGAAATAAATGCCTGTCATTCAGTGAAAGTTTCTGACTTTCTAGTTTAATCCAAAAATAACCTTCCACTATTCCCCTTTGAATTGCCCTTGTGTTTTTTTGTTGAGTTCTTGATTTTGATGGAGAATCAAAATCAAAATGAGGCTTTTTTTTTTTTTTTCTCTCCCCTCTCTTTCACATGTAGGTCAGTTCCTGCTAACTGACCACTGTGCTCTGACTGGCTTCTCCTGCTCCATTTTCCCACTGTGTGGTTGCGAGTTGACAGATTCAGTGTGACATTTTGGTTTGAAACAGATTCCCGAAGGCCAGAACTGTGCTCAGCTTTATTTGTGTGACTGCCACTTAATATGCAATGAGGGCAAAAGGACACACACATATGACCTCAATCACTTTTTTTGGTGTTAGCAGATTCTGAAACATGAAGATCTTCTTTGTGTATCTTTGGCCAGTTGTCACTTTTATTCGTGTAATAGAAAATGATTCACTATTTTCAAACAGTGCAATAAGATTTTGGTACAGAAAAACAACTAACCCAAACTGGTTTTGTTCCGTCTCAGTAAGCAAAAACAATTCCAGCAGGCAAGACATTTATAAAGGTTTGTGCTCTTGAATCAAGGCTTCGGGTGTGTGTAGCCAAGATAAACAGTCCCATTGCATAGACACTGAAAACAAACTTGGAGAGGCTCAAATACATGAAGTGATTTATTTATTACATCCAAAAGGCAAGGTGAGGTAATGTATTTATATAGCATTTGTACTACAAAGTGGCATTTCAAAGTGGTTACAAATTAAATAATAAAATGAACAAGAGAGGATAAAAAAATAGATAAACAACAAGTTGTTCCAGTCCAGTAAGCCATATGTAAAGCAGTAAATTGAGGAAAATGAATGATACATTAGTCTTATCTGCTCAGGACACGTGAATGGAATCACTTTTATAGATCATGTTTGGACACAAATACTCTCGCAACGTTCTTAAAAGGCTGCTGCTGCAACTGCTTCATGGTTTGCGATGATTTTCTCTCTGTCATTAACTCATTCACCCCAGTTTAGTCTTTATTTAGTGAGAGATAATTCTGGCACACCCAGTCATTAATCAGTTCAATGCTCTGGCAAAGTGTGTCAACGGATGTAGTGATTTCTGGCACAACTTCACCTGCTTCAAAGGGGCATGATGTAGAAAAACTGTCTGAAGGGTTGAAAACTTAAGCAACATCTGCAGTACAAAGACGAGCGTTATTATGAGACTATTGTGGGTGAATAACACTATAGTTGTGGGATGAGAGATAAATATAGATTTGAGTATCATCTGCGTAAGTATGATAATTAGTATTGTTCTGAAAGACCTGGCTTAACAGCAGCATGTACAGTAGATTAAATAGAAGGGGTGCAGGTATTGGTCCTTATGGTACTCCACAGTTAATGCTGACCTGCTTAGAAGTAAATAAAGTAATTACTGCAAGTAAAACATCAACCGGGACAGATCAGTACCAGTCTTACACGGCTATAATAACGGGATACATGGGTGTATGCATTAATGTGTTGCCTATACTTAAGTCTTTGTAGTAATATTGTAAATATTTCATGGAAACACTCTTACCCTCTTCCCCCTTCACTTCTCTTTGTACTTTTCTGTATGTTTGGCATCCCATTTTGTGCTGTGACAGAAACATTCACTTAACTTTCACAGTTTTCACACCGTGCCATCTGTTTTTCCATTGTTATGGGTCCATAGCAGACAGGACAAAAATACAACACAAAAACTTACCTCAATGACTTGAGACAGTCACACACTCAGTTGACTGCTCTGACTCGGGTGGCTTTGTGCCAGCTCTGTGGGTTGTGATGTTGGCTTCACTCCTTGCACAGGTTTGTTTACCAGTCACATAGTGGACTGTGTGATGCTGCAGCAATTTTCTTTTCTAGCGTTTTGACTTTAACAGTTGCAACTGTCAAAAGCCAAACTGTCCATTCAGTGTAGTCCTGCAAAAAGAACTTTGACTACATTGCTGATTAAAAGAGAAAATACGTATACTTTTAAACATGATGAAAGACTTTGATATCAGCCGTTGTATTAGATACGTGCAAATCTTCCAACAACATTTTCAAGCAGGTGTTTGAAGAAATGAAAGAGGGGAGGCTGTGTTTACACGGTCAAACAAATCTGTCACTGATTGAAAACTTTTTTTTTTTTTTTTTTTAAATCTTGTTTTATTGAAAATAAGCAAAATGGCATGAGTGGCTCCAGCCTTTTCAATTTCTCATATTTGAACATAATGAACAACATATTAAGAAACATTAATCAGAGTATGTGCAACTGCATGTAAAAGGCAATTTTAGTAGAATATTCATTTTCATAAGACTTTTGAACAAATTTGTGAAATAGTATCTTTTTCAAAGTAAGGACAAAAAACGTAATATTTTGTGCATGTAAATGTATTCAGTCTTATTAACATGATCAAGAAAGCTTTGACCTCAAAGTTGGGCTAGAATAAAATCAGCAGGAGGATTTTTCACAATTACAGTACATTACAATGAGCTTATGCTGACATGCAGCGTAAATAATGATGGTGTGATTTTTACTGTTAAAAATCAAAATGTCATCAATTGTTTAACAGAAAAGATATTCAGTATCAGCGAATACCATTTCCAAAAAATATTTCAATACAAAGGGAACATTAGCTGACATTAAAACCAGACATCATAGTGATTGACATAGTCAATAGCCAATGGGGTTGAGGTCTGGATCTGAAGTTTCCGAACAGTGAAAGGGACTGTAAACTGGCACGCTTAAAGTGACGTAGGACTAATCTGAGTCATTCTTCTCCCACTTTGACTTCAATTAGCATGTGTGGGGGTTAACTTGGACTTCCGCTTGCAGAACACATGGTCATACCATCGACCTTGAATACTGAAATACCAAATGTAATCTTTCAGAATGCTGCTAAATAAGTATTAAAATTCTGGTATTCATAATAACTGTAGCCCAGAGCATGCAAAGGAGCTGCTGACAATGGCTAATTCATCAGTGCTAATTTGCCGTATTAGAGGGAGAGATTGCCTGCAGTGGTTGTTTCAGCGTTTCCTTTTTATTTCCATGCCCACTGCTCTTTTCCTCATTTCCGTCCTCTCTTAAAACCCACACAATCTTTTACCATCCCTTGTTCTGCTTCTTGCATTGTGTCCAGACATGCATACCTCATCTAGTATGAATTCCCTGTGGAATTCCAGGTTGTTAGAATGTGTCAACTATTTATTTATATATTTTTCTTTTATCAAAATCTTAATTTTGTCAGCCAATTGAGCTCTGTGCTTTTACAGCAACAACGAGCTACACATAAATTCAGCTACAGGCATACATTTTTTCTTTGAATTGCTAAGGTGAAGTAGTCCGATGTGGTCAAAGTGTCTTCGGAAGATGGTTTTGGGAGGGATGGATGGGTCAGCAAAAATATGTGTCTTTGACACCAAAGACGGCTGTGTGTATCCAGCAGTTGATGGTTTATTTTAACCACAATTGTTCTTTAGCCTTAACCAAGTGTTTGTTGTGCCTAAATCTAAACCAACCTTAACTATAGTGTTGGAAAACCGTTATATGACTCATTTTGTGTAATGCTCTGAAGTCTTACTACATCAACGTACTAAAACAAGACAGGGACTGAGAGTAGCATGACTGTTCAAAACATTTACATTCCTCATAAAATATTTTTGGAATGTTATGTCTGAACGCCTAATACATTTCCAAATATGGCTTATCTTGAAAATGATTCCAAGCGTAGGGTGCATAGTATCAAAGTGTAGTTTTGCCAGGTTGGAAAAAATTATGAGGACAATAAGGATCATACACGTCAACCTTCACATTTTTCTGAAAGAGTTTTGTTTATAATTGCTCTCTCCTGGTGTCCTTCCAGGGTCACAATTCTCCTGTATTTCTCCGGATTTATGACTTTTCACAGCTTTTTTAAAAAAATCCTTTTTGTTATCACAACTTGTTTCTTGCAAAGTACATCATACATAAGCCCCACTACTTGACACGACCAATGAAAAGCGTTTTGTTTCCTTCCTGTTAGCGCTTCCCCTTTTTCCCTCCTTTTCCAGCCAGTCAGAGAGGGGCACCCCATTGGGCCCGCATGAGTCAGTCACAGCTACCGGTGAACACTGCATCTATGTGCTCTGCATTACACATGCATAAATCTGATGGGATGTTCTTGCAGGGTTTTGAGTGGTGCTTCAAGGGGTTTGGGGCAGACCCATCTTGCCCTCACCTACTGCGGCAAGATTCCCAGCTGTCTTTCAGATACTATTAGCCTCCCTTTCCACTTTGCATAGACATCCAGGTCCCAGGGGTGTTTGAGACAGGGAGCACAGCCAGCTGTGGGTCCCTAGCATGGACCAAGCCTACAGCCTGGCCTCCCTCCCTCCTGCTGGATTACCGGGGTCATGAACCAAAAGCATATCAAATCATACCAAATGTAATAATCATAAGAATGTTGGTTCAGTGTACATATTAATTTATTTTCATTCTTTAAAAGCCACCAGAATTCAGGAAACTGTCTTCCTGAAACTCAAATTTTGTAGCTTTAAAATCCGACCAATTTTTTTGCAGTGTTAAGGTTGGGAAGTATGCTGAAGATTGTCTGTACAGATGATCGATGATGACTGATAGAAACAGGAAACAGCATTTTACAGTTAAAGAGGAAGGGAATGTGACAAAAGGCATTTGGTTTGTGTTAGAATGAAATGATTAATAACATATTTTTAAATTTAGTTTGGACGGCTTGTTATACTTTTAGTTTTACTTCCAAATTAAGTGTTTTAGATAATACATCAAAACTGTTGGCTTGTAAACGACCTGAAATGTGTTTTTTTTGTTTTGTTTTGCCTGTCAGGATTCACCGTAGTGATCCTCTGTTTTCCTGATGTAAGCATTTGGTGAATATGATGCTGTCATATCTGATTGCATGATGAAAACCATGCAACTAAGATCAATGTCAAAAATCAAAATAATCCTTTACGAGGCATGTTCAAAAAGCACCCCAGGACTTGCTTGAAGGAGAGAGGAGTGTTACTTATTCTCTTTCCCACACACACTGCCTCCCTGGCCGTCCAGGGATTCAAACCAGCATCCCTCCTCTTTGACCTCCAGGCGCCCACATCCAGGGCTTCTTGAGGAGAAAAGTTTCCTTTGTCTTGACTTGTCCTGTGGTTTTCCCCCGCTGAGTGTGTTTGCTCTCATAGTTTGACACACAGTTTGCTGTTTCTACACACATCACATCTTGCCATCAATATCCGCTGCTCATCTGAAAAGAGTGGTGAGGTGTGTGCGATATCTTAGGCCCTCACATTTGCTCAGAAACAGGTGCGAATCCACAATTGTGATATCAAATAAATAGCTATGCTTGTAAAGAAACAAATGAGTATGCCTCGGGGTTCATAATACGTTCTCCTGCAGAAAAAAAGGTTTGATTTTAAGGTATCAAGTTCCTCAGAGGGACATATGCTTGAGTGACCTTTTTTCTTCGTTTCTTCTTTTCCCCTTACATCTGGTGGGTTTAGTATGGCTATTTATCAGCTTCAAAAGCATTCCTCCCACTGCTATCTGCTTTCTTATTTTTCATTTGTAATGCTTTGGTAGTGTTTGGATAGGCTAATGCTGTATAGTCACAGGCGATGTTAAAACTGTGACTGAGAATAAACTGAGAAATGTGGATTGTTGCTCTCTGTTTGAATTAAATTAAAGCCCAGTCAGATGGAAAATACTCAAAGGCCCAATTTTAGAGATCAGGACTGAGCCAGTATGTGAAGCCAAAATGATACAAGGTTACCTAGAGAGCACAGACCTCCACCAAGGGTGCTTAATCCTCCATTTTTTATTTTAGTTTTCTTCTGCATCTGGATTTTCATCAAACTTTGTGACATGCAATGCTGATCTTCTGAGGGGTGACTTTTTAAATATATATATATATATATATATATATATGTATATATATATAGTTTTTTCTTTTGTAACAAACAGTAACATGCACTTTGTGTTTCCAATCACTGCATAGAATAACAGAAGGGAAAAGACATACAACAAGTGGGACACAATCGTGAAGTGGAATGAAATTTATTGAGTAATTTAAACTTTTTTAACAAATAAAAAACTGAAAAGTGGGGCGTGCAATATTATTTGGCCCCCTTGCGTTAATACTTTGTAGCGCCACCTTTTGCTCCAATTACAGCTGCAAGTCGCTTGGGGTATGTTTCTATCAGTTTTGCACATCGAGAGACTGAAATTCTTGCCCATTCTTCCTTGCAAAACAGCTCGAGCTCAGTGAGGTTGGATGGAGAGCGTTTGTGAACAGCAGTCTTCAGCTCTTTCCACAGATTCTCGATTGGATTCAGGTCTGGACTTTGACTTGGCCATTCTAACACCTGGATACGTTTATTTGTGAACCATTCCATTGTAGATTTGGCTTTATGTTTTGGATCATTGTCCTGTTGGAAGATAAATCTCCGTCCCAGTCTCAGGTCTTGTGCAGACTCCAACAGGTTTTCTTCCAGAATGGTCCTGTATTTGGCTCCATCCATCTTCCCGTCAATTTTAACCATCTTCCCTGTCCCTGCTGAAGAAAAGCAGGCCCAAACCATGATGCTGCCACCACCATGTTTGACAGTGGGGATGGTGTGTTCAGGGTGATGAGCTGTATTGCTTTTACGCCAAACATATCGTTTTGCATTGTGGCCAAAAAGTTCGATTTTGGTTTCATCTGACCAGAGCACCTTCTTCCACATGTTTGGTGTGTCTCCCAGGTGGCTTGTGGCAAACTTTAAACGAGACTTTTTATGGATATCTTTGAGAAATGGCTTTCTTCTTGCCACTCTTCCATAAAGGCCAGATTTGTGCAGTGTACGACTGATTGTTGTCCTATGGACAGACTCTCCTACCTCAGCTGTAGATCTCTGCAGTTCATCCAGAGTGATCATGGGCCTCTTGGCTGCATCTCTGATCAGTTTTCTCCTTGTTTTTTTTTTTTTTTTTTTTTTTTTTTTTTTTATTTATTTTTTTTTTTTTTTTTTTATTTTTTTTTTTTTTTTTTTTGAGATGAAAGTTTGGAGGGACGGCCGGGTCTTGGTAGATTTGCAGTGGTCTGATACTCCTTCCATTTCAATATGATTGCTTGCACAGTGCTCCTTGAGATGTTTAAAGCTTGGGAAATCTTTTTGTATCCAAATCCGGCTTTAAACTCCTCCACAACAGTATCTCGGACCTGCCTGGTGTGTTCCTTGGTCTTCATGATGCTCTCTGCGCTTTAAAACAGAACCCTGAGACTATCACAGAGCAGGTGCATTTATACGGAGACTTGATTACACACAGGTGGATTCTATTTATCATCATCAGTCATTTAGGACAACATTGGATCATTCAGAGATCCTCACTGAACTTCTGGAGTGAGTTTGCTGCATTGAAAGTAAAGGGGCCGAATAATATTGCACGCCCCACTTTTCAGTTTTTTATTTGTTAAAAAAGTTTAAATTATCCAATAAATTTCGTTCCACTTCACGATTGTGTCCCACTTGTTGTTGATTAGTTTTCTTCTGCATCTGGATTTTCATCAAACTTTGTGACATGCAATGCTGATCTTCTGAGGGGTGACTTTTTAAATATATATATATATATATATATATATATACATATATATATAGTTTTTTCTTTTGTAACAAACAGTAACATGCACTTTGTGTTTCCAATCACTGCATAGAATAACAGAAGGGAAAAGACATTATTGGATGGCTTAAAAACAGCGCCAGCTTTTACATTAAGTTCTTTAACCGTCCTCTGCGGATCATGAATAGCCATGCCAGATTCTTGCCAATTTTGCCAGTAAAAGACATGCAAACCATATTGCAACCCTGTGGACCTGCATGTTATTGCTGTATTTAAGACTTTTTCAACCCAATCACAAGAAAAATGTTGTCAATGTATGCATCTATCTGGATATGACGCATTTGTTCATTTTTCTATAACAGATATGTTGAAACTTTGCACGTCATTTACACCATGGTTAGGTTTAGCCATGGTTCAGACAAGATCATGCTTTTGGCTTAAAACACCTCCATTTGGGGGGAACAATCCCAGCAGGCACAGCGCTAGTGTCTTGGTAAAAAAAAACGTCTTTTTTTTTTTTTTTGTCTACTATCCCAGCAGGAAATGCAATGATGTCTCCGTTAAAAAAACAACTGCTTTTCATGCCTAAAAAAGCTACTAGACACAAAGCTTTTATAAAAAAAGAGAAACTTTGGTGCATAAAAGCTGCAAAGAGAACTCGCTTAATCCCAACTGGTTTCGTTGTTTTTTGGTCTCCTCTTGGTCTGCAGCTTGGCAGCTGTCTGGCGTAGTTGTCACTCTCCTCATCATACATGACACATGACAGCTGAGCCATCCTTGTTCTCGTTCCCCCTTCCCCATACAAATGATTAGCTTAATATGTGGAACATTTTTCAGCTTTACTTTACCATGTCTGTGTTATATTGCTTCTCCCTCTCAGCACTGGGGAGAGTTTCTTTGTTTTTAACCATCTTAAATAAAACCATGATGCTGCGAGACTGGACCTTTGCTCCGCTGTGGCTTTGTGAAAATGTCCTAAAGTTTCCACGCTGTAATGAATACACATTGTGTGTTGCTAGCGCTGTTTCATATATAGGTATGCAGCCTTGTAACTGCCCCTCTATTCATACCCATTCATCTCTGAAAACAATTGCAGACACACCAAACAATTGAGGTTAGCTCTGTATTCAATGATGAAATATTTTCTGCAATGAATTTACAGTCTCCCTCTCTTTATTCCTCTCTCCCGGTCTCTGCCTCCCCATCGTTGCTGCCTGGTGATTTCTCAACCATCCTTATGTTGCATCACCTCTCCATGTCTACCTAAAGGTAAGAGTCTGGTCTTCTAAGAGCATTTGTGTTGCTGGTATATTGGATATTAGATTAATGTGTGAAAAGTATACTCTTGGCTTTGATTCTTTTTCAAAGTAAGTGCTCAGTTAAATCATTATACAGCAGTTAGGAAATCCACATAGATTTCTTTAAAGTGGTGTCGCATCAAATGTGATAGAACAAGATTAGCATTCCTCGAAAAGCAAGAAACAAGAAAGCTGGGACTCCTGGGCAATAATCCTGGGCAATGTGCCTTTAAGTTCAGATGAGAAGCTACCACACACTCTACACTAAACCCCAGGACAGAGCTGGAAAAGTGCTTGTTTTTGAGGCAGCCCCCTTATTAAGGAGTGAAACATTCTTAAATGAATTCTGGGAAGATTTGAAGTTAATCTCCCTAACCCCCTCCACAGCCATTAGGAATCAGCCATCAGGCTTGCTGCCTTTGAAAACAATCAAAGCTGCTCTTCTGCTTGTGTTGCTGTTGCATTGGCGTTTTTCAAGCTCCAAAACTGCAGAGATTAATTTATCACTACCGATTATCCTTCTGATGCTGCTGTTTGGGTGAAATTAAATGCATGTGTGAATGGTGTTTCTAATCTGAGGCTTTTGATATTAGCTCTTTTGTGGAGATAACAACTTACTTAATGGATACACCATTCAATTAAAAAAAAAAAAATCACAGATTACGTTACAGCATCAGCCAAATCAGACTCAGTGAACACGATTAACTGTCCTCTAAAGCATGAACTCAGAAGACTCCGGGGACTCATTCTGTGCACTGTCACTGTCTCCTTGCTGCTCTTTTCTTTATTCATTCTGCATAGAAGCTCTACATCTGTCACAGATCATGGAGCGAGACAAAAAAATCCCTTCTTCTTTTGTTTCTCGCCATGAATGGAGCTGAATGTGAAATGAAGTGGGGATGCTAACAGACAAAAGTGAAATACTAAAGTGGGAGCAACATATGTGAATGCCGAAATCAGTCTGATATGCTTTTAAGATAACACACTGTATCCTTAGCGCCGACCTACCACGTCTCCGGCATAACTATGTAATTTGTGGCCGAGGACGACAGGAAGTCATAAACAAAATAACTGAAGCACTTAACTACCTCTGCCAAGTGCAACAGTCCCCGCTTTTTTCCAAGCAAACACTTGGAAACAACACACAGCAGCCATGCAGAGTTCATTCCAATTTCCAATGTATTTCAGCTCCTGTTGGATCAGACATTATTATAAAACAAAGCTGATTCAATTAGACAGATGCAAGAAAAGGACCCACAAACACAAACCAGAAAAAGAGGGAATATGGCTTTCCTTTGTGCCTTATCTCCCAAGAGCCTGCCATTGCAATCCTGGGTCTAATCTCCTTTTTGTTTATGCTGGCATTGTTTTCCCTTGTGTCCATCACTCTTTTCTACTTCAACAGTTTATCTCAAATTCAGGGAAATGTACACAAAAACACCTTAGGCTGTTTAAAGAGGGGAGAGGGAGGGCCTTGGCAATGGGGACACAAAAGCCTTTGGCCCAGCGAAATATCCGAGAGCCTCTCTTTACAAAGCTTTGTATTGGTTTTCTGAAGGGCTAGCAATGTGGTAGCTATTACCAATGCTGGCGCAGGACGCCACATTCTTCCTTTGCACAATCATAAAAATGTCATTCGTGTCAGCTTTTAGGTTAAGCTGGCATGATATCAGTGAAGGCAGCAGCCTGCAGTCAGAGGCTGGTTACACATCAGTGCTGAACTCTAGATCAAACACCGGCCCAGGACAGGCCTAAGAGAAGGGGAGTACAGGGACTACTTATTACTGAGGAAAAAAACTTTCTGCAAAGAAAAGTGGGGAAGTTAATCTCCCTAACCTGCAAGCTCCACAGCCACCATGAGGCATCTGGCACGGACGGAATGATTCCACTGAAATCGATCAGTGCCGCCTCACTGCTGCATTGTGTTGCATTGAAACGTCTAAAGTTAGAAATCACACAGTCCAGTTATTGCTCTCGGTTGTTTTCTTTCGGCTATTTCTCCTGCTGAGTCAGCTAAAGCATCATACCCGCAATCCACACAGGCAATGTTTGAAAAGTCCTTCCATTTTAACTTTGTTGATGCTGTTTGTGTCTGTGTTATTCAAGTGACAACCACCATGCTTTAGTTGTAATGCAGTCCCACAATTGAAAGAGGTTGTTGCAAAATACTTTCGCAAGAATGTGTGTTTGATTTGCCATTGCAGACAACCTTGCATTTTTTGTGCCGGAGCTGTTTGCTAAGTGACCTCCACAGTGTTGTTGAAAAGGAATACTTCACCCACCAAACTATAATTTGTATATCAATTAATTACCCTGTTTCCTTGAATTTGTGAAGACAACGTTTATATCCTCACATGCCTCCATGGTGAACAGAGAATCCAAACAAAAGAAAAAAGTTCTTTAAGAACTGAATTAAAGGAGGGGTTTAACAACAGCAAAATAATTTAACATCCATTTACAAACTCTCAAAAAACTCGGAAAATATAATCTGTCATTTATCAAGTTGTATGCTTAGTGCTTTCCAAACACATGTGATTTTGCTAAAACCATGCTATTTAAAAAAAAAACCTGTGATGAAATGAACTTGAATGTTGCATTTTATGGTGCAGTATTTTAACCTGAACATGGCTTTAAACAGATGCTAATGTTAAGGGCTAAACTCCAAAAATATGTAAATTCTGTGTTTTTAACACCTATATTTTGTCCTGCCAAACAAATTCACTCGCATTTTACTAGACAGCGCTGTAACGGCTAGTATGTTTTCAGCCATTTTTGCTTAAATACCAAGAGATTGTGGTTACTGCTTATTTATCTGATCTCGGCTTCCATCACTTTGACCAAATTAAGATTTTTATACCTTTTCGCCGAAGTTAGCCGTGGCTAGAGGCATTATGTTTTTGGGCTGTCTGTCCTTCCAATTCTCGTGAAGGCTATATCTCAAGAATGCTTTAAGTGAATTTCTAAAAATGTGGCACAAACGATTATTTGGACACAATGATGATGTTTCCCAATGAAATATCTTAAGAACACGTGGTTTTTTTTTTTTTGCTTGTTTTTTTTTTTTTTTTTTCAAGTTTGGCAGAAATGTCTACATTAATTCAACAATGAACTGATTACATTTTAATGGTCAGAAGTCAAAGTCACTGTGTCCTTGCGTCCATGTCATTCTCTGAATGCAAAGGGGGTTTCCTCAAATTTGGCACAAATCTCCACCTGGACTCAAGAATGAACTGATTAAAATTTGGTGGTCAAAGGTCACTGTGACCTCACGAAACAGAATTTTGGCCATAACTCAATTTTTCTGCTAATTATGTCAACATTTCACGCATATTTCTAATAGAATATAATAATGAAATAATGATATAATGTTTTACAAAAAACACTTTTCTGACAGATGGAGAGTAATTCGGTCAAATACTGACTTGATGTGCGTGACACTTGTACTGACAAGGAAAATATACTTAAACCAAATTCAGGTTTCAAAATGTCTAAAAACAAGCCTGTAATTTCTCAGCTTTATTAAATGAGCTAATCTACAGCGATACAGGCTCATGATTGCTATAACAGTGAAGCTCCTTTAAAGTTTTGGAAGCTTACTGACAGAATGACAGGGTGACTTATGCTGCTGGGTGCAGGTAAAAATACCCATGCTATTCTTTTGCACATTGATGGATATGGCCCAGATGTTTCTCCCCTGCATTTCTCCTTCAAAACAAAGGCACTCTGAGGCACAGCTATAACACTACATCATTGCAATGATGCATAACATTCAGTTTTAACAAATCCCCTTTAAAACTGGACACAGAGCCTTGAATGGTTGTCTTCAAGTTGTTCACAACCTAAAAACTTGCTCCCATAAATAAACTTCCCCTCCCGTGTGACTCTTAAAGTCAATTTTAGTTGTCTGATCATCAGCAGATGCTCAGCAGGGTCGTTGATTGGTGTCATGGCAGCGGGAACAGTCTATGATGGGAATTAGGGAGTGTGGCTGATAGCAAACATTGTCGTCTACAGCCCCACAAAAGATAAGTGGCTGTCATCGCCAGCTGACACCTGACCAGGCCTCTCAGAGTCAGTCTCTTCCTCCCCATCTTTACCATCCCGTCTCATCTTTTCACATATTTTCCTTCCCTCCTGTGTCTCTACTGCTTACCCCCACCTCTCTTTTACAAACCTGTTCTTCCTCAGTCTTTATTCTGTGCTCATTTTCACACATGTAGTAATAATCTTAGGTTGTGCAAATGGCTTCACAGGCTGGCAATACAGCCAGTTCTCCTATAATGTTGGTCATGAACCAATCTGCAGGCCAAGGTCAAACTTGAGCCCCTTATCTCTTTAAGTTATATAAAACTTAGAATAAAAGACGTGCTCAAGACAACCTGCACTTGCTTTAATTAAGTAACAGATTGGTCACTGGTAACAGATTTTAAAAAGTTGACTAAAAACAGTATTGCTGCCTTATTAATGACTTGTGTTATTTTGTTGTACCACTTGTTGTTTGATGTCATGTTGTCATCTTGTTAGTGTTGGATGCTGCTGTCTCACGTGTTAAAGTGGCTTTAATCTCAATGTGAATTGCTAGTTAAATAAAGGTTATATACACATGTATATTTCATAAAGAAGTGATAGATACTTGTCTTTTGATTCTGGCTCGTTTCATGTTGACACTGATTTATAGGATAAACTGAGCAGGAAGCAGACAAGGGTGTCCCACAGTGGACACTGCACTGAGACTAGCAGACCAAGCCAAGCAAGGTCAATGAAGAAAGAGACGAGCAGAGATACAGTGCAGCTGCAGTGGTGCATTAACAGCAGCCACTTCTCATTTCTTTGACAAACCCATTGCCCTGTTCCAAAGGCAGATGGAGGCAAAATGACGGCAGTAAATTATAGTGGGATGCTTTTAATTTGCAAGTCTATTCTCGCTTGGAAAACAGCTCTCTTTCTGCCAGTGCTGAGCAAAGGATTCTGGGTGTCATTTTAGCATTTTAAGAGATGAGGAAAGAAGAGAATTGAGCAACTTTCAAACGGTCTTGTTTTTATAAATGTTTGGCCTGGTGGCAACAATCAGAGAGCTTACAGCTTCCGTGCTTGTATTTTATGGTTGAATGTGTTTATATCTGTTTTCCCTTAAGTCCCTCGCATATAGTCCTGAATATATTTTATTTGGATTCTTTTAGATGGTTTACTCACTCACTGTCCATATTTCAAAAGTGATTACAGTGATAACAAGATAATTCTCAACTGACTCCTGAAGTGTTTCCAAATAGATAAACTTATTCACAGTCCATGTTCTTGCCAAAAACTTCAAGTCATTGTCGCTCACAGTAAGTGAGAAACGGATTTCAAAATTCAACATGGCAGCTGTAATTTATGGCAAATGTTAGGCCAAGGGCCCTGGAGGCAAATTAGAAAATTATACAAAGCATTCCTAAGTGATTGGGCTGCATACATAATAATCATCTGAGCCTTGAGTCATATTTTGGGTGTTTCTTTTGCTGCCCTCACATTTCCACCCGCACTGGACCATTTCTGATTGCAGTCTCAGTGTTACATCTCGGCAGATTTCCCCACAGAACGTACAGGGAGGGTGTTGGGCTGAAGTCAACCCAAAGAAATCTTGGTTGGCTGAAGGTTAACCAATCAATTGGTCAATGGGGGAAAAAAATCTATGTTATCTTAAGGTTAAATATTTAACACAATACACTGAGTGCACTCTACCTGTTAACGTTGTGTGTCCACCAAAGCATTATTTCTCTGAGGCCAGCATATGTTTAGGTTAATTTGCAATGACGCTGAGCATCTATTCTGGAGAAACTAATACACAAAGACCTGGTCTGTCCTCACTCCCCACGTGATTCATCCTTCCCATCATCCAGATCAAGTGCCCTACCTTGTGCCAACATTTTTACTTCCACAGATATTCCGTATCTTGGAAAGTAGACGCAACCAAAGCGTCTCAGCTGCAAAACACTCTGTGTATCTAGCTAAGCGTTTGCAAAACAGAAATTGAGGATTTTCAGCTGGAGAAAAACCCATTTTGGTTGAAACATGGCCTGAAGAAAGCTATTTTCTAGCCAGTCAACTAACCAACCAAGAGTCACCAAGGGTGACACTTTTACAGATGTTATGGGGTATAATACAGCTATATAGTGCTGTTAATTGAAATTGTAAAAGGTAATTGAAAACAGTCCTGCTCCAAAGTCAGCGTATCATAATAACTGGTATAATGGTCCATACATTCTGGGAGGATGAAATGAATGAATCATCTATTTTAGGCATCCAAGACTGCTTTGGTTCTTATAAAGAACGGGGTTTTATCGGGTGTCTAGTAATGCAATCTGACACTGAATTTCAGTCACAATGTTTATTATCAGCAGAGTAGCGTACTGTGTTGGTGTTGGCAGCTATTGAGTCTTGTGGCGCCAGACATGATGTTGTCACTTTCTGATGAGAATACAAATGTTTGGACAGCTAGCTGAACTTGTGGATGGGGTTGTAGCTGACAAAGCTTAGCGTTCAGGCTTTCCGTCTACTCTCAGCTTATTCTGCAGGCACGGTGAGGGAAAACACGGGAGGTGTTGCTCATCTTTATTATATGTTGGAGATTTTAGGATTGTTTAAGGCTTCTACACCTTTTCACTTTACCACTTCACTGGTGTGGATCCAGCATTCCATTTGGGGATAAAGAGAATACCAAAGCATATACAACAAAGTCCTCCCACACAAATGTATGCCAATACAAACCATACAACTTCTTTAAACTAAAATAAAATGCCAGTACATGAAAGGAGCCAAGATATGAACTTTTTTTAACTGAAAATGAAACGCAGAAGATTTATTTTACATCAGATTTTATGTAACACAACTTCAAGACCACTTTTCAAGAAAAAGAAAATAAGAGAATGGGTGTCAAGTGTCCTTTTGAGTGACGTGCTTTAGTTTACTGTCTCCACCTGCCACCATGTTAAGCTGTTTCCCCCCTGCCGAAGCTCCGCTCATTGCATCCTATTCATAGGATTACCAGAGATGCAGGTGTTGCCATAGCAACTGCAGTTCAGGCAGTGGCAACTGGGCTGTGGTGGGGCCTGGTGGCTGTAATGTGTGTGTGTGTGTGTGTGTGTGTGTGTGTGTGTGCGCGTGCATGCGTGTTTGAGTGCATACGTGGGTGTTTGAGAGTATTTGTGAGAGAAAGAAATGGTAAGAAAGGAAACACAAAAAACACTTCAGAGTTTGTCTCCATATTTACTACTAAAAGAGGTGAACAGCCTGTAACTCTTAGCCTGTGCTCACACACATATACCCAGTTACCATAATTCGATACTGGTGGCAAGAAAAGCAAGTGAAGTGACAGGGAGCTGTCTGTAACTGTATGAAAGTGGTTGACTCTTTTGAGGTTTGTGGACATGGCACTGTTGCATGCAGTCTGTTAACTTTGTGCCTAATGCTTTCTTCTGTTGCTACTGCCTATTGTTGCTCTCCACCATGTGACTGGTGATGACATTTTTGCTTGCCAGGATTATCCTGAAGAACATGTGGTGTTAATCACCTTAGCAAACAGGCAGTATGTCAGGAGAAGAGGTACATTCGCTGAGACAATCCTCTTCCTGAAAACGCTGTCGAAGCATACAAGGAATTAGCAGAGGGTGACATCATTATTATGGATAGCAGCTTTATATTGTAATGGCTATACCACATCTGATTAATACCACCTCTTTTATAATGAAGCTAGAGGCATTATTTTCTGGCCTCTTATTAAGACTATGTTGTTTGCTTTTCTTTTCTTTTTTCTTTATTTTCTCAAACAACATATAGACAGGTGACAAATAAAGCTGGAGAGGCTTAACCACTTCAGAGTGCTCGGTAATGGCTTGATAAGTATGAAAAGGATGTGAATCATATGCTTTGGCCTTTATAGTTGCCAGATCTCAACCCAATGAACACCTATAGGAGATTGTGTAATGACCGTCGTGTAATGATTGTGTAACAACCATTCTTAAAACAGAGATTGAGTGAATTTATATTGGAGGAATGAAGCTCATCCCGTCAGTTTGAGTTGGGAAATCTATGCTCCGGAGCAAAGTGTTCTGGAGGCTTGTGATCTACCAACACCGAATGACTGTGCTCTTCTAAATGGCAATGGCAGACGCTGTATGACAGTTGTTACACTGCTGCACTGAAGATAGCAGTTTTACCATCAGGAAGACTTACTTTCTTCAACTGCTGCCTCCAGTGTGCCCTATCAAACTTTAACCACACTTGTGGGAAAGCAGGTACCAGAAATATCAGTCATTTTGTAAGACATATAACTTTTCATGGCATTTAAGAAAAACTTTAAGAAAGTACACCACACATTCTCCCACCCAACTTCTTCTAAACCAACACTTAGTCAGTAATCTTAAGCATTAAACTGTCATGCGCTAGGTACCCCTCCCCCACTGTGTTTGATGTCCAGGTATGGCGTGCCACATATACTTGTTGCATTTATTGTCTCTTTTTCACAGAAAACGCACAGTTTCTACTTGTTAAATGAATGCAGTCTGGCTTCAAAATAAACTTAGAACATATGTAAAAAAAAAAAAAAACAAAACAAAAAAAACACTTAACTTTTAGGTTTACTTCTTCAGGTCTAGGCAACAATAGCATGTGCTTAGATTTAGAGAAAAACATCATGGTTTGGCCTAAAATACCTCCTTTTCTAACTTATGTAATGTAACATCATACCAACTTAATTGACTTATGGTTACACATTGGAAATGAGCAGCGGTCTCGCGGGTAAAAGTCCAGACTTTGTTAAAACCCATCCACCTCCTGTCCCGCCCACCCTATGCAGACATCTTTGCTCTTTATAAGTTAAGTATTGCTCAGAGTGTCAAAACATGGTGCCACCCAATGCATCTCATACTGCGGTTAAAAAGTATGTTTGTGCTTTGGTATTTGAGTCCGAGAGCCACTGACCAAGCGTCTTTATTTGATGACATGGAAGTGATACCGAGTTAGGATTGCCCACTGCAATGGAGAAGTGTGTATAGATAATGAATGTAAAATAAAAGGAAATCCTTCTACATATGTAAATGGCTTTGCTGAAGCCCAGTGGCTGTTACTTCGTCCACATCTGCACTGTCTTTCTCCTTCATTTCTTTTGGCTCTTGTCATTTAATTTCACCATGTATCAAAATGAATACGCTCATCCTGTTCACCATCTGTTTAAAATAACTCACAAAGACTCCCATATTAGACTCAGCTATGAACATGTTAACACAATAGAAGCAACTGATATGACATATCCCAGTGTGGTCCAAAACAAAATATTACACTGTAACAAATGACTTAGAACTTGTTTTTGCATATATCCTGTTTATTTCCTTTGGCTACACTATAGAAAAAAATGGAGTGCCTATATGTGAAATGTATTTGGAAGCAGCAGGGAGGCAAATATGAGTGAGGCACGTTGCCTCCCCCAGTGAGATGAATGAGGTGGATTCTTCTTGACATGAGATGATATCTGCTCCCCCACCAGTGGATTTACAGCAGGGACGCCCTCAAAAAGGCAGAGAGATTAGATGGCCCACCAGCAGATAGGAAGCAGTGATAAGTTAAAGTAAGGCTGTAGTTTTTAACTGCTGTGCTGCATTATTAAGGCTTTTGCAGAACACATGGTTGAATCAAAACTGACAGTGATTGCATTGCATACACAGGAGTGTGCATTACACTCATTGGAAGCAGTGTAATCATATTGTTGGGGGATTTTTATAGAACAGAGCAACAAGGGTTTGTGGATGCTATCTTTACAGCAACTGACAATGCAATTGTGTATGAATATTCCTGAGGAAAATCCCATTTGCTCACCATGTGGACACTCCATAAACTTTCCTGAAAAGAAGCCTGGTCCTTGGGTGTTTATTGTTTGTGCAAGGTCAAAGCACCACTTTTTTCTGTATCAGCTCCTCAAATTGTGCTGTAGCTTCCATCTCATTGCGCCTTTCCATTCACCTTTGCATCATCCGTTCAACAACAGGCATGAATACACCAAAGAGATTGACAATGTACATTTCAAGGCCAGGAAAATACAGTCAAGGGCTGCTTACGGCACATTCTGCTGCCATGAAAATAAAGCCTTTAGTCCCATTTCACCATGCAGAGAAAAATTACTTTGTATGCAATTGCTTGACTATAGCATTTTGATTTAATTATGCCTTTAACAATCAGTTTCCTGTTCTTAAATGGTATATAATTTCAAAAAACTCTTTCCGTATGTTAGGTGATGAATTGGTATTATCATCTTTACTGCCTTATTTAGGATTTATTTCAGTATCAGTAGCAATAAAAAAAGGTCTTGAGAAAATCTAAAAATTTGGTTTTCAGCAGCACAGATACCCAATTTGGTGTAAAGGTACCCTTGGGTCTTTTTTTAAATTACATGAGTATAAATGGCTATCAGAAAATAGCTTCATCCTTAATGGCCCTACCAAGCATTTCTGAAAAAGCCGAGGTAGGAATATGAAGCGGTATTAAAGAAATCATTAGGGTATAAAGAAAAAAAAAGGATGATAAATTAAATGATTTTTATGGCAGGTAGTCTGTGTCTCTCTGGTGCTGATACTGACCCAAACTGATACTGCATTTGTGTCTGGTCAGCTTAAATTCTGGAAAAAAGCAGTGCATTTGTTTAAACACGCAAAGCCCATGGAATGTGGTTTCTGTTGGCATTCTGGGTAGGTTTGAGCAATAAATCAGAGTGAAGAGGCCGATGCGCAAAGGCAGCAGGGTTAACTGGCTGGCTTGCTACATAAAAGGCAGAGTCTGAAGGCCAGAGCTGCTTAGTGAGAAGACCCATTTGGCATCTATTTATCGGGTATCCTGAGCAGCTCTTTAGTGATTTGAGTGGGTGTAAAATGGACCAAAAGGAAAATTCCACCCACCCTTGCATCCACCGCTGGATATCAGTCTGTGATGTTCACTGCATTCTGGGAGCTGTTTTCTGATGATGAGTTGTAATGTACTTTCATGTTGAAGACGTTTTCTCTCAGTATGCCTCATCTACAGCAACCTTAGTTACTCATTTTGCAGCATGTCTCATACATATAGGTGGAGGCAGCGACACCAGTGCTAGTGGTGCCAGAGATAATTATAGTCGCAGTGAGGGTTTCCAGTGAGGAAAGAGTGAAACTGGCATCCCTTCAGGACTTAGTGGCTTACACTCCTTTTTGAAGCCCCTCTGAAAATCTCCTCTGATCTGAACTTGTAAAATCCCTGATCCCGTCATGGTTACTCAGACCTGTGGGATATGTAGGTGGCATGAGGAGGTTTAACAGCTAGCCTTATACAAAAAGCACCGGCAGCTCTTTTTTTGGCGTGGTTTGATGATGCTGTTGTAACAAGAGCTCCTCACATGGTGATCACATTATTATCAATTGTCATGTTCCGTTCTTGTCTTATAACAGTGACCACTTGTGGGTCGTGCATTGCTGCTGCTGGCTGTGCCAAGGTTTGCTCACAGCAAACCAAACGGTGCTGTCCAGGATTTAGCCAAGTTTATTACAGTTTCTGATATCCTGTTGGAAACTGATGTGGCAAGGAGGTCATCCAGTTTATTTTTAAACACCTGTACAATGGCTTGCAGGATGCTAGTTCAACTGTTCCCCAGCAAACTAGCAGCTAGAAGACACCTTGTTGTTGTGGCAAATAAATAACTGCAAGTCAATGGCATTTTCACGTCACAAAACACTACATTCATGTACCACACATGCTGCATCCGGTTCAGCGTCCAGATTCCTCTCTGAGATTAAGGCAACAAAAGAACTTCTGTAAAGGTTGGGAAAGATCATGATTTTGATGAGATGTTAATAATAAAAATAAAAACAATAATGTTGCAGTCACTGCAAGTGGATACTGTTTTGCAAGATTGGCTATTTTGGTGGAAAACAAGAAATTTGTCATCAGTGAATATTTTGCTTATCAGTACAGTATCAACATTTTTACGACTTGCCAGGTACTTTGAGTGGCAACATTTCCTCATCATGTTCCTCAAAACTTATTTGCTGTTTCAAATAAGTTGTATATGAACCTGACTCATAGGAGACAGGGCTGATCCAACTGGATGAAGAAATCTCACTTGATGTTGGTTCTCAGTCAGCAGAGCAGGGTTAGAGGTAATTACAAAATCATACACAGCTACAGTAATATAATAGCTTTCTCCTTTCTGGAATTGGTGGGAACAAAAACAAGCTCAAAGGTCACTGTTGTCAAATCAACAACAACAAATTCACCACACAAGTTTACTTGGCCTTCACCAGCAAATCTGCGCCTCAACTGAAATGAATGGCCCTCAAACTAAAATGTCATTTTTATACACGCTGAAGTCCTACCACCACACAGCCTAAAAGCGTCAGCAGATGTGCTACGTTTGGTAATGAAATCTTTTGAGAAGCGAATGAAAGACCAGTTTTTCAAGACCCAGAACATTCTAGGTCCTTTCTAATGTGTAAAAGACTAAACACGGGAGATACTTCTAGATTAAAGCAAAGATAATAATGATCTCACTGTCTCCAAAAAAGCAGTCTGAACAGTATGACTGCAAGCTGTGGTTGGCGTGAACTCAGGATGTACTAGATTCCTTGCAGAGACAGCATGCTTGACATCTGGTTGGCTGTGTTGTGACGACTGGAACTGGGCTGCACCGGTGATGTTAAGTTTGTCTGTCATCAAACACTGACTGCAGGCCTACAGCTGGTCAGATACTCACTGAGGCATACAAAAGCTGTTATCTTTTGAGCACAAAAGGCAATCATTTTGACTATTTTTTGTGTAGCCCAGCTGGTGGTTGTTGAGGGGATATAATATTACAATATACTTACACACAAAATTGAGTGGAAAACTACTAATATTACAATAATTTATACATGCAAAATATAGTGAAACTATTAATGACTACTGATGACCTATACTCTTTACCAAAATTAGCACAGGTATGCATTTTTGTTTTGGTCTGATTTTTTTAAACAAGGGAATACGCTATAAATAGGTGATAGATTTCCTGTTGCAAGTAGACAAATATGCCTTTTATTTCTGGAATGTCCAGTTCGATGTTAAGGATGCACTGTGAAACAGGTTTAGTAAAGAGCTGACAGTGAAATCGTTATGATAGCTGCTCCTTTTTATCAGTATTAGTGAAAGCTGTATTTGGGATTTTTCCCTTTATTGTTAGGGCAGCTGTAGAATGACAGGAAATGTGGGAGAGAGAGGAGGAATGACACGAAGCAAAGGGCCACAGGCTGGAAACAAACCCAGGCCGCTGCAAAGGCCTCGGCACATGGGGCGCACACTCTAGCAGGTGAGCTAGAGGCCGCTCCTACTTGTGTCTTTTTAAAAGTCATGCACACAGTTCTGTCCAACATCTATCTGTGGACATATTGCAGTGTTATATGCACAAAATACAGCATAATGGCTTACTATTAAGTGGTATTGATGGATTGGACTGCTATTGCTAACAACATCGTGGTTTTGACTTGTACTGGAACGCAATCATCTTGGATGTGACATCATTCTCAGCTCAGCTCTTTGACTTTAGATATAAATGGAACACAGCATAACCTACAACATTCACTTGCTTTTCTATTGTAGCTTGGATTTTAATGGTAAGGTAGAAAGTGAGAGTTAATGACAATCTTTGGTCTTCAGCAACCACATGGCCACCAGGGGGGTTGTAACCATTTTATATTCAACTAAAAAAAACCCAACTGTTTAATAGACGGTTGACACATTTGTTTTAGATTCAATTTATGAGTCTTTCAGAAATTGTCACTCGCCTACCGCTGATAAATTTGTTGTAATGGTGCCTCCCAGAAGCGTAATGCACTCAAACACATGACACAGTCATTTTCGAGCACTCAGTCTCGTGTCTCTCAGCCCACACACACAACAGGCAGCTGGTTGATTGTGCAAGATGGAAAAATAATAGGAGGACTGATAGAATATATGATTTGTAATCAGGAATCCATCCGTCTGCACACTGCCATTTAGATGTAACATCATGAATGTTTGCCTTCAAGAGTATTTCTTTCTTCTCAAAGCTGCATCATCATCAAGAAAAGAGAAAGTAAACACACAACTAAAGCATTTACCACAGTCGCTCTACACTACAGAATCTGTGAAGTTCTGGCATCCCATCAGAACATTTCCTCAAGGATCTCTGCTCTGTCGACACATTAGAAGTATTCACGTGACCTCAGCCATATGCCGCGGTAGATTATTTTAATCATACAAGGACCTTGTTGCCATTTTTAACAGATCTACTGTATGCAGCCTCTTCTCATCAGAGCAGAGCTATAACATCGTGTCATGTACTAGCTCACGCTAAGTGCATTTCCGTGTTCATTTGCGCTCTCGGTGCCTGTGTGATTTGTCCAGATAACAAGCTGATGAAACGATCAAGCATAGCATATGGTATAACCAACAGTCCTCAGAAGACTCACTAATTTGAGGGTGTAGGTGGATTGTTGGAATATACAAAGCACATATTTATTAATTATTGTCCATGAGGGCAGCATCATTTGCAAGGAGGAGGCTGCTTCCTGTTGTATATTGTTATGGAGGGATGGTAGATAAATCTAGCAGAAAAAAATGAATGTTGACAGCTTTAAACAGTGGCAAAGAGTGAGTAAGGACTCCATTAACCCAAAAATGTATGAGGTGTTTTCCTCTCAGTGTGTAGTTAGTTAGTTTTTGACTAAAACTTGTATTTTCGTTCTTTCTTAAATTTTGATTTGTCACTTCCTATCCTCCATGTATACCCTCCACCATCTCCCACTGAAGCTATTACATTAATAATAAATTTGATAGTACATTCTGTTCTCTGGTTTATTTTCACACTTGATTTACACTTTATTTCACCCGCGTGTTGCTGGGAGGAATTCCCCGCAGAGTTCCATTCAGCTGTCCACAAGAGGCATTTGCAAGCTCTTTTAAAAATGACACTAACTTCTAATAGCTGGAGATGATGGATAAAACTCTGTGCTTATGTTGCTGTGTTCAGGAGTTCTCAAAGGAATGCATTTGTCTCAGAAATAAGAATGTTTCCTATCCCTAAAGATAAGGAAAGACTGAGTGTAAGTGGACCAAAGGGACACAGAAGATACTTTAGAAAAAAACAACAACTTAGCAGTTTCCACTGTCTCATGTTAAAGTTTCAAATGCAGATGAATACACAGAGCAGTCACAGTGAAGTGAATATTTACAAGAGCTGTTAAGGATACACCATACTGAATTTTCTTTGGCAGTAATCAATAATATTCATGGTTGTTTCTCAGGCGGATATATTCTCATGTCATAACAATATTACCACCTACACACAAAGGAAGCTTACTTAGTACACATTGTAACACTCATTGTACAATGTGTGAAGAGATTGGTGGGAACACGGCAACATTGCGACGAACCAGTTGTGGCTCTCAACCTTTTTCATGTCAATGCAGTGCTTCCCCCATGATGAGAGTGTGTGAGTGGCAGTAGATGAAGACAGGTGGAAGATGACAACAGTAAACTTTTTTTAAAAAATGTATGTGTCCCTTTGAATCATTCTGTGTCCCCTCTGTAAATTTGAGGATTGTATGGGTCTGTGAATGCAGCACAGGGGAAGCTCTCCATGAAAACTGATTTCATCATCTGATCAGATCAAGTGAATCGATGAGAGGAGCAGCTGCTGTGAGTGAATGCAAACATTTAGGCCCAGCAGATTAAACCGTTAAGTTTCACTTTCAATGCGCCTTACGCTCTGCAGCTCCATCTGTGCCCAGAGTATGCTCTGCGATCTGAGAGGTGCAACACATAACCCGACTCCTAATGAATGGTCCAGCTCAAAAATTACATGTATTTCTGTATTTGTTGCACCAGATGTTACAGTCACTGCGGGCTGCCACAAATAAATGAATGTGTGGGAAACCCTGCAATGATCCCTTAAATTGATACACATAAGGTCACAGACCCTCGATTTGATCATTCTGTAGTTGTCAGAAGAATTCTGTAGAGTTGAGGAGATAACCATAGAGCAGGGCTGTCCAAACATTGTTGAACTAGCGCCAGATTAGAAAATGTGAAAATATCTGGGGCCAGCTGCTTCTTGCATCAAGGGTTGAAAATTAAAAAAAATACATTAAAAATCACAAACAGTACAAATGCAACAGTTTCATCTTTTAGTGAAAATGTATACAACTTTTCATTGCCCTTAAAAGCAGCTGCCCTTACTGTCGACACTTCTTGCTGTGGCTATATCTTTTAGGAAAAGTTGTCTGCTTGTTTACCATCTATTTATCAAAAGACATTAGTTCCGCCTGCATAGTTCCTACTTGATCGACATTTTTTAAACTTCTAATAGTCCTACTATTGTGAGGTGAATGGAAAAATACAGTGTTCTTGCTTGAATATTGTGCAGCAGGCCACATATCGTATATTTTGAAAGTCAAGCCCCACACTTCGGACATGCCTGCCATAGAGAAAGTAACCTGTGATCAGAATAGTCACTCTTATAGCCCTTGTTCACAAGGAGTTCATTTCTATGGTAGTGAAAATAAACAAAACCCCATTATTGTAGAGCTCTATGGACCCCTGATTGAGACAGACTGCTTTACACAATCAACTGGACCACCCCTTTGGCTTAGCCACTTTGGCTAAGTTAAGGGCTATATGAGTGAATTAGTGGTTAGGAATGGAGCGTATTTGTCTTTTGCAATACTGCTTTGACCACACATTCAGAATGGAATTCATTTCCTGGTCATACGATCTGACTTTGATAAAAATAATCTTTTGTACTGTTGACTCAGTCAAAAATAATGATTGTGTTGCTGGAGTTTGTGTTCCTCCCCCCTCTGCTTTGGAGAGTCCCTCCATTTCAAAGTCTCATAGAAATGCACGAGGTGTTGTTGCTGCTTTTGCACTCACCACATATTAGCACTAACTCTTCATTCTGAGTTTATGAGAATTTATGACCCCTTAAATGGATTAGCTTTATTGTCGGTAGCGCCACAAGTCACAGCGACCATGGTTTATGCATTCTGTATCCATCCACATAATGTTTCTCTTCCAGCTATCGAAAGCCAGAATGGCTTAAAGCAAATGAACAGAAGCCATCCTTTTTTTCTGTTTTTTTTTTTTTTTTTTTTTTTTTTTTTTATGCCGATCAAAGAGCAAACTTTGGCCCGGGCATGAAGGTTTTTTGGGGACGAGACCAAATAAAACGGAAAGAAAGAAAAGTCAGCCTCCTAAATAACAAACCGAACTGCTTAAGTCTATCAAAGTGTGTTTTGATGGTTTTAAGTTTCTTCTCATCCCGTCTCTTTGAAATGTAAACCCTGTCAAAAGTGGGTGTATATGGCAGGGCATATTCATGTCTGGAGGGAGTGAACGTTTAAAGAGCACAAAAAATCATTTCCCTCTTGTTTCATATGCATACATACATAATTGGTGTAGGAGGTTGCCATGGAAACCACTATAACTCAGATTAATTCCTGACAGCGGTCGCAGTCAAAATAAATGGCTTTGGGAATTGGGGCGTGCTCCACATAGGCAGAGAACTGGGGTAAATTTAGCTGCCCTCAGAAAAGAGAGAGCTGCTCGAAACTGAAGCTAAAACGGCGGAAAGCAATGAGCACTCTTCATTACTTTGGAACTTGTGCATAGGCCTGCTAACAGGTTACAGCCAGATTATACTCCATAAAGCTTACATCAGACTTAAGTTTCACTACTGCATACTGTATGGTGGTATCAGTAAGGTAGATGGTAGACCTCTGTGCTCCCAGATAGGGGCAAGGAAACTGTAGTTTGAGCAGAAACGTTCTATTTCACTAAACAATCTCCCCTGCAAAGCAAAAGTAAACCTGCACACTCACATGCACATTTCTGAGGTCTGTCCTTCACCTTAACCATTTTATTTTGGGTAACCTAAGCTAAACCAAATTTGACCAATGTCTGTCATGCACTGCATGCGGCCCGTTTTCATGCTTCAACAACCTGGTGAATTCCGGACATGGCAGACTTGTTCTCTGCATTTGATGGTCAGAACTACTCCAAGTAATGACATTGTACAATATTGTTGTATTGTATATGATTAAGATTTAATAATAATCTAAAACCCTCATTGAGAGAGATGGCAGATCAGAAACTGCTCACGTCTTACATTTTGAGGAAATATGAGGGCATTTTTTGCTGTTTCACCGCATAATTTTAATACAGTTTAACATGCAACCTATGAACATCGTTAGATATGAACATGGTTTGCAACTGTGGAGTTGAATGTCTCTCACCAGTTTTTCATGGAGCACTCTGTTGAAGACAGCCATTCTTACTACATTGTAGGGGACCTGACACAACAAGCCATTAATGCCATCCCTTGTCTGCCCTTGTCAGCCCCTAACCACTATTTAGTCCAGTTCATCATATTAAATCGTTGGTAAATGGTAAATGGACCAGCACTTGAATAGCACTCTTCTAGTATTTCAATCACTCAAAGCGCTTTCACACTGAGTCACATTCACCCATTCAAACATACCATCATACATTGGTGGCTGAGGCTACTGTACAAGGTGCCACCTGCTTCTCAGTTTTTAACCAGTCATACACATTCATACAGCGATGGAACAGCCATAAAAGGCTATTTGGGGATCAGGATCTTGCCTAAGGATACTTCCACATGTTGACTGAAGAAGCCATGGATCAAATCGCCAACCTTGTGATTAGAGTACGACCCTCTCTACCACTTAAGCCATTGCTGCTCCTGAATCCATTTTGGAGACAGTGAAGCCAGTCAGTTAATGAAATCACCCTGATTGGCATTTTAGATAAGTGTAGGGAAAGAAGCAATCAAATGACTGAAGTCAAGAGGGTGTGAGATTGAAACAAACTTTTAATATTAGGTAGGATTTAGGGCTGTACCTGACTCAGAGTTATGTCAGTTGAATTGGAAATATCATTTGTTCTTTACACGTTGGGTTGTGTTGTCAATGTGCAAACAGGCTAACTAGACTACTGCCGCCTGCTGCTATGGTGAGTTATTTCCTTTCGTGCAGGTGGACAGCGTTAACGCTGGTTGGCCGTTGGTTGTAACCTTTGCAGTGTGTTCAAGCACTGGCCAAGAGTTGGCTTTCATCGCTTCTTGTTCTCTGATGTCGGTTTGTTGGTGTATAACTGCCTCAACAGTTGTTAACCCAGTCTGTCAGAGCTGTTAACCCACCCAAAAGAACCAATCTATCTAACTTTCAGTGTGAAGTGTTGTTGTCTTGCAGTTAAAAGACTGCAGAGTTTGTCTGTCCTGAAAACACTGAAATGCTGGAAAAAAAAACAGGTTGCCACACCACCCATCTGATAAAGTCAATGTCCAAAAAAACAATTCACATCCATGACCTACTGCATTCTGTAGCACCATGTGTAATTGTACTCTGGTGTTGGGAAATGGTTGTTACTGGGTTGTTGCCTGCAAAATAGAACAAAGACAGAACGAGCAGAAGGGCACAAGATGTGGGTAAAATGCTCTCTGGCTGAACTGAACTCCAGGTTGTGCTTATGTAGACCTCCCCCCCCACAAACACAAAAAAAAAATCTGGCTGCTTTTACTATGTACATCTGGACCCATGGGAGCCTCCCTTTGTTTTTGTGGCCAGGGGAGGACAATAGATACTCCGGGTAAAGCACTCTACCAAAGGTGTCTGTTTACCATGACAAAGCTGAGGGCCACGCAATGGTCACCACTGCCACAGGCAAAGCAGCTCGCCAGCATATAAATCCTTCAGCTAAACACACTCAGTCAGATACACAGCGTGTAGTGTGTACAAACACATGTCCATAAACATACACACAAATATAAACCCAAAGAAAATACAGAAACACACACCCCACTCTGCAACACACCACCCACAAGCGACCACAGATATGCAGCACACAGGATGAGAAATTGGAAGCATTTGGGGAGTTCCAAACACTGTTGCTTTTGTTTCTGTCTGCTTGTCTTGACATGACATATTTAGCAAGTCTTTTGCAAGCAATGCAGGAATGAAGTAATCAAAGTATTAACTTGTCTCTTGTTAGAAACCCGTTTCATTCTCATTCCCTTACATTTTACTTCATGTAGAGAGGTTTCTTAAGATAAACACCTATAAGACATTTTGTCTTTTGTTAAAACATCAAGCCAGTTAATGTTGAACAAAAGCACACGTATTACTTTACTTGTTTTAATCTGCTGTCCCAAGATTTCCGCTTAAAGCAGTCATGTCATTCAAATACATTGGATCACTTAATACAATATGTACTGCACACATAGATTACTGTAGTTTAAGAAAATGTTCATCTTTTTTTTGTATAGCAAGATAATACTGTGTATTTATTAAAACCAGTGTGTAAGATTGAGTTCTATTTACCATAGCTTTGCAAATGATCCCTAGATTGGATTGAAGCAAATGATTCCCAGCTGATATCCAATTAAGCTAAAACTTGAGACTTCAGACAATCTTGCTTTACAGAGGATTAACAAGAAAATGAATTCCCAATGGCTTTTAAAGGGTTTTTTCTATGATTGCCTATCAAGTCAATGGCATTCACAGTGGAATACGTTGTGTTTATGTAACACTCATTTGTTTTTCCAATTACTTCGGAGATCAGAGTTCACGTCTCGAGTCAACAAAAGTGCTTTGGTTAAGGTAAAGGAAAAATTGTAGTTTCGTTTGATAAACAAATGCTGCCTCATACTTTCAGTCAGTGTTGACTTTTTCAATATTTAACTAACACCATGATCTTTGCCGAACTTTACCCAATTGCTCGAAAGTGAGTGCCTAAACATGACCTAAAAAAAAGTTGTATCATGCTTCAGTTGCTATGAGCTGATCTGGTCGGAAGAGAAATGGAATACATTTTTCAAAATTATTTGCTTTGAACGGTGCTTAGCTCTAAGCTCTAAACAGTAAAGCCTGAATTATCCATCATTTTGCTGCTTACGGTAAGCAGATCTTCAGCCTCTCTAGCTGTTTGCAGTATTATCATAAAATTACTGAGTTGTCGGGTTCTTTTAATGCCACTTATTCTGAAAGGAATTAAAAAAAGCTTACAAGCAATGTTGACCAATGCAGAATGTACACATACTGCGTAGTCATATATATGTTTGTACAATCTTACAAGTAATTTGCATGAGTTTACAGGACATGAGGGCAGTAGTTGTTCATCACATTTAGTGCAGATGCCGATTTTCAGGCGAGCTGGAGTAGAAGCCAAACTGTTTACCCCTGTAGAAATTATCTCAGCTGAAAAACAACGTTAACAAACCAGCAAAAGGGAATACTTTTAGGCCATGGAAGCGCTCTGGCTCACTGATGAAAGGGTATTAAAAAGTCATGGAATTTTACATCCTTGCACAACATCCTAGTCATAACATGTACACTATAGTATAAACATATGTGTTTTCTTTTCTGTTTTGGTACTGTGCTGAAAATGCTCGATAATATGGTCATTAAAAATATTCGAAGGAATTTCAAAAGACGTCCAGCTATCCCCCAAAGGCTTGTTGCAACTGTTGCTAACTGTTACTTTTATCGGAATCTCCCCATGAGGATGAGCAGCCAGATAGTGTGTTGCTTGCTGCTTTGTTGATAACAGTGGTCAGGGGAGACAGCCAGGGTTGGCACAATACGGCTGCAAACAGCAGACTGAGGAGATGAGGCAGACAGGCTGCAGAACAGTTGGCTTCCGTGGCAAAGGATGTCACTCCTATTTAAAATGTTTCTTCAGGCCCTCACGTGCTGCCTAAGATGTTCGCTATTGGCTACACTAACATTGGTGTTCCAGGCTCTCTGGCATGATGTAGCGTTATTATGTTTTACAATAAATGATTTTTCTGGCAAGAAATGGAAATAAATAATTGCATGGCCAAAAATTATTAGAGTTGTTAAGTGTCGGTTTGACAAAAGCAGATTATAATGACGCTCTGCAGTAAGACGTGGTTGGAAAAAAAAATCTATATGATGTGCAACCCCTATATATACAAGTCAGAACCAGCATATGCACTTTTTCACTTGGGAGCTAGCTTTAGCCTAGTTCTGGCTGTGTGTGCTCATTTTTACAAGGGCAAGGTGTTTTTTCTTCCTTCTTTTTTTCTTTTTGGGCTGCAGTCACCAGTTCTCTGCCACTTCTCTCTCTGTCTATTCCTATGTTACTCTTTCCTCTGTTCTCCTTTCTTGGCACTGACTCTGTTTTCCCTCCCTGCTGCCTTATGTACATACATTATTTAACAATCTGTGGAGTGAAAATGCTATAATAGAGTGTCTCAGCATCCAGCTGGACCACAGAGACATGTTATTTTTACCAATCTCTTTCGGCCCATTCGGAAGGTTAAATAATGTATGTGGTAGCGGCACATCCACTCCGCTGGATGCAGGGGCATGCAGATGGGAATCATCAGTATGCCAAGTGTGTCATTAGGATGACAGCATCCACTGACAGATTGCGGATTCTGGACGAATTTCGCCATGGGATACTTGCAGCGAAAATGAGATAGGGTGGGATAGAGAGGTGCTGCAGGAATCTGATTTCGATTGCTGTCTACAAATCCCCCTCCCTGTCTGTTTGTTTCGTCTCCGGCGCACACAGTTGAGCTTGTATCCTTCATCCTGTACCTTTTCATTGAAACCTTTGAAATGAGAGTTGAGGTGTCACTGCTCACTTGTTCTCTCTTTTAATCAGATTTGTTCTTTAGCATCAATAAAGAGGAATGTCACGCCTTTCTGTTTCACCTCACTTTACAGCAATAATCTTTGATATTCCTATCACCGCCCACCGTTATTGTCTCACAATGTCTTTATCTCTGTACCTTTCAGCAAATAAGAAAAATCCCCTTGATCCCCTGCTCCAAAACAGCTGCATTTACATGTTATTAATAAAAAAATGCACACTTGTATAGCCAGTAGACCATGAATTAGCCTGTCTAACACTACACTAATGCTGACGTTGCCTCTCCACATTTATATTCATGTGTCCCCTTGAGTCATTGTGTTCACTGTAACATACAATCCAAAGAGCAGGTGTAAGGGTCTTAAATGTGACATGACAGCAGAGCATGTCAAACATTAGTCCCTTCAGTCAAGGTCATAGTCACCTGTTTGTCTTGTGACAGGTAACTATGTCTACATATTTTGACCTGCTGCTTTTGTTGTTGTTGCTGTTGTGCTCCTCATATGACTCCTTCAATGACTGCAGCCATCGAGCAATTGATGCAGGTCATCCTGTCACCAAAATGTTTTCTGGAACAGTTAAAACTGTTGTTCTTTGATGACATGAAACATTTCTACTTTCCTACGTTGTTTATTTGGTTACGACATCAGTCCATCTGTTATGTATGCGATGAGAATACTAAGCAGATATTCACATTTTGTTAATTGCTGTTATTATTCATCCATTGTCTCTAATTATTACCTTCAGCAACAGGTGTAAAGCATTCACTGCCACTGTTGTGGCCTTTGACTGTTGAGTGGAGCCATTAATACTAAACACAGTAATTAACTCAGGTGAGGGAATAACACATCGCATCTCTTATTTTTGTGATGTGATGCGTCACTCCTTTTGTAGTGGTGTTGTGGATCTTGTTCCAGTGAAGGCTTTCCATTTCAAAAAGATGGTGGATGCATTTGCTTCTCTTTTCTTTTTAATCTCTTAAAAATTTCATCTGACCCAGCTCACTTCGCTGACATCTTGACTCTGGACATGCTGTTTGGCACTATGAAAAACTGCAAAAGCACCCAGGAACCTTCTTGCCATAAATATAACATTTTTATCTCAACCTTTCTAATACACATTGATAGCAACTGAGTTTGTGTAACAAAGTATCGATTAGTGACATATTAATCTGCTTAACCTAAAGCCTCCTTGAGGGACTGCTAAACTGTGTGGACACAGTTCAGTGTCCTTGCCCAGAAGCACATGAATGATATCTGGTGACAATAATAGCAATAACTGGATTAACAAGGCAGATCAACAAATTGATTAGATTAGATTTGTAGTTAAACTCAAACATGTCTGATGATTTTTATCAAAATTTAGAGCTGCCCTAATACCAGTTTTGGAAATGCTTCTGATATTGTCTGTAATTGCTGTATTGGGTACTGATACCATGTAAATTATTAACAAACCATAAACCATCCATAGTCATCCTTCAAATTCTACATAAAAATACTCTTATTACTATTTTTTTTTAAATCTCAGAAACACTGCTGTCTAGAAACTAACTGTAAATTGCCTCCACTTCGGTGTAATGCGATTCTTTTCAAAAGCTTTGTAATTCAGAACAGAACAAAAGTGTTTAAGAGACTTTATAAAAGTAATAAATAAAACAGTAAATGTCTTCTCTGGTTATTGATCCATTTATTCACACTAAAGTGTGTAAGCTAAAGTCTACTGAGCACAAGATGTATCCCATTATCGTCTGGGTTGAGTTTGTCGATGAATCAGAGGCGGTGGTGTATGTGTGTGTCACAATGCTGATCCCAGAGGCCATGCAAGAAAAAACATGACAATAACCCCATCCTAGTATCAGTATATTTGTGCTGTTTGGGCAGCAAGTGAAAAAAATAAAAAGTATAATATTGTGAATGGAATAAATAATGCGTAGGTTAGCCTTTGCACACTGGAATAATGTTGTAAAGCATGCAGCCAAGGCATTGCCCCCTGAGCGATCCATGGATATATATTTAAGACATAACAGTTGTTATCACATTTCTACACATTGTATTTGGCATATTGTAGTGGAAATGGGTTAGTAGCCTACATTTATTCATTTGCTGTAACTGCTTATCCTGTTAGGGGTTGCTTGGGGGCTGGAGCCTATTCCAGCTGACACTGAGTGAGAGACGGGGTGCACCCTGTACGGGTCACCAGACAATCACAGAGCTGACGCCTAGAGACAAACAGTCATTCACGCTCACATTTACACCTACGGGCAATTTAGAGTCACCAATTAACCTGCATGTCTTTGGACTGTGAGAGGAAGCTGGAGAAAACCCATACTCTCACACACACACACACACACACACACACACACACACACACACACACTGGGTTTGAACCTGTTGCTGTAAAGCAACAATGCTAACCAATGCACCATCACACTGCCCTAGTAGCATAGTGCTGTTTTGAATTTTCTTACACAATGCCATTAGATCAGTACTCTGTATCTGCCGATATGCAAGTTCAGGTATCATAATCACTATTTGAAAGGAAAAAGTGTTTTTTGAAAATCTCTAGGAACACTCCTTTCTCATTATTTTTTAGGAACATATTGGAAAGTGCTGCCACCATCATTATGAAAAGGGCAAAAAAATCCACTATATTCTCCTCTGCATTAGAATACAACCAAGCCTCAGGAAACAGCATTTCAAGCAAAGGCAAGAGCTATCAGCTATTTAATCGATGGTTCTGTGGCCTTTGTTGATGATGACAAGTGTCAGATTAGGTGTCCTTTTGAGGAAGATTTATTCCAGAATGAATTGGACAGAGGAATCCAATTAAAATAGAATCTGTCAGGGGCAAAATCTCGCTAGATTGAATACAGGGATTCAGACCAACTCCCCCTCCCTCCATATCTCAGACATGGCTGATAACTTGCAGATCACACATTTTCCTCACCAGACACCCAGACAAACCATCTATTCTGCGTGTCCTCCCTTCCAACCTGTTTATAAGTGGAGTTCAATGCCCAGCAGTCATCCACCAAAGTTCAAACACCAAATTCTACACCCAACTGTAGGAGTTATGCATTTCCAATGTTCATAATCATATTTAACCAGACAAATTTATTGGTTGACAGTGAGGGAGGAATGATTTGGGGGGGCTGAGGACTAGGAAATATGCGCCTAATGCGCTTTAAGCACTGTCGTAAATTAGTTAGCATATATTTCATGGTGAATACATGTTCCACTTCTCCTCCTGTGCCGTCACCGTGAGCAGTTTATTTTAAGGCAGAGGCATTCTGGGAGAATGTCTTTGGATAATAATGATGGGAATAAAGTGCTGCGGCCACACTGACAAAAGTTAAGTACAGCTGCATGGCTAATGAAGTTGACATGGCGCTAATGCTCTTGATACAGTTCCATTCAGTGCAGTTGTCAATGGCGTAACAAGCTTAAGTTGATCATACAGTACAACTGTATTCAGCAGGCTAATTCCAAACCTTTGAACTGCTTCAATGAGGGATACACTTTATAAAGCAGTGATCCCAAGCATTTTGCATGGTCAATATGGACACTACAGAGGCATTATAATCATGTGATGTTTTAAAGTGGCACTTGATGACATGCTTTGGAGTTGCCATGAGATCAGCACTTGTCGCTGTGCGCTGCTTTATTTAAAACTATTTGAAAGGGGGCTGTGTAAATTCTGCAAATGGATGTCTGGAATACACTCCTCTCACCAAACTCTGCTCTATTTGTTATGCATGTTATATACTGTACTTTGGAGAACTGATTGTGCACCTTTGAGATTCGCTGCACGTCCTTTTTCATTTTTTGCTTTGAGCTGTGAGAAAATCATCTCTAATCTCACATTTGCATTTCCTTACACATTGTACTTGGATTTAGCATTCTGCTTGTGAAGATTTACACATTGGGCACATGCATAAATGGATGCAAAGATGATGGAGGCTGTTTACAGGTTTGCAAAAACTGTTTTTTTGCAAAGCAAATTGAGAGATTATACAGTGTTGGAGCAACGTGTGACTTAATGATGTGCGGTGTTTGTCACAGTTATGAGAAAGTGTTTCGTCATTTGAAGTCAGTTTTGGTCAGCTTTTTTAGGATTGCTTGAAAGCAATAATGAAAACAGTAATTAGTACAGATCATGATGTAACACAACTTATTTTATAGCTGTACACAAGGTTTTCAATAAATGGGTAAATCAAAGATAGAGGAAATGTCGAAATGTCAGCAGGGATATGAGAACTATGTTGCATATTTTTATGCCTAAGTAATGTGAAGAAAAAAATAGTAATTCATTTTCACTGAATATTTCACCTCAGTGCTTTAAGGTTGTTTTTTTTTTTAACTATTTGCAATGAATAAACACACACACACACACACACACACACACACACACACACACATATATGGATCCGAATAAGAAACATAATGTTGCCATGGAGTCTGAGTTAGCTGTACATTAGTCTATAATATGCACCTGCACTATTGACAAACCATCCTCAGGGGATAGCACGCAACTACCACTACTGTAATGTTCATGCCCCCCCCCCTTTTTTTTTTTTAATGGGAGCTCTGCATATATACACTAAGCTTAAAAGGCCAGAAATGTGATGAGGCGCTCAGCATCTATTATATGCTGAACGCTGCACATTTAGGCTTTTTTCTAGAATATGAGCGTTAAAAAATATTCTTGTTCGGGTAAAACTGTCCAGCTGCTCGTCACTGTCACCTTTTACCCAGCTGTCCAATCACAGTGGAGGAGGGTCGGGACAAATATTACAAAGACCAATTGACAAAAGCAACAATGGAGGAGAAATCAATACCAAACCCATATAGACCGGTGGGTACATCCTGTACATGCTTTTGCCTTCCTGCTGATATTCTGCGTCATAGCAAACAGACACAACCAAAGCATCTCAGCTCAAAAAAAGCTGCGCCCATCACTGAACCTCATTGCCCTCCTGTGTTCTGCATTTACCACTTCCCAAGTGTTTAATTTGCTTGCAAATTGTGTCATCTCCGTCATTTAAAAAGCAACAATATGCCTAATGGTAACCCAAAAAATAGCTTAATTACAAAGTGCTAAAATTAGACTTAATGTAAAGTCATTTGCAAAAACAACAAAAGAAGTTACAGTTTCGCTGCATATTGCATTACTTATTTGCCCCAGGGGAAATTCCTTCACTGGGACAGCTCTATATTTTGCTTTATATCATTGCAAATCTTTTCCCTAAAAAGTCACTCTGCATTGGCTACTAGCAGCTCCTGTTTGCACTGTCCTGTTTGCAGTGTAACCGAGGATGTAGAGGCAACAATCCCGTAATCCCAATAATCCAGTTAACAACAGTCAACTCAAATAATCCAATTGACAATAGTCAACCTGATTACTTGTGATTGTTGGTGCAGAGTGCATCTCCATAAAGTCGTATCCTAAAATCATATTGATTGCATCTGTAATATTAATGTGTTCTGTAATTACAGAGCAATGAGCAAAGTATAAAATTAATCCAGACAAGTTAGTCTATTAGATTTTTTTTTTTTTTTAAATTCATTTATGTTTCAGCGTGTTCTTGAATCTGTATGCAGCAGCAGTCACTCTCTACTGTCTCACAAGGTGGTCTGTGGCTGTTGTCTTTGATTGAGATTACAAATGCGCTGTGGGAGCTCAGCCCAAATTGAGAGCTGGATTAAGGTCCCCCTGTTGCAGCTGAAGGATATCCAAGTTGCAGCTGTTCGTAAGTGATAGACAGTGTCTCAGTGGCGAGAACAAGTCGTCTTTCAGGGGATGGGTATCATCGCTCTGTCGGCTGATAGACTGCAAAGGGTTCAGGGAAGGTTACGAGAAAGTTATACAGCCGACTCTTGGATATACCCAAGGTGGTGTGGGTAAACGCTTAAAGAGGAACGTCCTTTTGTTTGTGGAAGAGCTGTCAGCTGAAGCTTCCATCGCAGCAAGCAGTGCGTGGTCAAATGGAAAGGCTCAAGAGGAATGCATTAACAAGCCATTCTCAATTATGTAAAAGAGTTTTATTCTATCTCAAGCAGCCAGTTTGGAAGCCCCATCAATTATAAATCCAGAACCACATCCCTGCGGTTGTGGTTTCTGTTTCTTAATATCTAGTCTGGCTCCTTATTATATCATCCACTGGTATTTGAATGAGTGTGTCTTTGGTATGCGTTTACGTCTGTGCGGGGATGATACTGAAAGTGCTTAGCGAGAGAAGGAAGTGTCTCTGGTCTTGTGAGGGATGGTGCGAGGAATAAGCACAGAACTGGCCAGAGGCTGTAAAGCGATTGCAAAAGATTCAATTGGATTTAAGGTTAGCCTCTGTTCATGGATCCTGCCATATCCAATCCTCACTGCAGGCTCGGCTTGATTCAGTGGGCTATATATGCTGAGGGTGCCTGTGCCTTGGACACACGCCATATCTTATCCTCCCTCCTCCACCACAGGTTAAACTCCTCCATACACATACATGCAAGTCACCCTCACTTTGCTTTAAAAGTGCTATGTTTAGCATATTTAAACACCCATATATCACTGTCAGATTAATTGCAATACCTCTGTATAATTACCCGTAACAAATGAGAACATGGCTGAGACTATTTCTCACACCAGGGGTATTGTTATTGCTGGTGTTTCTCTAAATTAAGATCACTTCCTATGAACCACATGGCTTCTTGTTGCAAAGACAACATTGCTACTTGCTTTCCTCCTCCTGTCGGGTCTTGCTCTGGGCGTGTTTATTTTAAAGATTAAGGAGAGGGATAAAAGCTGAAATAGCTTATACTTGCATTCTAATTAGGAAATGGGAAGTATGACCTGTTTTCAAATGAACTACAGCACCTTCTTCTTTGTGCTGTAAAAGAGACTCTCTTTGTGTTGTAAAGTGTAAGGTAGTGTTAGGGCCAGGCGTAAGGGGTAGATTTTGGGCATTTTTTGTATTTTGCATTTAAAAAATACCAACTCAATGTCAAGAATAAAGTCAAAATTTTGAGAATTAATTCAGTGTCTTAGTATTAATGCCAGGCATGACAAGAAATACAATAAAGGAGGAAGTGTTATTTTTCCTAGCATCTCAAAAAAAAGTCGAAATGTTAAGAATATTGGCTGTTCTACAAAAGCAGATGCATATACTGCTGCCATAAAGCAGGTTAGGCCCAGAACTGCCACCGACCACCAGCCTGCTGTAATACGCAACACTTGGGTGTTTGTGCTGGACAAATTTGAGTTGCTACAGCCATGGACTAAAGGTCCATCTTCCACTCTTTTCCCAGGGAAGTTGTCCACAGTGGAAGGGAATGAGGTGGACTGACTGTGGGGTGGCTACCTTGCTAGTTTCTATATAATTTGTGGTCTCATATACGGAGAGAGAGAGACTGTGGCAAGGCGGGGCCAAGTGAATGTACTGCATGCAATTCTGCAATGAAATGAAATAAAATAAATCAATGAAGGGGAAACATTGGGGTTACTGTATGGGTGTGCATATGCCTGTTGTCTGATATGACATGTGACCTTCTGTGGGGTTTTTGTAGGCCATGTCCAAATTTAAATTGTTAGCAATGAAAATCATGCATAATCATATGCATGACTTCATGAATCAGCTACGTATTTTGTTTTCTCCTCTTTAACCCTCTGTCTGTGTGTTTCTCCCCATTTAGCCATACACCACCATTAATACTGACCCAATTATCATCCAGCACAAATGTCTCTTGCCCTGCATGGCCCATTATCAGGCAGCAAATATAGAAAATTAAAAAGGATATCATCGACCCAGAAGGGCAGACCCTAATAGCAGAAGTCCATCCACTTCATGAATGTGTTAGACTGGTAATGGTAAAATCTCTAAGAGAGGTCAGGCCGGCTCCCCCTCTCTGACAAACACAACCTGATTTATTTTCTCCTCTTCCACCTCTCATGTTCGGTGGCATATGCTGTCCTCCTCTAGCAGAAGTGACAGAATTAATTTTGTCATAGTGACATTGTTTTGTTCAGGTCACTACCCCTATGTTTACCAGGCTTCATTTGGTTCAGCTGTTTGATGGGATCAGCTTTTGAAAGGTGCAGATTTTCTTGCATGAAAGTCTCTCTTAGAAAATCTTGGATTCTCCAAATTGTGGTTGTAACTGATCCACTCAACTGGGCTTCATAACATCATGTCTCCCATATCTGATTCTTAGATTGCTGCAAGAAATTGAATTTTTTTGTCTGATTATCTGTCCACTTCTTGTGCAAACGTGTAAGTGTGACACGTATAAGAATGATATTTTGGAAGCGAAGATGGTGATAACCAATCGACCCTGGAGCCAAGGGGCTCTCTGAGGTGCCTGGAGGGGAAACTCTGACTGACTCCATTTCAGCAAGTTTATCTAAACCACTCACTGCCAAAAATGCCTCCCGGGTCATTTAGCCACTGTCAACAATTCAGATGAGGCTGCTGGCCCATGAAGGATAACACAACGGCAGCTCCTCAGACAGTGTACTAGGAAAGCTTTGTGTGAGCCAGGAAGGAGTTTCAGATGGAATCTGTTTTGGATCATCATTTATCTCCTGAGCACATATGGAGAACACTAAGGTCATTGTATAGAATGTTAAACTCTTACAGCTCCACTAATCTGTGTTTTAAAATAACAAAGGATTAAATTACAATGTAAAAAGTGCTAGTCATAGTAAACCCACTGAGACACCTTCAGGTCTGCAGTTCCTTTGAGGAGCTTTTAGCCTCCTTTTAGCTCATTGTTTCATTTTTGCAGGGCTTCAAGGAGAGTGTATGCTGGACCTTCATTTGTCAGGTGGACAGAAACCTTACTACAAGTGTTTGGTTTCCTTTTGTGGGGTTCGTCTGCCCCCACGGTCAAGGAGTCGATGCATGCAGCTTTGAGGAATTCACATCAAAATACAATGTAATAAAAACAAATGCTAGATCCATAATATTGACCTGTTTTTGGGATATGCGCCAGGCTGGATTATCACCTGGGCAAAGCAGCCAACTGTCCTGTAGCCCCAGACTCTCGGGGGGCGTGGGATATGAAGAGGGGTTTGAAGTGTTAATCTGGCCCTGTTTGTGAGTATGACTTAAACAATGAATGCTAATGAACAAATGAATATGAGATGATTCTGTAAATTCCAACATTACAACAAAGTGATAAATAAAAGGTGGATAACCCCAAGATTATGAACTGTATCACAAGCCCAGCCTGGTTATTTATCTTTGTAGTGTTTATCACAGGCCTGGCATCCATACACCTTGTATCCAAGGCAAAACATAACCTTGTATAAAGAGCACAACCTTGGAGCCCTAAGCAGTTGCAACAGCTTACAGAATAGTAGATAAAACCAAGGGTGCACATACTATTATCTAATAATTCATTTTCTTATGCTCTGTTTTGATTTTGGATTTACTCAAAGTTCTTCCACCGATGCAAACAGCAGATCTACAGTAAGCGAAGTGAGGTCATGATTCATTGAAAGCTAAATAGAATGTGATCAGAAACGTTGAAACCTCAGTTGCACACACTGATTGTGTTTCCTCTGAAGTGAAGAAATATTTTTGTGAAAATATCTCTGTAAAAGGAACAAGACCGTAATACAGTTTAGATGATCTAAACTGACTGCTGCTGTGCGTGGGATATTAGTTTCTTTACCATTAGTATGCTGGGGAGTATTCTGTAGCTCTGCAGTGATTATCAGCTTGGTGAGATGCAGGGCCACCTCAGGGTCAAAGAAAGAAAGAGGATGGGGGCAGCGGTTTAGCCCTTTTGGCCTCATTAGTTAATTAGGCTGCAGACTGGCAATTTCACTCCCAATGGCCTCTGAGCATGCAAAGAGAATACATGACAGATACTGGACTTATACTAGAACCAAAACAAAACTTGGATAGGAAATGGAGACTGGCTCTTAGAGACTGCCTCACAAGATGTGTTTCCATTTAACTGTCAAGTGAATTTTACATACAGCCTTGAGTTGGCTTCTTGGATGTCAAACTCAAACACTACCCTTTCTAGGAGAAAATTGAAGTCCTCCAGTAATATTAGTTTTGGGCAAAAGAAAAAAAAAATCTTTTGTCCTCTAATGTTGGTCACGTTTAATGCTACGAATTTCCATAAAACACCAGTGGGCACCTCTCCAATATACTGAACGTGGAAACAACAGTAGGTTGGACATTTCTAAATGTAACTGTGAACCTATTCTGAATTTCTTTTAATAATTCCGTCCGAATTCACTTTTAAATTGTTGTTTAATGAGTTCTAAGCATTTGTTGATCTACTTAGGCCAAGCATAAGTAATTATAAATGACAAAAAATTTTTAAAAAAGCATGAATCTAATTCTGTGCATCATATTTTTCTATATTCCTAGAAATAAGACTAATATATGTTGTCAGACTACAACTTCCAAGATCTGGTTAGGGCTTTAGAGACACCACTGTACTGAAGTAGAGCAATGGTGCACCAGTTGCTCTTCTTCTGTAGATTTTCAGACAGAGTAGCTGATCAAGCATGTGCTGGCCCTAGTGGTTTATACATTTAGTATTTCAAATAGAACTTTATTAGAACGTGTATTATTCAAGATAAAGCTGCAGTCAAACGATGAGTAGAAGTCTCTGGCTGTTACAAATATGAATTACAGTGATGTTAAAATTTTTCACGGGCATAATCGCCAACATAAAGAAAAAATAAAATTGCACTGCTGTTATCCTTGGACACTTTGATGTTGCTTTAACCTTTTAAACAGTTTCCAAGGACGCATTAAACGAATGATAAAAATATTGATGTACGTGTTGCTTACATCAACACCACTTTGTTATCCCTGAACCTTTATGGTTCTTTGGCTCTGACTGGGTCGTTTTTATCCAGTATGCTCCTTAGAAAGTGCCTGTCATGATAAGTGTTGCTGGTACAAACATTTCTCAGGATTCCCTATTTTGTCTCAGTCTCTGCTCCAGAATTGAGAGCCAACACCTTGCTTTAACTTGGGGACAAATGCATTAAGCATACAATCATGTGTAAAACATCTTAAAAGCCATTAGCTGTACCTGATGCACAGAAGAAAGTGCTGAAAGTGGAAGGGACAAAAAGGCACTCCACTTTATTGGATTTTTTTCCCCTTATTTTATAGTTTGAAAGAAGACATTGTGAGTTGCCAACAGTCACCACAGCAGAGTTTGGTTTTATCCGTGGCATAGCTGAGCCGAAGAGCTATTTCAGCAAATGTTGGAGTCAGCACAGACCAGAATAGCCAGGCTGGCTCATACTCATGCAAACTGACTTCCTACATGTGCATATCTTTGGATATATTGTATCAAATTTGAGGTAAATAAGAGCAATCAGCAAGTGAATGCACAATTAAAACACACATGCAATCATTTCACTTAAAGAAAGGAAGTATGTTGTTACCTTTGCCTTATGCTGTGATTATTGTTTTGGTTGAGAAAAGCTGTTGTAATTTCTGTCCTCTGTTCATTTAAAACATATTACATTTTCTCTTTCCAAATTATAGTTTGGCCTCAGTTGTATTGCTGTTAATTATAATGTACCGGGGGATTTGACCTTGTGACAGACAGACCCTGCAGGAAGTTAATTGGTAGGAGCTGAGGCATATTCAGGTCAGACCTGGTTAAAATTACTTCAAAATACTTTCCATGATCTGCTTTAGCTGAGAAGTGCAATGGGTCGGGTTTGTGAAAGAGAGCAGAGCCAACAGTATCAGAGTCTGCATATTACTGTTTAAACGTCCCCAACAGAGTAATGACTACCACTCTATTATATCATGCAGGTCATAATAAAATTTAAACTTGCCAATACTGTTTTTGCACCATTAGTTGCACAGCTGCATAATGCCAATGCCATGTCAACTGTCCATCCAATATTGTAGTCCAAATCAAGACACTCAGCAAAAAGGGTCTGGATTATAATGGAATTTTGAATGCATTTTTAAGGTTCACAGAGAATGATTTCTAATTTGGTGACCCACTCTTTTCCTCTAGCACCAACATCAGGTCAACATGCTCCTTTCACTATCATTTTGTTCCATTAAAGGATGAATCCTAATGAAACTGTTGAACCTGGGACCTTTTTTTTTCTCGGGCAACATGCCAAAATGTTAAGGCGCACTTATTAGGGCTCGGTATCAGTACTTAATACCCTTAAGACATTGACCATAATTACGCTGTACCAAGTAGAATTGAAACATCTCCAGTCAAACAATACCTGAATTTGATCCTTTTTGCACTAGCGGTCTGATACCGGACTATCCCAACTCCCCACCACATCAGCAAACTTTATGTTGCTGTCGTCTGCAGGGCCACACTCTTCTATCAGTTTAACATTTGCCCAGTTAGCATGAGCTAACACAGCAGCAGTGACAACATCTAACATTTAGCCATTAAATGGTCCCAAAAAAATCACATTGACATCAAAGCAGCTCAACTCTGTCATTACATCCATTAATAACCGTTAGGTAATGTTTGAGGTGTGATGCTAACAGTTAGCCCTGTCACTGAGTGTGTGTAGCGAGGCAAACTCTTACAATTGTCCTCAACACGGAGCTCACACTCAGCATGCTGAATAGCCATGATAATGTTCGAAAATATGGCTATACTACGCTCCAATTCATTCTTAATATGGGTATCAAAACACTCTGTTGATATTGGTATCATTTTTAAGAGTACTGGTATTGGCACCGTTCTATTTTTTAAACAACACCCTGCGTAATTACTTAAACAGGAGAGATATCACATTTGATGCTGAATTTTTACTGAGTACATTCATGTTCATCAGAGGATAAACTATTGTTATTCTTTACTCTTAATCACCTCCTCTGTCCCAACAACAAGACAAAAAATTTCAACTTTGTACACACAATATGTGGGCCGAGTGCCATGGATTTCTCTGAGCACTGTCTTGCTCATCAGCTACTGCTTCTATGAGCTGCTGGCAGCGCTTTAGATCAGTGCCTTGTGTTTTATTATCTTTAGTCATTCCGCCCTTTACTCTGACTGGTTTTACATGTAATTTATTCACAGCCAGATTTCATGCTGTAGCTGTTTTTTTTTCCTCCTCTGCTGCCCTTTCCTGCCTTTTAGCCTTTTGTGTAGCATTCTCTCCAGGTTTAGTAATTAGGTCCTGTCAGAATGAGGAGGCTCACATTAGTCGGCACAAAAAGGGACATTTCACTGTTTGGCCTGTGTTTGATATACGAATATTAATAATGACAAAAGAGGAGCAGCTACTGGAAATGTGTCAGGGAGTTGTTTATTTGGAGGCAATGGAGTGAGACAGCACATTTCATGAGGCTGTACAAAGGAGCCGATGTCACAACATATCGTAATTAGTCTCAAACTTTTTACATTGTAAGTTTCTGGGGGCAAAAAAAAGACACTTTAAACTGTTGATTTCTGCATCAAAGATTGTGCTCTTCCAGATTCACTCCTTTCCACTTGTAACGCACTTGGATGACAACTGGAGTGGTGGCGGGTTTGGGGAATGATGGCAACAACCATAATCCTGACAAAGCTGTGGTGGTGAATGACTGGAAGATGCGAAGAGAAGGAGCTTAGTAGCTGACACGTCTATGTCAATTTGATTAAGGCCTGACACCCACACACAGCACATGGAAACGGCTGCTTAGTGCTTTGTGCAGTTTCTCGAAGTACAGCAGGTTAATGATAAGTGGTGCAGACAGTTTGGGATGTGCTTCTGAAAGGCTAATTTATCAGGCTTTGAAACACAAATTGGAAATGTAATTCTCAAAGTTAGTTTTGTTAGGAGGCTAACAGCCATTATGCATATTCACTATTCACCTGCAAATTTAAAATTCTTTATGCAGAAGAGTGTGAATTACAAATGGCAGTATACCACTACTGTTAATTCTGTACTGTTGATGGAGTCGTACTAATATTAATGTTACTACTGCAGTTATTGCATACACTTAGATAATGTTACAAGCCCTATGTTGACAGGGTTTGATGGCCCCTTTATGGCCTGTTATGGTTTGGGTAAACTCATCAGCTCAGAGTAAAGGGTGCAATCTTGATGGGAGTCGTCTTTTCCTGGAGGGTAACGCTCTCAATCAAGGGGTATGAGGGCTCACCAAATGTTTCAATGAGCCTGAAAAGTATGTTAAAGGGATAAATCAGGATTTTTGAACTGGGGCTCTATGAGATATTTATCTATAGTCAGTGTATTTTATACAATAGATGGTGATTGACATGCTCCGTATTTGCAGAAACAGATACGACTCGCACCACAAAGCTCAGAATAACATTGCTGTGGAGGGTGTTGACATCAAAATTTATTTTAGCCACTTTATAAAAGGCTTACCTAAAAAAATCAAAATCTGTCCAAGTTAGCGCTATATTAACAGTGCTTTTTCCACTTCACCTCGCTGTCAGACAGTCCTTTCCTTTGGCAGTACATTTTCTAAACCATATAACTTCTGTATTCCTATGTAGGAGCAGGGAGCACACTGACCGCCATCTACTGAGTGTAATACACTGACTATAAATAAGTACCTCATGAACCCCTACATCAAAAATTGTGAATTATTCCTTTAATCATACTGTTTGCTAATTTTTAGCGTTAGCCGTGTAACGTTAACAGTTAGCCCTGTCACTGTGTGTGTGTATAACTCTGTTACAAGCACAGAGCTCACACCCGTGCAGCAGTAGTGTCATAAACAGAGAAAGTAAGAGAGGCAGGCAAGGAGAGAGCTAATCATTACTCTTTGCACAGCTCTACAGTGAAATGAGATTTTACTTGTTTAAATGGTCAAATTCAGGCTAATGTTGCAATAACTGGACATAATCCCAAGGTTGCACAGAATGCGCAGAGATAAGATAAATTTGCACTAATTGTTGCTATCACAACATTGTGGAAAGGCTAATCTTTGACAAGTGGCAGGTTTTGTAGCTGGAACATCTAACTGAGACTTCCATGTAGATTGTATTACTTTAATGTAGGTTTAATATAGGTTGAATTAAAAAAAAGAAGAAAAATGACACAAAAAAGATAATATAGATTGACAGGCCATAACACCCTGGGGCTATCCAATAGCTAGGAGCAACATGAAGTGTTTCTGTGGACTGACCGGCAGGTCAGGGAAAGGGTTGAGAAGGAAGCTGCAGAGTGTATAAGGAGGCAGCATTGAGCAGACATGATGGCAGTGATGTGTTGGTGTTTATGCAGCACTGTGAAGGATGTACTGGAGGTTTTGGAAATGCCTGCCAGAAATCCTTTTGAAGTTTGTGGAGAAGCCTCTTCAAGTCTGCAAGGGTTAGAGAGAGGTTAGAGGAAGAGAGTGGGTGTGGGTCTGTGAAGTCCATTAAGACATTGCACTGTATGTGATATCAGGCAGCACAAGTGGACAGTGGGCTTGCCTAGATTGACACAGCTTTGAGATGGTAGAAGAAGGCTTCACAGAAGAGCTCGATATGTTCAAGTGAGGTCATGTCTGACACTTGGGAGGCAACTGACACATTGTTTTACTTCTTTTTAAACTATTTCAGCTTCAGATTCCAAGATGCCAATAGACAATGTGTCAAGCAAACTGACGTATTAGAAGTGTTTTCTATGAGATGATGCTGTGTTTTTTGAAGGGCAACAGTACCGTAGAGGTAAGAAGTTTCGAAGATTGAAGGGTTACTAATTTAAATCCCTGATATGACTTTGAAAATACATTAGAAATAATCCTCATCAGCTTCCCCCAATCTATGGCTGACATCTGCTCAGAGGACAGTCTGTCAGTACCTGCATGTAGCACAAAATATGTTAAATTGAATGCGAGAGCTTTTAAGCCATTTAAATGGTGAAGGAATTTGCATAAATGCTTTTTTAGGTAAATGGAAGAGAGTTACGACTCCCAGAAAGACCTCAGACTCAAAGATTAGAATAAATCAGATGATAATAATCAGGAGTTGTATCACATAGTATTTTAGGTCTTTGATGTTTGAGGAATGAGGAGTCAAGAGATTCAGTCAGAGATTCAGCTATGTCCCACCTTAACTCCAAGCTGTGTGTCAGTGCCTCCTCATTACAGGGCATGTGAGGTGAATACTTGCGATAGAAAATCCCGTTAGACTCCAAGTATAGATCTCACACAGCTTACTTCACCTGGTCTCAGGGATGGAGCTCTCTTACTGCTCAAATTCAGCTTGAGAAACAACCTTATACCAGCTCATCTTAATCCCTCTCTGATCAAAACAAGATTTTTTTGAACAATCTCAAATGATGTCATTTAGTTATGCCAAAAGTGTCTGTGTGTGCATGAGATTGTGAGCTTACAGATCTTAAAGACAACCAAATGTTTGTGCAGCACTTACAGTTATTTGATAAAGGGTTGCAAACATAATCTCTTGCTAGTGTGTCAAGAGGAGTGTGCTGGAAAATTTCTGGCATAGATTACATTTTGAAGATAGCTGCAGATATCCTCGTGACTCAGTTTAATAGGGCATACCACATAACCACACACATGAAGTTTTTTTTAATGGAGTCTAGGGGCTTTTTCACATTCCAAATTTTTCCCACAACTTCACTTTTAATTGTCAAGTAATTGCAAGAAATGCTCCAAAATATTCTTATGAAACAGAATAGCATCAATTTAAGATCAAAATTGTCTCATTATATCTCAAGAGTTCATTAACTCCTCCTTCCTGCCCTGAGGGGAGTTGAGGGGGAACCTCATTTTGTAAGAGATGGAGAAATAAGATTTCTCTGGGAAAATGTATTTGCCGTTGGAGAGCTCTGAGTGGGAGACATTAGGTGGTCGATGTGTGTTTGGATATTGCTTGCGTCCTCATTGTTAACATCTTGGCATTTTTTTCAGACCACATGGATTTACAATTAATAGCACTCAATGTTGTACACAGCAGTGAAAAGTGAGGCCCACATACAAAATGGTACATCTGCATGTCTTCTTGCTGCATACTCCATCCACGGTTGCTTTCTAAGCTTATATGCCAGCGTATATGCATCCCAGTGTGGCCCTACACAGTACTGTCTGCCCTTGCATAGTGTGTGCTTGCTCCGACATGACTTGCATGTTAAGCACCAACAGCTGACTGTTGTAGCCTCCTTGTAATGGAGCCAGTCACCACCGGCTGCCAGCCTCCAATTAGGCATGCAAACCTCCTGATCCAAGACAGGAAAGAAGCTGCCTCAAACTCCAGGTTTCCCCCCAACAGAAGTGACTACTTCTTCATTGTTCACTTTAAAAACTCCTTCAAAATAAGTAAAGATGGACAAGTTTTCTGTGTAAATATTTGGAATTAAAGAACCCTGCATTTAAGATGCTAAAAGCCTGTTTCTGTAAAGTCCATAATTCTCTCACATGAAAAAGCCCAGCACTCGCATCCTCACTCAGTGCTTTTGGTCATTGTTATTAAAACCTCACAGGCATATTTGCTTCAAAGTGTTGAGGGATTATCAGTAAATTAATACACCGTTGCTAATATCGCTCCTGAGCTTACAGTGAGTAGCTTTGAATGTGCTCTTCCATCTAACTTCTGTCCTAACTTTGTCAAATTAATAACTTGAATAATCAATCTGCTGGCAAGTTATTAACAATGCAAACATAGGGCGGGTGTGTGTTTTTGTCTCTATGTATGGATGTATATGTGGGTAAGGGGGAGTTAATAATTGCTTTCTGTTTCCTTGAGCTCATATAAAAGACCCTACCTCAGTGTGTTTATTAAAGGATAATACCAGTGAAATTTAATTTGGTTCGTATTGCCCTAAATGCTTATGAAATGTGAGGATAGACTTTTAATAGGCAAAGAACAGAGGGAAAGATAAATGAACTGGTTACAGTTGCATTGTTTTTTTGTTTTTTTTATCTCATAATAATTAAAAAGTGTGTGGTATTTTATTAGCATAAGGCTCTGTTGTTGTGTTGTGTGGAGGTGGAAGTTTGCCACCAGAGGGGATTTGGACCTATGACCCTAGCATTTCTAAAATCCTGGCTATTATCCTACCACGATGAAAAAGCATAATTTTGTGTGGCATGTATTTGTTGTGGAGGAGTTTATTCACTGTTGCAAATGAGTCATATATGTAGTTTTTAGTGAAGAGAGTTTTTAAGGATGTTCTAGTGAGCACACAGTAATGGTAAGGAGGAACTGCTGGTAAAAACTGTGGGATACCATCTTCCATGTGGAGGCAGTGAAATAACTTCTGGTGTCTTGGGTTGCTGTGGCCTCTAATTGCCTCTGTTGATGGTTTCAGGAAGCAAACTGTCTGTTTTTTTTCCAAAAAGAAAAAGAACAGGGTTACACTAAGGTTTGATGGTGGAAACTGTCATCTCCTGTTCTACAGTTGTGCTCCCCTCAAAAGCTAGAAATGCAAGGGACATGGCACTGAAAGTCTACAGGGAGAGAGAGACACATCTGAGTTTTTATTTCTACAAACATTTGTCAGAGTCACAGCTGCTGTGCAGACAGATATATTCTCAGTGAATGAGTTTAAGTACAATCTGTGAACCAGATAACCCCAATTTTCCTTGGATTTCTACAGTGAGGCTGTATTGATCGGTTGTGTCCAAGTTAGCTAGTTAGCATGACTGTGTGTGAAGGACAGTGTACATTGCTGTTTCTTGGTGTTTGTACTTGAGTAACTTTCTGCGGTATACTATCAGAGCCTGGCTTTAACACAGTATCATGTCTTGATCGTTAGTACACTGCCAACATAAACGAATAGTTCGATTGTTAGATTGTTTTGCTGTGATGAAGCTATTGGCTATAGAGATATCTGCCTTCTTTCCAATACAATGGAACTAGATGGTATTCAGCTTGTTGTGCTCAACGCACCAAAAACACACATTAGAAAAATCTCAACTGCAATGTCTCTCCACAAATCATGACCTGGTTCCCCAAGTTAATCCACAGACCTTGATGTGAGCAGTTTCATTCACAACACTGACCAATCTGATTACTGTGCAGAAGGAAGTGTGCATCTACTCATTGACGAGAGGCTCATGATGGTGACAGTGAAAGATGTAAACATCAAATTTCGGCTAAACTTTTCTGTATCATGTTGTGAAATGATGTGAAATGTTTATATAGATGGCTTTTTATGTGTTGTCCTCTTTTAAGTAGTGTAGGCTATTTGCTTTTCTGTGTTTTTGTGTTTGTTTTTTGTTGTTTGTTTTTTTTTTTTACCTGCCCAGGGACAACAGATGCAAATTAGCTGCTAGCAAGTTGGGGCAATTACATTTATATATGCCCTGTCCCTGTAAAAATAAAGAATACAAATAAATAAATAATGGACGTGGCAGAGATTTAATGTTGAGGTGAGCTAGCAGTAGATGTATGTTTCCCTTGGTGCGGTGATATGGTTGGAGGGTGTAGTGAGGTAGAAAGAAAATAGTTTCTACATAAAACTGTTTACAACAAGGTCTGTGGATTATCTTGAGTAACCTGGTTATGATTTGTGTAATGTTACACTGCTGTTAAGTTTTTCAAATGTTTTTCTTTTTTTTTTTTTTTTTTTTTTGCGCTTCAAGCACCACAGGCCAAGTACCATCTAGTTCCATTATATTTGGGAGAAGACAGACATCTCTACAGCCAATATCTCCAACACTTGCCAACTCTCTCCAGATCAATCTAGACTGATAAATAGCACTGCAGGTTAGAAGAAAAATATCTTTTTAGGTGAAGTTCCTCTTTAAGCCCCCTTACTAAGTCTGTGGGAGCTGGGTTCGCACTTTCTTTTCTTGTGCATATGCCAGATGTTTCTCTACTCTCGCAGTTTTACCCACCTCATCCACATTGCTGTACGGAAAATATTTTAGTAAAATGTTCTAACAATCTGGGCTAAATAATGCCTTTTAATCTAATGTTGCTGCTGCAGGCAACATACTTTGATCACACAAGTGTTTTTACTTCAATGAGTAAAGTGAATATATTAAAATCAGTCACTGAAGTACAGACACAGACAGATTCTCTTAAGGCTAGTTACACTTTCCTGACAGGGCCAGTCACACTAGTAATGCCTGTAACTACTAATCTCACTTATACTAACTTCCCAGCATAATGAATGGCAGGATCCCAAAGTGCTTTTTCAGTAAGGGCTAGTATTATACTGGTGGTCTGCTATTACAGTGATGTGAGTTTGGTGAATGGTTCCAGCGGGTCATATTTCATAATCCCTCCAAAAATCTATCCCTCTATCGTTGTTTTTTAAAGTCTTTTGGAGTCCTTAGAGAGGACTGAAGTGAGGGACAGGCTTAGTGGCTAGATATTAGATTGGTGTCATGAGTGAACACATCGGGGCACAGATAGCTTCATCCTCTATCCAAGCTCTCTCCTCACTGTGCCAGGCACTTCTTTCTATCCCCTCTGTTAATCTACACCCCTTCACCCAAATCTCCTCTGCTTCCAGGCTTCAAAGTTTACCTTTTAATTCATGTAATTTAGGTCATGTCTCTCTTAATTTCAGCGCTTTGATGAAAACTTTTATGGATAACACTGGTATTTTTTTTTTGCATATTTTAGCATATTTACAACAAACACAAACACTTTTAGAGCATCGATGTAACCGCTGGGTTAGGGCTAGGGTTGTTGATGGGTTAGAGTTAGGGGTTAGCAATACAAATGTTTTAATAGATGCAGCTCCTTAATGCAACCATTGTTTCCAAAAACATTATTAAATCAGTCTCAGATCTGTCGGCTTGGATTAAATGAGCTTTTTTTCGAACCTTCCTTTTACAGAACAAATTCAAAGTTTTTGTTATAGATAGCTCTAATTAATTTCTATATTTATCTACAGATGACAACAACATGTCACTTCATAAAAGCGCTTCATAGGCGCTGTCTCTGGCAGTCAGGAAGAATGAAATAGAACTCCACATACTGCCGCGAGGAGATTTCTGTTTTTATGTCTTCTCAGCGGGGTGTCGGCCAGATCACTGTGAACACGATGTTGCCTTGTACCTCAGTAGAAGTACCTTGCAGTGTCATTCCTTTTTTTGTGTGAGGGGGGGTGCTGGAGCAGGAGTAAAATTAAAGCCATTGTGGATGGCATTTATTGTCTTCTTTTTCTATTTCTTTTGTTATTCCTTGTTTTAAATACAGTTTTTGTGGAATTTATATGTTTAAAATAAGGACATCAATCAAATGGAGATGCAATAAACAGAAAGACAACATCATCCAAGGCTTACCTGAAGACAAAAATCCTCATTTGGATAAATTCTGAAGCAATGTTTTAGATTTGTTCAGTAATTAAACCTGGCATCTTCTCTTGTTTTTACACCTTGATTTCACTACTCACAATATGCTCTCAGCAGAGACACACTTTTGCCTGACGCATGAGACTCAACAGCCACTTCATCCTGGAGACACTGCACAAGTGGCCATTTAGAGACATACACTGAGAAAATGGCTCTGGGAATAGCTATCTTTCCCACACCACTCGAACTCCTTTTTGTTGTCTTTAGTGTTGCAGATATGATCAGTTGATTTTTGGCCAGTTGTCCTAGTCTTAGGAGGCATGGCTAGAGTCTGCAGCATGGTATCTGTGATCTTACTAGATGAGGCGAAGGAAATGGATATGTTGTTTTCTTTGTATCTACCTCCAGCCTGTAAAAGCAAACACACTGTGGGCAGTGGTTTTCCATGCCTCTGGAGCCTGCACAGCCTAGAACAAAGGCCAGGTCATTTATATGGCAGAGGCAGTATTTTGCTGCAAATCAATATTTGTATGACTTTTTGACTGAGCCATGAGGGAGGTATTATTCTCACCTTGAATAGTTGAATGAAATCGATATTTGAGTGTGTCCTTGACCAGGTAAATCACAGCGCTAGTCAACTTTTCAAATGCTTAACTTATGCTCATGTTTTGCTGGCACATAACCTGTCGTGATTGTGTCTTCTCATTGTAGCAAAGGTGGCATGGCGCCTTTATACCATCACAAAACCTCCCAGATCACTTGCTTTTAAATGCTGTGATGCTTACATGCCTACGTACTGGAATTAAAAAGCATATACACAATAAAAAAAAAAACAAATCATCCTCGCTTACACTGAAATATGTTCCTTTGAAGCTCCCACTCTAAATTCTTCTAAACACAAAAGCTCATTGTGTACATTTATGCAGTTTTATATTCTATATACACACCAGGTCATGCTTCACAGCATAATGATTATGGATATTCACATTCTGGAGTGTGCAAGGGGAAAAAAAATTACCTCAAAGGCCACCGCTGTGACTAGCTTTTCTCAGTGTTTCTATAGCTATGAAAGTGTCGCATTATGAAACACCGATGTCTCATTGTGCTGTGATGATAGTTGGCTACCTGTGTTTGAATGGTGAGTCCTTGCAAACCATTCCCATGAATCTCCTGGTGAGAATTGGGCTGAGACTGACTCACTCATTTGTGTGAAGTGGCGACACGCTGGAGGCTCAGCGGGATTTCTCTGTCAAGCTCCGGATCACGATTCACTGGTGTTTTTGCTTCACAGTCTGTGCTCCACTCCTATGCCACACATCGCTGAAGAGTCTTAAATTAAAGCGTGCCACCTTTTAAAAAAATCATCACATGTCCTGTCATTCTGGTGCACACGTGCAAGTGATGATTTCCTGATTAAGCCTTTGAAAATTATTGCACATTCTTACACTTTTCACTGAATATGCAAGAGTTTAAATTTGAATTTGTTAGCACGCAGGGAGGAACAAACACCAGGTGTTTCTCTGCGCTCTCTCTAAATCTCATCTGTGTCGCTGTAGCTTTAGCTGATGCTGAGAGATGAAGTGCATTAGAGTCTAAGGAAGAGGATATTCTTTGATTTACAGCATTATGCCTTCTAAATCATCTGCCAGCAGAAGCAGGGATGGGGTAAACGAGTACGAGAGCACCCTGCAATGACTCAGTCAGGTGGCATGCATATACACTCATTGAAAAAAAATCTTTAGATAGAGTTACTAATATATGGAAGATTGTCTCTGAGGACTGAAGTTCATCTTACGGCAAAGTAATTACAAATGCATACATTCAAGAGACATTTCTTTTTTAATCTCTTCAACTTAATTATTATCAACAGATCATTTGCCACACAGTTTCCATCCATCTGCGATGCGCCTTCTACCTTTCCAGGTTAATGCTGTTATGAGGTGCCTACTTCATGCATTGACTTCCTCTGACTCTGTCAGGTGTCAGATCGTTGATTGTCACAGGAACAAGACTCATTAACAACTCACACCTTGGAAATGTTTGTAGCATGAAGTAGAACTTCTCACTTGTGGATAGCAAGACCATAGAGTTTCGTCATCTCTGGCACTACAGAAGGCAGCTGAATGAAGTTGTTCAGGATATAATGTAAGGTGCACCCAAACTTTGGTGTTAGGGTTAAAAAAGAACACCAGAAACACTAACAAAATTACCAAAAAGCCAGCCTTAGTTTGAGGACTACTGTTTGAAGCCTTGAGTTTGTCAATTTTGGGTATCAACATTTTGGATTTTTGGAGACAGAAGTGACCATATTTGGACGAGAGGGTGGAGCTAACCCTAATGCTAGCTGCTAGTAGGGCTGGGTAATATATCAATATTATATCAACATCAAAGTGATACTTGATATCGTCTTAGATTTCTGATTTTATATCACACTATTCTTTTCTTGATATCAAAGGCTCCGTTTCAGTAAAGTGATGTCATTTTCTGAACTTACCAGACTGTTACAGATGCTCTTATATTTGCCTTTAGCCAAGTCTTTATAACCATATTGCTGATCATTATTTATCACCAATCACATTGTGTAAATATTTGTTTTTAAAGGAACCAATGACAATGCACAGCATCAATATCATCCCAATATCAATATCAAGATATCTGGTCAAAAAGAATGTGATATTTGATTTTCTCCATATTGCTCATCCCTAGTTGCTAGCTTGGTTAGTATTGTGCATTTACAGCAGTAATTAACTGTGATCATGCTAATGAAAATGTTAAATTTTTGCGAGCAAAAAAACCAAGCTTAAAACCACACAAACAAAATATACATATATAAACATCCGACTCCTTAAAGGTTCTTTTAGTACAACCAAATGCTGAACAGGACTGTTTTAAGTGACCAAAATCTTACCTTAACCTTTTATGAACTGAGAAAACAGTGAATTAGCAACAGCTACACATTTACTATGTTAGTCTGGGGTCATGTCATGATTACATGACAACAAATGGAACCCACTTGTTACTCAAGGAGGCCACAACCTTAATTATGTGTAACTTTAATCCTTAATAGCAATTTAATCTGGTTAGTTTTATAAAATTCACCCCCTGTACCGTTGTGATAAACAGGGAAATTAGCTAATGAGACAAACATGTAAAGTTGGGCATATTCATAGAGATCTCTGGAAAGAGACTCGCTCTTGGAGCCAGCCTCAAGTGGCCACTCAAGGAACTGCAGTTTTTGACACTTTGTGTTTGCTTAATTTTTTGCTCTTCAGGTTGCAGCTGAGTCGATTAGTCCAGATGAAAATTATAAAGGAACAGAAAAAGATGCATAATTGTTGTGTTACTATCATTAGCTGTATTTGATACAGTTCCCCAAGTCCAAGACAGCCATGGGTTAAACATCACCAGCTTGTCTGACAAAGGCACATTGAATGAGAGCCATAAGGACAGACAACAAGGACTGATCGCTATGGACAATTTTAGACAGAAACAATAACAGAAAGTTGAAAGACTGACATTAAAAGAAAGTGTGGGTGATTATTGGGAAAAAAGCTGCTCTGCTGTAGTTTGTGTTTGCAAACAACAAATTCTTCTCTATTTCAATTAAAATCTTGATGTCAGCATGCTAAATACATGAAAAATGTAAAACAGCTCACACAGCTAACAATGCCTCCTATCTACAACACATCCGTAACAAGCGAGCCTGCTAACAACGAGACACTTCAGCTGTGCCCTTGTAGAAAATCTAGACTCACAACCCATTCTGTGCATGGAGATGTTGCACTCTAGTGAGCATAGAAATTTCATCTCAGAGTTTCATTCATAGAGGGTATGCCTGAAAAGTGCTTGTTCTTTTGAGCAGGCAAAGCAATTTGATTTTGAGCCTTGCCTTATTGTGCTTTGCCCCTGTGTCACCATGGCTCTTGCTGCAACCACAGACTAATGTATATTTTGTTCTATCTTCTTTTTCTTTACCCAGCCGCCATCCAGGTGCAAATCACTCCAACACAAGGAGAGATCAGCGTAGGAGAGTCCAAGTTTTTCCTCTGCGAAGGTAAGAGCCATCTCAAACATGCCTCATTTAACACGGTTTGATGCAAATGTCACTTGATAAAACGATACTGGCAGTATGAATTTAGATCATCTGATATAAAAGATACAAGCAGGTTTAAATAATGAGACTGGTGTTCTTGCGAATATACTCTCAGTAGAAGTTAAGCATTAAAGAAATCCAAGACAAGACAATGCAGAAAAAGAGGCTCCATGCATTGATTGAGCGGTCTTTTCTGAGGAGGTAGTGGGAAGTTCAGATCACAGTCAAGTAAGAAAAAGGGCTTTGAAGAGGTGGGAGAGAGATGCAGTCTGAAGAGATAATGAGAGAAAGGTCTTGCAGCGAGCAGTTGTCAGCTTTTCTGAGATTCAGGTGGTATTTACATTAGGTGGGTCAGCAGTCTGACATTATAGAACACTCAGTACATGAATAAAATCATGCTAGTCAGAGGGTCACAGTTATTATCAAAGTCTAAATGGAGAGCCTATAAAGTAATGGTGCCATTCACCCAAATTATGAAACAAAGTGGTATCTAACCATGCTAATAGTTGTGGTCTTATCTCCTATTAAAAGTAAGAAAATAGGTTTTCTTTGGTTTAGGTGAACTAATCATTTAAAGTATTTCGCTGCTGGGAATATGGGCCCTCATTTCTGACACAAACGTACGACTGCAAATTGGGCATACTGTCATTTCCACGCAAAGCCCTGCATTTATCAATGTGGACGTGAGCTGAGGCTTTACAATCAAATCTCCCATCATAGTCTGACTGGCATCTAAGAATTTGCAGCCAAATATATATGCAGAAATATATAGTTAATGTGACAAAATATTATATTTTGTAGCAGACTACGTCAGTTGCTCGCTCTCTCTCACAGCTGGCAGTGTCTCAGCTCTGTGGGACTGACTGCTGGCTGACTGAAGGCTGAAGACCACTGCTGCTAGGCTCTGATTCATCCGAAACTTTTATTTTAAACACTGGCAAGCCAAAGCACGTCTAAGCACGAAAAGAAATAATATATATTACTTATACATTGGATATGTAAATGACAATTGTATCCAGTGGCTATATTTATCAGCTGGTCATTCGTACACTTCGATTGGCAAGATAAGAGTGTTTCACTTGCAAGCCCTGTCATAGGATGATATCTTGGAATTGTGCAGGTTTTCACGTTAGATTGGTAAATGAGGGCAATGGTCTTTTAATAAAACTGGGCTGTCTATGCAGTAGAAAGACACAAATACTTTTGAATTTGGTGCGACATGCCCAGAGAAAACCAAGAAAAAGTACTTCCACATTTGCTCTGGCTTAGGGTAGAAATCTAAAATTACCAGAATGCACTGCATCGCACCAGAGCAATAAACATTCCAGCCAGTGGGTGACGTAATATGAACTCATCTGTTTGAGACAATAGCATCAAGCTGATAACAAATCATCTCGTATTACAGTTAAACAATAAGCTAAAACATGTTTTGTGGGTTTGATGGGGGGAGGTTTACCACAGTTCATTGGCACATACTACTGACATTGTTATGATACAAGTCAAGTCAGGGAGGAAGAAACCTCAGGAAGAGCTGCAGAGGATGATGAAGGAACACTCTTCCAGGACAGACAGAAGAGCAATAGATGTCATAAATAACAGTTAAAATACAATCATGACAAAAAGGAAAGAGAAAGAGAGAGGGAAAGAGAGAGGGGGAGAGATGCACAGCAATAATGGAAACAGATGAATGTCATATTACATTAACAATAGGTGTGAAATTACTAAATGCACTCTATGATAATATTGATAAGAGTCCCATGTGTATATTGATAGTGGAGGTGTTGCTCATAATAAAGGCAGTAGAGGGTTGCGCCAAGCACGATTATGGCATCAGCACAACCAGGACCCACAACACAAGCGTAGCTTCAGGCAGGACCACAGCAGTGGCAAAACCGAGGCCACAGTCAGGGCGTGCCGGGGTACAGTATTAGTGCAGCCACAGCACGAGCGCGACCAAAGGCAGGATCACAGCACCAGCACAGAATTCACCACTACCAAGCGCAGCCAAGGTTGCTGCCAGAATCTGGGAAAACAAGGAGACAAGGGAGTAGGAATGCTCCGGAGAGGCATCGGACATAGCGTAATGCAGTGAGTGTAAAGCAGTAAACAGACATGAGTGTTTTCAGATGGAGGGAGAAAGAGAAGGAAAAGGAGCCCAGTGTATCAGTTCAAGTAAAACACAAGACACTTTTGCTCCAGAAGGATAAGTGCTCATTGAAGAAACTATGGTCACTAATCAAGTATTATGGCTTAAAAGGTTAGAAAGCAATGATGACTAACAAGTCCCCTGGCAGATAAAACTTATGTCAGCCTAACTAGGGGCTGGTCCAGGCAACCTGAGCCAGCCCTAATTATAAGCTTTATCAAAGAGAAAGGTCTTAAGTCTATCCTGAAAAAATGGAAACAGTGTCTGCCTCCCATACCGAAACTGTAAGATGGTTCTATAAAAGAGGAATGTGGTAGCTGAAAGCTCTGGCTCCCATCCTATTTTTGGAGACTTTGGGAACCATTTTATAGGAAGCCAGTGCAAAGAAGCTAAAATAGGAGAAATATGTTAGAACACGTGCAGCAGCATTCTGCACCAGTTGGAGAGACCTAAGAGATTTATTGGGGGAACCGAATAATAGGGAGTTACAGTAATCCAGCCTTGAAGTGACAAATGTGTGTACTAATTTTTCAGCATCCGTTTGGGTCAGTATATGTCTAAATTTTGCAGTTATGCAAGTAAAAGAAAGCAGTCCTAGAAGTTTGTTTGATATGGGAGGCAAAAGATAAATCTTTATCAAATAAAACTCCAAGGTTCCTCACAGTTGTGCTAGAGGCCAAGGTATGCTATCTAGAGAAATTACATCCTTAGAAAAGGAGTTTCTGAGGTGTTTGGGTCCAAGAACAAGACTGTTTGAAAATCGATAAAGTATCCCTCTCAAAATGACTGTATACAGTATCCAGTTGACTTTGGCTGCAAACCTGTTGCAATACTGCAACTTTCTCAAAAAGTTTCTTTGAGAGTGAAATCACAAAGCGCAAACTCATTATCTTCATACAGGTGAAATTTGAAGCCTTGACAATTTATCTTTCAAAGTGATTTTTCTTTTTTGTTCCTTGAAAGAACGTGGCTTCAGCCTGAACTCCCATTGAAAAGGGTGTCAAAATGCATTTAGGGCCCTTTGTGTTCGTAAAGAGATGAGATGACATTAATGTGTTTCAAGCAAACAAAAAAATATGTCTCAGCTCGGGCTCATCTTTCAAAAAAAAAAAATGAACAATGTGGAAAAGAAAGTTGCCTCCAACTGAACATTCCTCTGTCCCACTGAGCAAATAAAAATAATTTATACCAGTCTTTTTGTGTTTTAGTTAGCATATGTACTGTGATCTTGAAAAGATGTCTACTGTGGGGAGACGGCTTTTAATTTAACAATAGTGTTTCTAAGCCATCGTCGCACCAAGAATTCTTGATTTCTGGGTTGTAGACATCAGTTTTTCTGACTGTTTGTTTCATCTTTCATTTTGAGTCTGGTGTATGTTTATTCACTGTATAGGGACATTGAGTCTGGCCTAAACATGTCAAAGTAGTTTCACATTAGTTATGTATCTGATGTACAATACATCTGATGTGATGTATTGCATACAAACACTTGTATTACAGTATGAGATAATACACAAATAATAAACTGTCAAATAGACAATGGCAGCTCCTTGAAGAATTTTTGCTTCTGTGCCTCACTCTCATTTCATTTTTTTTCCAGTGTTGGGAGATGTGAAGGACATAGACTGGTATGCCCCCAGTGGCGAGAAGATCCTCCCCAACAGGCCAGACATTTTTGTGAACCGTGGCGATGAATCCATGTCAACCCTCACCATATATCACGCCAACGTGGATAGCGCCGGTATCTATAAGTGTGTGGCAAAGAATGGGGACAAGGAAGCCCAGGCCACAGTCCAAGTGAAGATCTTCCGTAAGTCTCATCTTTTTTTTTTTTTTTTTTTACTAAATTGCATCAACACATATGCTTGCATTGTATGTTAATGGGAAAACAGTTGTTGTTTTCGCATTTTTAATTAGACAAATGACACTGGAGAAAAGACACTGGAAACAGCCTGCTCGCTCTGTGCAATACAAGAAAATACCAACTCCTGAAAACCTTATGCTGTCTCCTTGAAATTAGTTTTGTATTCTACTAATTGGTTTTGACAGACAACTTCAAATGGAAATGTAATTGCTACCTGGATTATGTTCACTTTCATCTTTTTTTTTTTTTTGGTCAACAAAGTCCAGGAAGCAATTAGTTTGTGGCAAAAGCATTTAGAACAATATGAATGTAATTTATTTCTTGACTTCTCAGGTGTGTTTTGAGAAGCTCAGTCCCTTACCTTCACCTGTTTTAATCCTAACTCTTAAATGTCTAGTATGTAGGATTTAGTGGTATCTAGTAAGGAGGATTGCAGATTGCAACCAGATGAAACTTCACTAATATCTCTGAGACTGACTCTGAGACAAATTATCTGCAATAATCTCCTCCTCTCCCAACGAACGTTTCACGTTGCAAATCAGATGTTGGCCCAGCATCTGCAAATGTGAAGTCACCTTTTTCTCTCTGATAAGATACTAACATTCAGACGTTTTTTACTGGTAGCCAAATTATCAGCAGAGGTCTCCAAACCAAGTGAATGTGATGATTTAAACCAGAAAACACACTGAATAAAGCAGTGCCATGTTAAAAGTAACTGTTCTCTCAATACTCTTTATCTCCTTTCCTGCCAATAATGCCCTAAATCTGACACACTGGTCATTTCAGTCTATTTTTAGAGAAAATAAAAGCACCTGAATTTTTTTTTTTTTTTTTTTGCAAGAGGTTACATGTATGGGGTCATATTCTTTCAGGGAAGACAATGAAATATAATCTAGGATATCCTGTTTGAGTAATAGATTCATGAGTTTGAAGTCTTCTTAGATGCCCAAATACTCCACAGCAGTTTGTAATGTTATGAGGAAGGGTTAATAGCGATGATTGCAAAGTAAACCTTGGAAAAAGCATCCAACAGAGTGGTCCCATTGAAAGTCAGTAAAGATAGTTCAAACATTTCTTTACCTTGACTACCTTCCGACACCATCTGTGATTACATAAAACTAAACCAACAAAACATTTATTAGAGAAGCAGAAGCTCAGCCATATGGCGCCTCATTACACTGCTAATCAACTGTAAGATTTTTTAAGCAATCTAAATATGCCACATGAGAGTTTTCACCTTTAGAAATGTCAGTCTGAATGCTGAAATATTCATAGTTATGTTTAATGTGTGTGTTTGTCGCACCTCTACAGAGAAGATCACCTTTGAGAGTGCTCCAAGCCCACAGGAGTTCAATGAAGGCGACGATGCCGACATAGTCTGTGATGTGGTCAGTTCGCCGCCGCCCACCGTCATTTGGAAGCACAAGGGCTCCAGGATTCAAGTTGCCAAAGATGGTGAGCTAGTCCAAATACAAATGTTCAAATGCTTGAGCTACTTCGCCACCTCCAACCTGCCATCCTGTCTCATCCCCCTGACTCCCTGAGCAGTCACCCTACCCTCCTGCCAACGCTGTCTGCCAATTCATGCTTTCCAATCAATTTGCCACACTCTTCCTCATCTCCTTCCCCCGCTGCCCATCATCTATGAACAAAACCATGAATTTTCAGTGGGGAAGTTTTAGACCTCATAGATGATGCATGAACATGGAAATTGTATCTTTTTGGCCCAGCATGAAGTGGTTATTGTCGCTAGAAAATATGTCCAAGGGCAGATTGGACTTTAAATTCCCCAAATGGAGGGAGAGTGACTCCAGAGGCAGAAATAACCTGAAAAAGTGAAGAAAAAAGAGAGAAGCAGAAGGTTAAGAGAAGAACTAACAATGTAGTTTATGTCTGCCGCAGATGTAACTAAGAACAAAAGCAAAAATGCAGCCTAGACCAACCATGAATTATATAATGATGAATTATATATATTTAATTCCACTGTAAACTTAGGCCAAATTAAAAGTCAGGAATAGTTTAACTTATTGTGGTGAATTGCAGGTTAACATGTTGACCTATGTTTCAAAAAACATCTTCCTCCCTAAAACATATTAACACAATCTGCGGCAACAGAAAAAGGTCATTATTAACCATTACATGGCAAAAAGGCTTTAGGAGCACATACATGGTGTTTCGGACAGTTGTTTGCTCACTGTTGTAACATACTATTTTAGAGTACACTTCACTGAAAATCTGTCCTTTGAGTATATCAAATACTCAGTGCCTTTAGGCTTTAAAGGAGGTTCTGAAAAGTTAGGGGGGTTAGGGTTATTCTCAGAGGACGGCAGCGGAAGCTGTAATCAGTTTCAATTTAAAGCCCTTACCGTAGATTCCATTGGTGAGTCACGGTCACAGCGGGGGGAAAAAACAAAACAAAAACATCAAAAGGTCCATAGTAACTTCTCAAACCACTTCTGCAATATGATCCTCTCCCCCATTGCTGATTCCTATGTTCTAAACAATTGTTGCTTTGCCAGTAAACACGCTTTGGAGCTATGAAGCGTGACACAAGGGTATTTAGCTCTGCTGAAGGGAAACTATTAGAGTTTCAAACATATAATAAATACAATAGAAGTAGATGGAGCTGCACATTTTAAAATATTTTGCTGTTGTGTCTCTAGCTTAGCATTGGAAACTGTTGTTAATATAAGCTAAGTTTTGAGTTATTGTGGACAATGTCAACTTCAGGCAGCAGACTTGACAATGCCGGTGCAGAGCAGCTTTACCTCAGAAAGTTCAACTAAGACTTCAATCTGCTGTGTAAGGACTGAGGTGGCGATGATTTGGTTTTACACTTGGCCTGGGCCTTTTTTAACCTTACAGTAACCCCTCCCCCGGTGACCGCTGGAGTCACCACAGTGTTGTGCTAAGCCCGCCTTTATTCTTGGAGCCCAGTCAAGGAATGTGTTTTTCACTGGAAAAACCACTAATTGTAACCGACACTGAAAACTGAAAACTGCTTATGTAATTTTCCTCACAGCAGTTGACCTAACCATATGCTGCATGTTGCATTGTTAGACCTCCCATCAGAATGTTTGTCATTGTAAAAAGTATCAATGTTACACAAATTAAGAGCTGGTTGATAAAATGTAAAGTATATTTTTTTGTTTAAATATCTCAATAAGACCTTAAAAGAGGTTTGACTCAGAAAATAATTTGATGTTACTTTTACACTTGCTTTCTGTACACGGAGGATTTCGTACTTATTTGCATGTGCAAGCAAATAGGAAATAGAAGACGCTAATATTGTGGAAATTACAAACGGATCATATATTCAGATTTTACAGATTTAACATAACGCCATAATCAAATTCAGATCCTACACAAGTTAAAATCCTCAACCAAAGCAAAGCATTCGCTGATAAATATACTAGTATCAGGAATACAAATACCCATAATGGAGAATGTGTCCTTGTTATTACTGCTTTAGCTACACTACACAAGATTTTCCTAAAAAACAAAATATCGAAATAATTATGCCCTCTTAATCATCACTTCTGACACACTAGAAGTGTTTGGCAGTATATTTTTTTTGCGTAGACTCTGCCCTCTGTCTGTATTTTCTAATTTTCTGTGCGAATGACGTCTGTGGGTGTGTACCTCAACAAGGTTTAGGTGTAGTTGGGACTTTATAAAAAAGGTAGCAACCTAGTGACAGGCCGTACGCAGCAGGCATCCAAAAGACATAGCGCAGAAAAACGCAAATATGGTGAGAAGAAATGGAAAATGACAGTGAAACCGGGTTGGGCTTTTAATTTCACTGGTGAGTATGTTTAGAAACAGTAGCTGACAATAGTGTGTAGTAAACCTCGAAAATACGGTAAAAGCAACATTTTATTGTTTTTTCTAGTGGCGGAGAGACTAATTTTAACATCTTTTTATGTTGTTTTGTTTAATCCATAAGGTTGTTTTATTTTTTTAAGCAATACAAATGTTTTTTATATGTAAAATACAAAGTAAACCTCAGCTGTCAAATATATGTAGTGGAGTGAAAAGAGCAGTATTTGCCTCTGAAATGTAGTGTAGTAGTAGTGGAGCCAAATTCTAACAGTAATGTTTTTTCTTTTTCTTTCAAAATACAGTGAAACACTGTAAATCCAGATGCTCAGTCAATATTACACTGTCAATTTCTCATTATACTGTATAACACTAATATACTGTTGAAGTCATTTTTGGTATTGACACTGTAAAATAACAATAGGATGTTGTCGTGTACAGCTGCCAATAGTTTACTGTAATTTTAGAGGAGCATATGTTACACTGTTTTTTCAGGTTCGGTAAATGTACTCAGCCACCCTCCTCTATAACTGGCAGAGAGCCCCAGTGTGCTGACAATAGCTAAGGTAAAATTGTTTAAAGTGCACAAATCTCAAAAGAGATAGGAAGAGCCAACATCCCTTCTAGCCCTCAGTGCATAATTTTATGCATAAAGTGTTTTTATAGCACACAGGCGCTCTTTAGTTTATATGCTGGGCTTCTCTATTAAATAGGCGGAGAAATGTCATACCTTCTCACTAGCATGAAAATTCAACTGGCGGCATTGGACTGCTAGAGGAACTCCCATCCCCAAAGAAGGAACCAACTGGCCTATAAACGCTACACTTAAAACCCTAAACAGCCACAATTTTTAATCCACTGCGTTTTAAAGTATACACTAGTCAGTCACAAATTCTGGACAAGTGCCTTAGTTTTCCAAATTGGGACATATAAAGAACAAACAACAAAAACGACCCAGTTTTCAAGGCTCTTAAATCAGATGTGGTCAGAGCCTGGATTTTAATATTGTGCTGGATGCTTCTCCCCAGACGTGTGTGACAAACACCTGGTTTCAGTTAAGACAGCTCAGTCTGGTACTTTGTGTTTACAGCTGCTTTAATTAGAGTTGCAACACTTTGTCAGGCTCGATGATGGTGTAAAACACTGCTGAAATACGTCTGGTATAGCCACAGTGTCACGCTGGGCTCCCTGTGTTCTTCCAACCACTTGCTTGATTACTGCGGATAATTGGGACTTTTTAATCCGTCTTCAACTTCCTGTCTGAGCATTTAAGCAAAGTGTTTCAGTTATAAAATGTCTCTCTTGAACTGTTACCTGATTTTATGTACACAGACAGATCTTCAAGATGTAAGGAAACGATCACATTTAATTATACCTCATACCTCAGTTTGGTACTTCTTACATCTCAGATTTCTGAAAGGGTTCTTCACAGGTTCTTTGTATGAGTAAGGGTTTCATTAAGAACACTTTCATCCAAAGATCCCTTTTTGGTGGACAGATTTCTTGCAGTAATGCTGAAACCATCTGTGTTAATAGATCCTCACCCTAAAATATTCAAACATTTACGCATGTTTAAAATGTGATATTTAAATGTTGATGTATCTGGGATCCCCTTAATCAATTAATTTTACTTGTTTTCTGCTACAATGGATATCTTTACCATCATTTCATGCCATACTTAACGACATGTTCTGGCGAAATATTTTTTTCTTAATTTTTTACACATACCCTGTACTTTGCATTTTGTTTTTGGGTCTAATTTGGAACAAAGGTTCAGTTCTACCAATTATTTTTAATTGTCTCGGTTTGGTTCTGTTTTTAAACCCCCCTCAGTAGGTTCTTGATGACACCCTTGGAATATTTTAAAGGTTCTCTGTGAAAACCCTTGGGTGGGTTTTCAGATTAAACCCCTTGATAGCCCTTTTCCACCAACATGGAACCAGTTCTATGCTAGTTTCCACTCTAATTTTAAACCATTCAGAGCATTTTGACCAAAAATAAATAGGTTTAGACTAGGGATGATAACAATGACTTGCTGATCGATCAATCCGTCAATAAGAATTTAATTGTGAAATTTAATAGATTAATCGATAGGCTATAAAATGCTGTCAAATATATGTAATATGTTGCTGTGAGCTTTGACTAAAGATAAAATGCATTTAGTTTTGTCTAAAATAAGCACTTTTTTGTTGTTTTTTTTTTTCAAATAATAATTCATTGATTAATCAATCATTAATATTACTGATTAATCAATTAAGAAAAGTGCTTACAATTTGCCATCGTAGTTTAGACACCAAAAAGTTATTTCCCAGCCAGAACTAAAAAAATTGTAGTGCAAACGGTGACAATATCAGTGGGTGTGTCATATCCTACAGGTTGGAAAGACAAAACGGAGAGGGCAAAGATAGAGGCATTCAGCAAGAAATTCTCAGACAAGAAGAGCATGTGGTGGTCCCATTAATAACTGATCCATGCTTTTTTGGGGGGGTTCATAAACCTTTATGCTGGGTTCTAAGTGAAACTCTCCTAAATGGTTCTGAGTAGAACCAAAAAGGGCTCTCTATGAAGTTTAGCAGAAAAACCCTATATGATTCTTGTTAGCACCTTGTTTTCCCCAAGAGAGTAGGAGGGAAAATCCATAATTTACAATGCTACATAGATATTTAAAATAAGCATATACAACATGCATCATATATCTTTTGTTCTTACTCCATACAGGCCACTCAGACAACTTCAAATTGACTGTTTTGTTCTGGTGTATAATCTGCATAATCTTGAACATCATACGTGATATATTGCTGTTCTGTTCGCGTTTCCTGTTTCAGTGCGATTCAGGATCATAGATAATGACCACCTGCAGATCCGCGGCATCAAGAAGACAGATGAGGGCATGTACAACTGTGAGGCTCGTGTCATGGCCAGGGGAGAAATTGACTTCAGGATGATCAAGGTCATTGTTAATGGTAAGCATCTTTTTCACCTTTTGCTCCCTGCTTTCCCTGTTGCTCAAAAATAGGTTTGTGCTCAAAATAAAAGAGTACTGTAATGACGACCCCGAAAGCCCTGGAAATGTTGTTTTGAAAGCCTTAAATGTGATTCATATTTTTTTCCCCAAAATGATGGTGTGAGTCTGTTTAACTGCCCAACTCTTTGTACCAGAGCAAGTTATCCAAAATGTCTATACATCCAGATGGAGCCTCTTCAGAATGTTTATTCACTTGCTTCATGTATTCATTACTTTTCAATCTTCATCATCTCTTTTCAGTGCTTCCCACCATCCGTGCCAGGCAGTCCGAAGTCAACGCCACAGCAGACATCGGCACCTCTGCCTTGTTAGCCTGTGATGCGGACGGCTTCCCTGAACCCTCTGTCACCTGGACACAGTACGTCATCCATTTCTATTATTGGCCTGTTTCCATGAGTAGGATCAGCAGTAGATCCGCACGCAAAAAAATTAATCCTTTTGTTTTTATTCTAACCTATTTTTCCTTGACTTCAACGAGAATCATCATCAAGCAATGCAAAGCTGTGAGGAAGAATGAAATATACACCCCGCTGAGTGAACCTTCTTGTGTCACCTCACCAAAAAATTCAAAGACAGCCTAGCCACAAATTCTGAAAGCATACATTAAGCAGTACAATAGATTCTTTTTTTTTTAATAATCTGCCAAACAGGTAAGAACAGCCTGGATAAAGTTGTATGAAGATTACGTAGACGAAATGATAAATGCACAAAAACAGAACACTCAGCATCATAAGAACCAATCCTGGTTGGACTTACACTGTTAGAACATGGAGGCCATTTGCATATTGTAGATCTGTATAGTTTTTAATTAATTTTCGAGCTTTTGTGCCAAGCTTTAATTCCATAACTGTTGTTCGAGGAGTTTTTATTCCATTGGCTTTTTGGGTGAAAAATGCTGCTAAAATCAGAATAAGAAATCACAATTTGATATATATATTCAGTCAAGTCACAAAGCTCCAATTATGGAATTTTTACCATTCAGCAGTAACATTTTAGTTAATGTCTGCGGCCATGAGAATAAGAGGATGGAATAAAGAGATGCTCTGATAGCTTTACTCTTACCTAAATTTTGGATGTGCATTAATTTTTACTTTATAGGTAGAAATCAGTAGGTAAGGAATACCCAAATTGTGCTTTGTCTTGTACTCTGTCCTCCCATAAAGGACTTTCTTCCTGAAGCTTTTAGAGTATTTTAGGAACTACTGTAATGGCCACAACTTCCAGCTCAGTTCAGTTAGTTACAAATCTTTCTAATCAAATAATACCCTGGGGTTTTTTATCTTTAGTGCGGGGAGGAGATTAGCTTCATCAATGACACTTCTCTGAGGGTGAGACTGTGCCCTTCAGTGACAGGATGCACCCTATAGCCTGTATCACAAGTGGATCAGAGGGCCATGTAGTAATCAGGTGGACAGTTTTTGGGCAATGTCGTCAGGCTATCTTTGCCCTCTGTCTCCAGCTGCTGGACACAGTGACAATGGCAGTGTGTAGACACACCGAGAGTATAACATGGCATGTAGTGACAAGATACTGGTGTGCAAAGAAGGGTTGATTTCAAGGTTGCAATACATAACTGTTTTACATTATTAGGATGCATGTGACCATGAGGTTATTGAATACACAATAACAAATGTAACATCCTCTGAAGTCTAGCTGGTTCACTCAAAGAGGCTTAGAGATAACTATTTATATATATATATATATATATAAAGAAAATGAAAGTCTTTTTTAAGTAACATTTATAGTGATTTTATCCTATGAAGAGCTGGTTGTCATTCTCTTTTTGCTCAGACTTAAAGCTGTAGTATTTCAAGGCAAAACCTTTTCACGAAGATATTAAACCGCTGTAGGCAGGAAGAACCTGAGAGCAAAGTTTTTGAATCAACTTGTTGCTTTGTATTAAATGAAAGTCTGATTTTTCCTAAATGGAAAAGAAAAAATGATGTGGAGTGGTGAAAGACTTCTAAAACTCACCAAAGTTTAATCGCACACCTGTCCATAGTCGCTATGCTGAAAACATTTCATCTAAGATTTTCAACTCAGTTTCTTGAACAAAGAATACACAGCTTTTTTCATCACTCTCATTCAAATAAAAGCAAATCAAGCTGTGCTTGAAACAAGCCCTCTGAAAGGGTACTTTAACACCAACTGGAGGCACAAATTGCATGGCTCAGGTTTACTGTTGCTGTAATCCAACAGGGCTGGTAGCTTTTGTGCCTCTTTATAAATTGAGCCTATTGATCAATTCTGAGATAAAATATATTTCATCTTTCTTATTTGTTGGTGAAGCTGCCTGCTTCCTGCTGCCTTCATGACCAAACAGTTTGTCCCCCCTTTAAAAGGATTGCATATGCACAACATAGATTTCAGGGAAATTGTGTTGTAAAGTGTTTGTAAATGGGGCATAAATATGAATTTGCAAGGCTTTGCCTACAAATAGTTGTGTGGGAGAGATGATGAGATTTAGATGTATTTCCATTTGCATGACTGTAACAAGTACAAAAAGGCTTTGATGAGTATTATTAGGCTGGTTTCCACTCTCCACATGCTATTTAAATTGCATAGCATTTTGAACTGGTTAGAGTGGTTATATAGCAGGCGCTCACACATGCACAAACCTGTAATGAATCTGCACTTGGCTGTACCAGCTGATCTTAAATGTAAATTTGGCATAGCTATAACATTGGTGTTGAAAGGTTGAAATTTAATTTACTAAAAATGTATACATTGTATGTATGAGATGGAACTGCTATGTGGCTGAGCCCAAAAAAATAGCTGCAGGCTCTCTACCAAAAAAAAAATGGAAAACAATCAAAATCAATATTTATTTACCTTAGAGCAACTCAAAGTGGGCAGTTGCTCAGTCCATGAGGACTTGGCCTGAGAACTGAGGGGTTGCCAGTTCAAGTCCCTGTACAGACCAAGTATGCAGTTTATACTGGTAGCTGGAGAGGTGCCAGTTTTCCTCCTGGGCTACCCTCGATCTGACATCTCTGCATTAATACATGTGTATAAGTCCTCTTTGTACATGTGTGTGTATTTTTTTGACCTACATGTGTTTAATCTCTGAAAATAACAAGACAGAGAAAAATGTAATTTCCACTCATGGATCAATAGCACATGTCCCCTTCTTTTTCCTAATCCCTCTGTGAACCGTATTTTTGTTTATTTGGTCTCAAAACAAAGAGCAGTCGAATCTGAAATTAATGATGAGCAAACCAGTCGCTAGAAAAATGTTTGCATGGCACATATCTGCAAACCTTGAATATGTTACATTTATACATTATTTTTACATACTTTGAAACTTTTCTCAAGAATGCTGTGGTTAAGGTGTGGTTAGGTTAAGGCACAAAAATGATTTTGTTTTGGAAAACATTATTGTCTTAAAAGATATACGTTGTGACAGCATTTAAACTGAATCTGAATACTGTATTAAATCCACCAAGCCAAGTCCTCAAAAATCACTTATTTAATCTATTTAGTTTTAACATAATAATAAATAACTAAAACTCAAAAATTCTTCAGGGATCTATAATCAGCTTTTGTTGGCAGAGAAGGCAAAAACTCTTCAATTTTGTAGTGGCAGTCTAATTAATCTTCACAACCTGTGAATACCAACTGGAAATGAGATGAGCGGTATCAGATATGAAATGTTGATTAAATGTGTGCCTGACACAGTGAAGCAGCAGTTAACTTAATTTATACATCTTATATTTCCAACATCAGCTTTTACTCAATTCAAGAACACTTCACTTCCTCAACGTGTATATAGAGTGATACCTCTCTTTCTAACAAAAGATCTTTGGCAGAGAGATTTGTTAACTTCGGAGGTTCTCAAATTCCACCACTTTTGCAGTAGAATCCCAACGCCAAAAGCCATCTCTCGTAGCTGTATGATACGCTGCCTGGGTGGCATTAGCTGAGAATGTGGCCAGACAGAACCAGTAGTGGTGTTATAATACGCCGCTGGATGGCCAGATGGTATGTGTAATGTACATGTAATGTAGGGAGCTGGAAGGTCCTTATAAGGCAGGCTGGAGGGATGGTTGATAAGTTTCACCCAGAAAATTGGTATTCGCTTCCTGTCTGAAAGTGAAATTTTTTTCTACACCTTACCATGTAACCATGAACTTATCAAACCTTGCTCACCTTTGTTGCATTTTGTTTACATTCCGGTGTTGGTTGCCATGTGCTTTTGTTGCCGAACATAACCACGTGCTTTTATAGCTAACCCGCCATGTGTTTTTGTTGACAGCCTGGCATCGGTAGCGGCATCCCAGAATGTCAACAGCAGACGCAGAAAGATACCTACAGTGTAATATGTAGATGCTGAAGTCCACTGACAAAGTGGCAATATGTGATGACTTGGGATGAGAACATGTTGCAAATACTGGTATCTGATAAACCTGTAACTTAACCCAAAGTAGAACCAACTATCAGAACCCAATGGTCGGTCCAGTCCCTAAAATCTCTAGATTCCAGGTAACCAGTTCTTTCTAGGAAATGAGTAATGACTTTATTCACAAACTTGCTAATAGATTTGCCAATAACTGGTGAAGTAAATCTTACTTTTTGCTGTATAATGATTCTTGATCACCACTCAGTTTTGACAGGTGCAAATAACCAGCATTCATTTCTCTTCTTACGGCTCTTTGCTCAATGTACTTTTATATTCATGGTGCATCATTTATCGGTGTCACACAGCAGCAGCAGCACCACCGCTGTGCCGAGGAATCTTTGAATAAAGCTTTTTTTGCAGACATGTGAGTGAATACAACTATTGAGCGCCCTGATGCTCTTCACAGCTGTCTTCCTTGCAGACAGGCTGGAGTGTGAGGTGGATGTGCAAAGCTGAGGGAGATGCAGTTCCTGGCCAGAGCAGAGCTGAGACAGACAGTGAGGTTGTGGGGAGGACAGATGGGTGAGGCAGTGAGAAAACAGAGGGCTGAAGCTCCATTTGTTATTTGTCATTCACTGTCTACCTGCAAACTGCCTCAGGAAGGCTGCTACTCCAGGCATACAAACACTTAGACAAACAGGATGCTAATCTGTAGGGAAGACTTCTGCGTCTCAAGCGTGAAAGAAGCTTTTTCCTAAAACTTGAAAAAAGAAAAACATGCATCGTCATCGAATCGGTGCATGGCCTTCTTAAAAACACAGATGTAAGGGTTACAGGAGAGCTGAGGCAAACAAAAGCTGTGGAAATGTTGGTGATGTTCTCTGAGCACAGGACAGCTTTTTTTGGTCTCCAAGCCTTTGTTGTACACCAGCTGCTCTCATCCTTAGATGAAATCCCAAGATCATCACCAGTGAGTTAAGAAAGTTATTTGTAGGCCGCTCAAGTTATGTAAGCAAACACTTGTGATGTGAACCCCGCCATGTCTTTTTCCTCTTTTTTTCTCCCCCTCTGCTACAGTAACAACATTGTCCTTGAAACGGGTGATAAGTACAGCCTGAACGAGGATGGTTCAGAATTGGTAATAAAAGATGTCAAGAAAGTGGATGAAGGAGATTACACCTGCATCGCCAAGAACAAGGCGGGAGAGAAAGCCGAGGAAGTCAGCCTGAACGTGTTCGGTGAGAGAATAACTCAATTCGCTTACGATAGCATGAAGAACACGGTGGCTCTTTTTCTCTATCTGGCCTTTTCTTTTGTACTTATTGACATTTGCCGTACACTTCTCTACAGCTTTTTCCAGTGGCTGGGTGCAGAGTTACACAGCGTGAAGCATACAGTTTAAAGAAAAGCGTCCCCTATTGAAAACTAATTAAGCCACCCCTTAGGACATTGGAAGATATCACACTAGAGTTTCTCCTCATGAGAAAATTTGCACCAGTCTTATGTAATCATGTGCTTGCAGCTCTATTATAGGTCAATGGGGTATGAAACCCCAACTCTAATGAAGCCTGTCTGTATACTTGACTACACTAATACTAACAATATGTAACAGCTATTTCAAGCTGTGCTAATAAATATTTTCAACAATAGATGAAATGACTATGAATCATGTGCAAGATGTCACCCATGCTGACAGAAAACAGAGTGAATTATTAGCCCACTCTGCAGCAGCTCTGCTGGACAATTTAGCCTCTAATAGCTTATTGTTTTGGATTGTACAAACTCGGTTGTCCACTTCCCACTAAAGCAGGGGAAAGGAAAATTCAAAATAAGATCTCTTCTTTGCCCAGTCTATTTCTCTGAGACATAGCAGAGCTCAATATGACATAAATATGAGATTCTGACCCTTTTCCCTTTTACTTCTAAAAGAGAAATCGAACCCCTGAATTTTGACTTGTGTGCATTCTCCCTAGAATGTGAAAAAAGGTATCATAAAAGGGCAGAGCTGGGAGAGGGGGCCAAGACACACCCAGTCAACCGATCAACGGGCAGTAACAGGGCAGCCATGGGGGTCTTGGGCATTTAAAAAAGCATGCTAGCAAGGAAACAGTCAGCCAAAAGCAAAATTCAATTGCAATGGCCAGGTACAACCTTTGTAGGGCAGCCACTGTGCATATTTATAACACATTATGTAGAATTGTATTACTTTCCCCCTAAATGTCAAGAGTTGAATCTAAATCAAACAACACCACTATATCCCCATATGTATATATATATATTTATATATATATATATATATATATAGAGAGAGAGAGCTTTGCCACTGAACTAAAGTGGCTTGGGGGTTAAGTTACTCTTCAAATTCAGCTTCTATGAAATAGCTTTCCTCTCGTCTCAGCCTGATCCAAATTCAATATCTTAAAATGTGCTTTTGTCTCTCTCCCTGCACTGATCTTTATTATGTCTGAAATAATCAGCTCTTAAGATGACAGTAAGATCTGAAAGAAAACTTTAGAAAGTCACAACTCTGTGTATTTTATCTGTTCTCAGAGTTGAGAAACCTCTCAGAAGCCTATGAGCACAGCAGAAGAGCCCCTGCTGATATATTCTTTTGCTCCTTATTTCCTCGTAACAGACCAGAATTTAGTAATCACCAAGTAAGATGCATATTTATTTCTCAGAGATAAAGCAAAGAATATTATGAGCAGCAAAAATTTCCTCTGGGCAGCACCAAAGAGGCAATGTTACATAGCAACCAGCTGTAAAAGTAAGTCAAACATCTAGCAGTTAGAAAAGTATTTTTTTCTCAGGAGTTGACCAAAAGAGAGCTAAAAAGAAAATAATTCAACTCAAATTTATCAAGTGGCTGGACTGGCATTAGTTTGCTAACAAGTTCACCATTTTTGTCTTGTTTCTAGTGCAACCCAAGATTACTTACATGAACAACCAGACTGCCTCAGAGTATGACGAACAAGTCACCCTGACTTGTGAGGCATCGGGCGACCCCACACCCACCATCTCCTGGAGTTTCGCAAACAGGGTATTCACCGAAGGAGAGCAGGTACTTCCCTTTCTTTTTAGCAAAAGTGGGCAATGCACTCTAGAGGGAAAGATCTGTTTTGGTGTTTGCCTGAACGTTAACATTTCTTAATTTTTTTTCTTTCCATGAGCAATAGCAATACAGCACAGACTCTGCAGACCCTGCTAACCATTCGTATGTGAGTGGACTCCTTGGGGTATTGCTGTTATTTGACAAAACCCTTGCAAAAAGTCATTTATTTCCAAAAACTCCAATCCATCACAGAGCTAACACATCCATCAATATTAACATGGATATTTCTGAGCAATTTGGTCACTGGTCCACTGACATGGATTGCTCGATTAGTCTTGAAATGACCGTCCAATCAGCTGCTTGCAGTGCATCATACACTCAAAGCGTCTTATTGAGTCCAGTATTGCCGACTGACTTTCCTCTTTGTACAGTAAAGTTTGGATTCGACCATCTCGCTAAACTTTTGACAGCCGTCTCAAATACTGCTGGAATTGCATTAATGATTTTGTACATTTTCATCATGAATGCTGGAGGGGAGAGTGTGCAGATTGCCATAAAACCAATTTCCAGGCAGTGCCATGGTATGATATTCCCCAGCGTTTTTGAGAGTATATGTAACCCTCTACTTCTCTCCCTATTAATCATTAGCATTTAAAAGGGAATATTTTTGTAAAATTAGTATGAAAAGTGCTCATTGGAAATTCACAGAAAATAAAGTGAGAGGGAGTCTGAGGAAGTGAAAATGATTTCAGTGAAATTAGCTTAATTATTGCAGTGTTGAAAGCCAGGAGCTCTGAGTCTCCCTGCTATCTCCAAATCAGATTGTTTTGAGCTCAGTTATGCTTCTCTGGCAAACTGCTGTGATAATCCACTTTGCAAATGAGTGGGCACTTTTTCCCAGGATGAACATAATATAAGAGTAAAAAAGTCTCGGCACAAAAACATTCACATAAGGGTTATGCATTTTTGTCATGCTTTGGTGTGTATACTCGTTTTTCTCTTCATGTCCTTCCGGAGCGCAGGAGATAACGCTGGATTTAAGCTTTGACTATAGAACATGGTAGAAGGCTGCTTAAGATGTACGAGCTATGAATACCATCCCTGTGCATTTTCTCCATTACAGTGGTCACAGCTGTTGGCAGTCACCAGACTGGAGAGAGAATCTCATCCCGAGTCTATTGTTATGCTCTTATCAGCTCATTAAAATGGTATAATTTTGAGAAATCCATCTTAACGGTCTTTTCTGACAACATGCATCATGTGAGCAGTAGACGGATTAGTCACTTCAGAGGGGTAATTTTCTGCTGTGAATGCAGCAAACAGTATTAAGATAATTACCTTTCTGCCTCTAGCAGGTTTGTGGAATCAGAGGGAACACCTTATAACGCTGGTTAGTGCTTCTGCTGGCATTAGAAACTGCAAAAATAATATAACACCTCAATATTTTAATAAAAACTTGAAGTTAGGCACTAAATTACCTGTGCAGAAGTTCCTGTCACCTGGGTTATGGATTGTCACTTTGCCTTTAAATTCTGCTTTATTAGTGATATTATTTAGCAAAAAAACTGAATAATAACAATAATGATATTATTTCATAGGCTATTTTTGAAGTAATGCCCTTGAATATGGGTCAGTCTGTGCTACATTTTAAAGTACTCCCTGTCATAGCCAGTATACAAAGTTTTGACTAAAGTAGACCATTGAATGACGTAAAAACTCTGTCATCCAATACATACAGTTTTTTTGAGGCAGCTACCTGTGTGTTGCTAAGAGGTCTGACTGTGTAACCATTATGAAATACAAAGAAAACAAAGTTAAGTTTTAGCAATTAGTTTTGGTTTTATGCTCCTCTACTCTCTCTCTCTCTAGTGCTCTCTCTTGCAATAAAATTGTCAATATAAAAGTGGTTAGCAGGAACTCCTTGCCTCACATTGTCAAACACAGTTCTTATCCAGTATATGCAACATGTAACAATATAACAATAGGTGTACTATTCCTGGAGACACACTGTAAAATGCAGTGAAAGCACCTGTACTGTTTTGTCCCAAAGGACATAGCGGTTGCACAATATTTGGGCCATACTGGCCTACTTTACTTCACAGCTCTGTCCAGCTGCATTCAGCTAGTGCTATGTGATGAATTATGTAACATCAAATGCATCACTGTGAGATGAACTGGTTTACCTTCGTATAACAACTTCAAACTAAAGAAGTCCATGTTTAAGACATTTTGTAGCATATTTTCTCGTTGTACTGTTAAAATCAATATAGATGAAAAAGACTGGTGTTATTCCTTGTTTTGGTTATTGTCAACAAATCCCATGGATAGATCAGAGCCTAAATATTATATGCCTAGTAAGCTCCCATTTCAAGGACATGCTATGGAGGATTTTTCTGGAAACATTGCGTAGACTCAATTTAGAAGTAATCCCTCTCAATCATCACTTATGACCTAGTAGAAGTGTGTGGCGGTATATTTCTCCGCAAAGACTCTGCCCTCTGCCTGTATTTTTTAATTTTCTTTTTATTGTCTGTTTTTGCAGCATTTATGGGTTTGCACCCCCCCAAAAAGGTATCGACCAGACTAAAGCACCAGGCATCCAGGAGACACAGCACCAAGGAAATGCAAATATAGCGAGGCCAAAGACAAAACGAGTCTGAATCTCAGGGTTCGCTTTTACTTTCGCTTTCACTGGCGAGCATTTTTAACAGTAACCAACCACTCTACACAGTATACCTTAAAACAGTCCCCCTGAAGTCCACCCATGCGCCTGGAAGCTAATAAGATGTTTCCCATAGATGCAATGGCTTTGTGTCACAATCTGTGTTTCGTCTTTGTTCAGTCTTTTTTTTCTCCTCGGCTTTACTAAAGGGGATAAGCTTGAAGTAATTCAGTTTTACTTCTTTCACCATCTGCTATAACCAGAGTCTTTGAAAAGTTTCGCTCTTTTTGCTTTTAGATTCCTTTAGGGACCGACAGTGCCATTTTAGCGTTCCGTGCCAATAACTAATTATGCAGATTTCAACCAGATCCTGCAGAAGAGAAGAGAAGCAGTGGTTGTTAGTCATTTATCAACTGGGACAGTGACATTCCAAAAACACCAGAAATATTTTAATACTCTGGCCTCGGTTTACCATTTTATTTACTGGGTTGACATGTTTCATTTAACAAGCCGTCATCAAAGGCTGAGATGAGACTCCATAAATTCAATCCAGAAACCTTCCCAGTATCACGAATGGGCTTCTATTTTTGCCTCCGAAGCAGTCAAGCCAAGGCGTTTAAACTCTTGCCCAAGGGAATAACAGATCTCAATTTGGCACGTTCACACCATAACAGGCCTTGAAAACTACTTTGCTGTGGCAAAACATCTTGGATTAATTGTTTTGCATTAACAATAACCTATAAAAGCAGATGAAACAGCAAAAGCATTTCATTTTCAAGCTGAATTAGTCATCGAAGCACATTAGCCCCTGTGAAATTACTCAAATAAATTGAAGTTTTTAAAAACAATATGCACAGAATGAACAAGGATGAATGATATCAGGGATTTTCAACATGAGGAGGCATTACTTTTACCTGGCTATGCAATACAGCATTTTAAGACCTTGGAGCTGGTTGTTGTGCCAAATGTTGAAATCCATGTAAAAAGTGTTTCCTCTGGTGGCATGTCTCCACCTCAGTTTCATTCCAGGAAAAAGAAAAAATGATGGCATTTCTATGGCACACATTTCAAGGATTTCTAAAGAAAGGCAGTGTCTGTAGTGTGCTAAAGGTATTGGGGCTACACTAGATTCAGTCTTGGATTAAACTAATGTTTTTGATTTAAATCAGGATAGTCTTCTACTGTAGCTCCTCCCATTTTTATCAGGCTAACGATTTGGAAGGTTCTTTGAATAATCGGATTATCAGAAGGGAATTTGTAAATGTGATTCAGCCAAGGTGTCCCTTTTTTTTTTTTTATTAACAATGCCATTTATCACTGTTAATCAGTGGACGCACTCACGCCCGTTTTGCGACTTACTGAATCTTATCTTCCACCTGCAAGACAGGACTTACCCATCACCACTTGCACTTGTCACAGAGTATCTTCGTCTATTCACAGCCTGTCATCATCCCTCCCCTTCCTATCTATCACTGTCAGATCAATTTTGATTTAATGCCGCCATAATCAGAAAATCCTGCTGATCATCTGGTAATAACTGTCACTAATTCTCAATGGATCGTCTTTCATCATTGGTCCATTTTTCTGTTTGCCACACTCTGTCTTCCATTCATGCTCTAGTTCTACATCACGCCAGCAATATTACAGGAGCGCAGACATATTCAGACTGATGTGAAATGACAGAACAGTCATTTTACTGGCTGCTACTTCCTCTTTTGAACTTCACTGTCTTGTCAAAATTGGAGCAGATAGTATCAGCGTATTATCTCTTAAGAAGGGATTTCGGTGTGATTGTGTTTCTGAGGTTCTTTGCACATTGATACCATATGGTTTTTTTACACTATGATAGAAGTTATCAGTATGCGCCTGTTATTAACGGGGGATAAGTGGTGCATGCCAGTGTTCTGTACATAAAGGAGTGAGTTAATCAAAACACAGAATGCTATGATGAGAAAGCCACTGATTAGAAAAGCAAAGTCCCTCGATACCGGTAATGACTCACTCATAATTAGTTTCAGTGGCCTGTTTTCCTTAGTGTGCCTCCAAATTCTCTCTTATTACAGTACATTGATTAATAACCAACTGAGAAGCCCCCTTGCAGCTGTAGGAACGTCAATTTTGGTATTTTGACCAGTTCTGTAAATTCCTGGACCAAATTAAACTGCAAAGACAGAAATCTTGACATCAGCACATTCCTTTCACATATAGAAAACCTTGAACTTAATGCTATCTGGTTTTAAAGGTTCAGTGTGTCAGATTTAGGGGGATTTCGTAGCATCTCGTAGTGCGGACAGCAGGTTGCAACCAGCTGAAACTTCTCCCAGTTAGAAGTCCTTCAGTGTTTATTGCTCAGGAGGTTTTTACCAGGGGGCACCGCACCTATCAAAGGACCCAGTCCCTGCTAATGCTCACCTTTTTTCATTGATAATTTAAGATCCAGACATTCAGGAGGTTTTTACCAGGGGCCGAATTATCCGCAGAGGTCTCTGCCTCTCCAAAACAAACGGACCTAGTGATTAAAATCAGTGTGTCTCCGATGCTGCTTGGCATGTGGGAGACGGCCAGTTAGACTAGCACTTGCTAATGTTTGATTGCCTGTTTTTTCTCTGACAACTTAAGATCTAGATGTTCAGGGGGAGCTGAATCATCTGCAGATTTAAACCGCCAAAACATTGAATAAAGCAATTTCACATATAAATGTTTGTTTTTTCCAATGCTTTCATCACAGAGTGGCTTCTTACTGGGGTAGCCAACACAAAACATAAATGGCTCTGTCTTGAGCCAGTATTTTGTTTGTCCATTCTGGGCTACTGTAAAAAAAACCCTTAAGAGTATAAACAGCTCATTCCATGTCAACAAAAACATAAAGATTCTTATTTCCATGTGATTATACACAAAAGAAATACTTCTTATATTCCATTCCTGCCAATATATCCCTGTAAATCCTACACACCGGGCCTTTGATATTGCTTATCTTTTGTTTTGAATATTTTAATAAAGCAGCATAATGTATTTATGACAGAATTAATCACAGCTGTGATAAGTATAACTTAGTATACAAATCATTCAGTCATATTCAATGTGAATAATTCCCCATAATCCCCATCAATGTTTTTATTAATTGGTTATACATTCAAGTTTTTGAGAATCATGCCAGTATGTAAACATGTTTAAGCCTCTTAGCCATAAATCACTTTACAAATCATACTACAGCGACGTAGATTTTTAGAATGTGTTATGTCACCTTTTGGCTTGCATTCGCTTCCATTTGTTTCACTCGGGTATGAAAATCAATGCACATGCTCAAAACTTGAGTTGGGTAATCTATCACAGTAAGCATTATGTCCGCATTAGTTTTGATCAAAGCTACATTACTGTTGCATGGTAGACTTATTTTAGCATAAACAGTACGATACCAGAGCAGACACAAAGTTCACCATGATGGATTACCTAACTCACCTAGCAATTTTGAAGTCACTGCAATTTGACTTTCCTATTATTTGGAAATGGATGCAAATCAAAAACTATCTGGAGGGTAAAAAAATGCACTCTGGTGTGTCTCAGGAAAGGATTGGCAGCGATGTATTTTTGCAGCCAATGAGGTAAAACATTCAAAATCGCGGGTATGGTCTTTGAAACATGAAATCACTGCACATGTCCTGCAGGTAAATCCAGTCTGCATTGTGTGGATCCTTTTCAAAAGCTCACTTTGCTCCACTGTGTTGCTGTTTGTCTTTGCTTCCTCTGTGTTTGTCCTTTCCAGGCTTCTTGGACGCGACCAGACAAATACGAGGTATAGCTACTAAATATGGTAGCCTGGATCTAGTTGTGTTAGTCCAGACTTACATAGTAGACCACCCTCTTTTTACTGCAGAGCAGAAGTGTTGTCATTCAGCCCACTTTCACCACATTTAGCTGTGCACTAAATATGTAGCCCATTAGACACGTAGTACAGTACATTTAATCCACTTAGTTCCAGTACACATTTAGACTTGCCCTATTTACTTGGCCCTGTTTGTCTGCAAATTTCATCTCGAGATGGAGAGACGGTCGTTAGATGTTGACCATATTGCATGCTGCTATTTCCTGCAACATGGTCTGGTTAGTTCTTAGACTTTGCTTGATTCAGGGATTCCTGCGCTGGGTTATTGGCAGGCCAGCAGCTTTACAACCTCTCATAGAAAACACTATCTGCTCTGCTGAGTGTCAGCCATGATGCTAACTCACCAAGCTGTACTAAAACTTAACAGAGTGGTTTTTAATGGTGTAGCCTGTTATCATAAGCAAAGAGTTTGCATGTTTTTACTTCAAACACACACTGCAGCAGCTAACACCTGGGGGAAAAGGGGGAGCCAAATCACCTTGGACCTCATTTAGAAGTCTTATTGGGTCAGATCACCCAAATTACCAAAAAACAAACAAGTTTCACTTACCCTTTCTCTAACATGGCAGATAGTTAAGTTTAGTTTTAACATGTCTGTCTCAGATTTCTCTGCCTACCCCAATACAATGGAAGTGGATGGAATTCCCTTTTTAGGTACATACATTACAGGACCTTATAATTTAGTTGCATCTCTAAGAATACTACTAACTACTAACTCTAGGCATGCTAAAGTAATTGATTACAAGCGTATTTAATCCTTTACAACCAGGATCGACATCAGTTTTCTTGTGCTGTGTTCAGAAACCTTTTAAAAGCTTTAATCCTGGGGAAATTAGCTTAATTTCTTCCGAAAACATGGGGAAAATGCAATGAACAACTTAGCAATAAATGTTGCACAAATTGCAAGAAATTAATAAAATCTAAGAAGAAAAATGACCTGAAAAGAGTGAGAAAATGCATGTAATAAAATGTAAAGAAAACTAAATGTCTACGTATTATAAATATGTATTAAAATAATGTTACAGCGATATTTCTTTATTATTTTAGGACTCTAATTTTCAAGAGATTGTCCTGTAAGTTTTACAAATTACTTGCTCATTTTTGGTTCAGCTGTTGTAAAGTAGCTCACTGCTGCCTTTTTATGCTCTCGGAAGAAACCAGGCCAATTTGCTCAGGTTTCAAAGGATTACTTATAATCCCAAAAGCACTATTTTCCTCGAGTTCCCTGTTGTAGTGTTTTATAGGGTGAAAACATGCAAACTCTTAGCCCTCCACAAAGTGTGAACTACTTCCTTTATAGAACTGACACAATGTAACAAGCTAACTTCACTCACTGCCACACACACAGAACAAGGAAAGGAATTAATTTTCCCTCCCAAGCTTCACTTTGAAAATACTCAACGAGTCCTATGACCCAAAGTTACCCTTAATATAAAAAAACACATGATAAATGAACTTGTGCAGCTCAGAATTCTGGGCTGTGTGCAAGAGCAGTACTGACACCACTAGTGTGAATAGTCTCTCGGAGAGGTCTGACAGCTTGGTTCTTCTAAAATCATGCAATCTGCCTCTGACTTTAAATAACTTCACCAGCCAGGGACATAAGTCAGTACATGAATAGCTACTTCGCTATTTTTGTAAAGTTTATTTCAACGATGTGATCACATGAGTGTGTTTTACACATCCCAGTATTGCGCCTCATTGTTGAACCTGGATTTCAAGGTGCGTGATTTAAAGGGATAGTTCAACCCAAAATCAAAAATACATATTTTTCCTCTTACCTGTTGTGCTTTCTATCAATCTAGAATGTTTAAGCGTGAGATGCTGAGTGTTGAAGATATCAGCTGTGGAGATGTCTGCTTCTCTGTTTAAAATCACACTGAAGAAAATCCTTTTTAGCCACACATTCAAGTAGTTTGACTGTTTTAAGTAGTATTTTATTTTTTTTTATTTTTTTAATTGGTTTTAACTAAGTTGTGCTTTTACTTTCACTGGTTTATCTATTATCTTGTTTTATTTTGTTGGTTTTACTCATATGTTATAATGTTGTTTAATGGTCTGTTCATCTTATTTAATTTGTTTGTTTAATTTGTTTTTAGTTCTTCTATTCATTTGAATTAAATAAATTAAATATCGTTTTAAGGGATTTTATCTTTTTTTGCTGAATTGCTGGCTTTGTTTTGTGCCTGCAACCTCTACTTCACACTTTGTGCAGCACATTGTGCTTCAAAGTGGAATGGCCCTCAGCTTTTGGTGCTCAAACCACCAAAAAGAAAACTAAAGGAAAAAAAACTCAACAGCAATGTTTTTTTCAGCAACAAGGTCTGTGGATTTTCTTTAGTAACAAGGTCATGATTTCTGTAAAAGAGAAATTGCTGTTAACTTTTTCAAATTTATCTATTTATTTATTGATGTTTTGAGCATGGCAAGCCAAGTGCCATCTAGTTCCATTACATCAGTGAGACGACAGACATCTCTATGGCTGATATATCTACCACTCATTAACTCACAACAAAACAATCTAGACTGGTAAATAGTACTACTGGTAAGAGGGAAAAAATTGTGTTTTTGATTAGGGGATAACTGTCGCTTTAAGGCTCAGCATACCAAAGCTGCAGTGTATGTATTATGTGATGGTCTTATTATGTTATGTTGAGTTAATTTGTAGTTTTTTGATTATAGTAGTACAGTACTGTATGTGAAAAGTACATACATTACTGTTGTCTGGTTTCATTGAACCATAATTTTGCTTTCCTTGTAGCTTTTTCTTGCTTTTATAGACAACCACCAGCTACTAATATATGTGAAGTGTTGCCCTTTGCTGTAGTTATGTATCACTCTCTATCAGTAGACGATTGCCAGTTGAGAAATGTGTTTGTACTTACGGTTAACAGTTTCCTTTCTCCTCCTCCCCATGGTTTCTCTGCTTGTCCCTACAGGGTGACAGGAGTAAGAGTAGAAATAGTGTGTTAAACCTGATACAGTGGCTTGTATCAGGCTGCGTAGATAAAAGCACTAGACAGGTTAACTTGTCTCATTCTCTATGGTGAAGATTTAGTCTTCATATTTTATGTGAAGATATTTTTAGTCTATGGTTCTGCAAAGCAGTAAAGACAGAAGTATTACCATGTTTAAACAGCTCTCGTGTATAGCCCACCAAAGAAAATCAGTTGTCAGCGAATGCATTTCGATGAGCACATCAGCGATCAAATTAATCTTAAGTCACTGATAATAGTTTTGGCTGTTGCAGTAGACTCTGGCTGAACTCATCTCTGTGATGGGCATAAATCAGGCTCCTAATAAGCACACATAATATGATTAGTCATGATGATAAATGGATCGTGAATGGTGATAGTATGCTAAGGAGAATTGCAAAGCCATTACAGTATTTCTTTATTTCATAGCGAAGTGCACTTTAGAAAGCAGCCTAACACTTGAACAGAATCAAGGTCTGATTATAATAACTTACCCACTGAATGCCATCGATGCCAGCAGTGCTGAATAGAGCATTCAGGGAATTCTTACTAACTCATGAGGTCAGGTCACAAGGCCGTGTTGTATTTACCACTTATTTGTATCGCCATTCATCATTCATTGATAAATGTAATGCTTGAACTAGGAAGACTAAGTACTGGATGCAAGGTTTGAACTTTTCTGTGTGATATTAGCAGATGAGACATTTTTAAAGTACAGGGAATTAAACATCAACATAATGTTAAAAGAGAATATTCACCACATATCCATTATGTGCTGCTTTGTAGCGTCATGGTAAGTAACTTAACACCATGGCCCTTAGGCCACCAGGGCACCCTGAATGTCAACATTTTTGACTTTAATTGACAAGGACCACTTGAATGCATCATTGGTTTTCCTTTCTGGAGGAGGTGCAGGTTCACCTTCATGTGTCACATCCTGCAGGAGGATGCCACCCGTTCATTGGGAGAAAGTTAATCAGAAATTGTATTTTAGATGCAGTGGCCATTTTAATACACGGTTGGTTCAGCTTGTTAGGCTCAGCTAAGAACTCACAGCTCTACTTTCATCAGCTTTATTGTCCTTTTCCACTTCAGGAGGAACAAACAAGACACTCCTCTAACGCTAAATGCAGGAACTTTCAGGGGTTGCCAGTAGTGCTGTCAATCTTGATTGGTCAAGTGGATGTGTTGTCACATCGTAAGAAGAATGAAAACAACAAACACCTCAATAACCATTTTTTGTATTCTATATTGACTAGGGAATATTATACTTCGAAAGAGAAGAACAAAGGAGAATGCTGGTTGGACAAATGAAGGTGCCCAGGCCTCCAATTGTAATCAGCGGTCTGGCGTCATACAGAGGAGTCAGAGTCAGCAATTAGAAAAGAAAAGGTGCAGCAGAGGATTTCTCAGTCTGGCAGAAACTTGGATACATCCAACAGCCAAACAATGCAGGGAAAAACTTTAAAAAGGTGACACAAGATTAAAGCAGAGTTAAGGACCACAGTACGTGCAGCAGGGCAAACTGAAAAACTACAAAATAGTCTGACATGCCTCATGCCCTCTTGGGCCCCAAACTTTAGCATTTATGTGAAATGAAATCAATAACAATATCAGCTCCAATTCCTCCTCCGTTTTCTGTCCCACAACAGCTTACTTTCTTTGCCTTCTTACTTTACTAAAGTTCCTGCAGTGGAAAAGGGCAAAAAGCTACAGTGTCTCAAGTCCACAACCAGCAGGTTGAAATATATTTGCTACTGAGTGAAATGTCTCAACAGCTATGTGGACTGCTTCTCGTGAAATTTAATACAGACATCCATGTTACCCACAGGACCAGTAGTCAAGACTTAGTTGATCCCTTGAATTTTCATCTACTGCCTTTGTCAGATCTAATTTCCCAGTTAATCAATAGAGTACTCCAAGGAAGACGTTTTTTGCTGGCTGATGCAGAAGTTACGGTTACCCTGGTTCCCTTGTCAAAAAAGGCAGTGGAGTTTTATTGGACTTTGGATTATTATAAAGAATGAGATGCGGCAAACAGAAGTTTATGATACTTACATGTTTTGTTCAGCAAGACAATCTGCACAAATAAACCCCAGTTTTTTTTCAAGTGTAGATGCAAGCACCAGAGGCAAAAAGCTAATGTTAGGCTAATGAACTACACCATGGTCACATGATGTGTTTGGTGTTCTGACGTTATGTAGTCTCATTCGGTCACTTCTTAGCAACCGCCTTTTTTCAGATGCATTAAACCATAAAATTCGCAAATTGGTTATTTACGGATGTATAGTATGTGTTAAAAAAAAATCATGAACATTAGTTGTTTAACATCAGTGTGGTAACATTTTCCATGTTAGTATGTTTGCATTTTGGTCAGCTCACAATGGTGTCAACACAGTCTCGCAGAGCCTCTAATGTGGCTGTAGACTCTCAGTCCTAATATTTAAGTCTGAGTCAGATTATTTGCCAGGTTGACTGCTGACAAAACTTTGCAATTCATGTGGAAGCCAGAAAATTCTCACATGGACTGCCTTGTAATTACCATTATGATACTTACAATTCATTGTTATTTATTTACAGATATACAGTATAGTATAAATGCAGTATGAGTCAGTCAGTAGGGCTGTACTGTTCTGTAGGTGGTGGAGAGGTTACTGTAAAAAAACACCCTTGTATCAGCTTTGATTTAAAATTAGCAATATAGAAGCAGCGCACATACAAAGTGAACTGGGTTCTTTCACTGCATCAGTGATAGACACAGCAGGTGCAGATTCTGGCTCCAGTCTCCTCCTTTGTAACAGTTGTAGTACAGAATTTCTGACAAGCAAAATGCGTGTATTGACAGGTTATGTAATAGAGTGTCAGCTCTGCCCTACAAAGAAGCAGCGACTACGCAAACACGGGAAACTGCGTGAAGTCAATTCCATGCCTTCCATTACGACTCTGCCGTTTCTAATTAATTTGGTGACGAATCAGAGTTGTATGATTAAAATCATTCATTGGAATTAATGAGTAATTCCTGTTCAAAAGGTCCGTCTGTTCACTTCCTCCTCTGTTGTATCATTAAAGCATTATTCTCAATTAACCTTATCCCTGTTTACATTCCTACAGTGTCCCCAGTGCAGCTTCTCCCTCTGTCACTGCAGTAAGGCAAGATTAATGCTGCCCTTTCAAAATGTGCCAGGACACTCCCTCAGATCTTCAGCATACAGCAGAAATGTTTCTGCCACATCTGCATCCCCGTGCTCTGTAGAGGATAACACCTCACGCCAAAATGCTAATACAACAAATAACATTCAATTATTTATAAAACATAACCGCTGAAGCACCTAGAATTTCTGAAATATTAATAGCAAATCATGGCAGGTAGAAGGAAGATATATATCCCCTGTTGGTTTGAACTATGTGTCGCCCAGAGGGAAGAGAAGCTGGTACTATATTTTTAACAGCTAGAGTTTTTATAGGGCCTGCCACGTGGCTCTTCTTTATTATTGATGTCTTTTTTTTGCCAGCTACCTTCTGGAGCACATTTTCAAGAATATATCTCAATTTATGTCCTGCTAGGAAGCTTGCATTAGTTTTCTGGCAACATAATACACTGTGTGAAAATGGCCATAAACTTCACTAAGAACAAAGAGAGCATCTCGTCCTTTGGCCTCATCTTTATATTTTGTGCAGATCAAACCAGCTGCAGTGCATGATTTAAAAAGGCAAGTGAGGTCACTGGCTACAGTTAGATGTCAGCTGCACACCTGCACCGACAGCTTGCTCAGTAGACGGCATCCCCAGTGACCCTGCTTATCCACAACACAACGGGTTCAACCAAGTAGGCAGGGCAATAAAGGCGCTCTGCTGAGGAAAATAAAAACAAGGTTAAACAATTCATTTGTCACAACTGCAATTATAGTGTTCCAACTGCAATTAGACTGGCTGTAAACCTGCAACTAGACTGCTAAATAGTAGGGACAGCAATCGACATACTGTAGGAGTTTGAAGTTTATTTTCCCAGGCTTTGTGCCCTCACCAATTTCCATGCTGATGCAGGGATAGTTTCTCATTGGCTATGATGTTCACTGTGTTGCTGTTTGTATAAGTGTGAGATAGAAAGTTTATTTAGCTAAAAAAAGTCCCACCTAAAAAAAAAAATCAATGTCAGTCTAAGTGTCCACTTTATTATAAATATTTTCACTGCTTAACATAACCATCAGACGGTGATTTCTGATGGGAAAATGAAGCTTTTAAATACCTCTCTTCAGTGCCAGATTCCATTAAGAAAAACATCGATTTAACATTGTTGAACACAAGTGCTGCTGATCTACTGTTGCCTTGAACACTGTTATTTTGTGACTTTGGCATTTAAAAGGGTTAGTGTTGATTCACCAAAGTTGCACAATAGCACAAACTAACTGACAGATCAAGACTGCAGTAGACCAGCAGCTCCCAAGTTCTGCCAGCTAAAATGACTGTTTTTGTCAATGAAGTCTGGTGACTTCTCTAAGAGAATAGATGGGGAACTGAAGACGTTAATGTCTTCACAGTCGGAAAGGGCTGTCTGATGGAAATGCACATCGGTGAAAGTAGTCTCAATATAGCATACACTTGAAGTGATATTGATTTTTTTAGGTGTGACTTGTATTAGGTGGCTAAAATACACTTTGTTACCTCCACAATAGTACAGTGCATTGCTTACATGTCAGACTCCAGCCTGCTTCTCCGATATGGGGGCATGTCGACTGAAAATTACTGTATGTTATACATTGACTATAAGTAACCCATAAAACCCCATTTCAAAAAAATCCAAAATATCCCTTTAAGATCGGCATGTATATTTTGATGTTTGAGATTGCTTTGTGTACATTGACTACCTGAATTTCTCAAAACCAGGGCCAATAACATTTACTCTGACCTAGAACTTTAATATTGGTGACATCCACTGTGAAGGATAAGGCTGGTGTATCTCTATATTTTTAGTAATGCCAACAAATCCCTAGTTAGTTCTAATCCCCATTCTGTCTGTGCCACTTACCTTACAATAGGAAAAATATAGAGTAACGCCGGCCTCATCCTTTGATTTTTTTTTTAACAAATGAAAGACATCGGCTTTCAGTCTGAATTAGATTCTCTATTTTTTCTCATTGCAGTTTTGTCTTTTTTGTTCATCCAGCTGCTCATCACGTGGTGTTTTCACACTACAATACAAATATCGGAGGTCACCTGTCAGTCAAGGAGTGTTCATCACAGTTTCTTTATATTGTCTTGTTTAGTTGATGAAGTTCAGTTCCCAGTTCATCCTCTGCTTTTTGTCTTATCCAGTTTATTCCAAACAAACTAGAAACAGAACCCAATGGCCTCCTTTTTTTTGTTTGTTTTTGTAGGAAGCTCTCAATTTTTAGACCAACAATTATAAAAACCCTCTAAAACAAGCTGAGCGAATCACAAAGAAGTGAGGTACGCATCCATTTCAATGAAAATGTCAGGCTTTGTAAGTGAGACTAATTACTTTCTCCTCTTCTTTGTAGAGCCTTGATAGAAACATTGTGGTACGCAGCCATGCACGAGTGTCCTCGCTCACCTTGAAAAACGTCCTGTTCACATACGCCGGCCAGTACCTCTGCTCTGCCAGTAACTCCATCGGCCAGGACGAGCAGCACATTTACCTGGAAGTCCGCTGTAAGTCACCAAACTCATCCTACACTTGCTCTAAATGTTTATTAGGGCTGTCAAAACACATCAACCTTTAGTTTGTAATGTTTTACTTTACTTATTAATGAATGAAGTTAAGAACATTACCAGCTGTTGTTATCGTTAATATTTGTTGAATAAATTGTCATTTTGACAAATCATCTTACTCTTAGACTTAAAGTAAATGCATAAGCCCAGTTGCCAGAGGAAAATGTTAGCATCACACATTTCTGCAAACCATGAGTATGTTACATTAGTATGTTTCATATGTAACATAGCAACATATCTAAAGTGACATACCTAAGATTACATGCATAAGAGCTGACTTTCTCACCGGCAGGGGGTGAATGACAGACCCTGCAGACTGCTGTTTGAGTCTAACAAACAACAAAAGCGAGCATTTTTATTGCAAGTCATTGCTGTATTTACAGCCAACATTGTAGCTCCAAAACCTTTTGGCTATAACCAAGTTGTTTTTGTGCCTAAACATAACCACACTATAACAGCATTGTTGAACCATAAATAAAGTTCTTTACATACAAATGTTACATATCCATGGTTTGCAAAAATGTAGAATACCAGCATTTAGTCTGGGGATTTGGTTGAATATTATTATCATTTTTGACAGTTCTGATGTTAAGTGATGCCAGATGTTAAATAATAATAATTTCACATGGCCAGAATCCTTTTTGGGGTGGCTGTTGCTCAGGTGGTAAAGCGGGTCGTCTTCTAATCGAAAGACTGGAAGTTTGATCCCCTCCTCTTCCAATCAACATTGAAGTATCTCTGGGCATGATATTGAACCCCAGATTGCTCCCGATAAATGTAAATGAATGTTTGAAAACTGAGTAGACTCATAGTGTAAAAGTGTTTTGAGTGGCTAAAACACTAGAAATGCTCTATATGAGTGCAATGCAGGTCCATAACTCACACCCACAACTACGCACATTAGAGACTTACAGTAGGTCAAAGAAGAAGTGCCAGAGTTTGACAGTTTCATTGATACTCAGCTAAAGGAGGTTCTGAACGATCTAAAGGCTAAAAGAATTCTTCTCAAGGAAACTTTGTAACGAGTATACATCTGTCTTGTGTTAGTCTTGACCTGGAACAGCTGCCTCAGCTGCTCCTGTCTTCAAATTAGATGTCATGTTATTAACAGTCTGTTAAAAACGTTAGTGACCAGCTGTCGATTGTAGAATCCCATTTTTTGCCCCTGATATATCGTCAGTCTACGATGTTCACTGCAGTCAAGGAGTAATTGCGTTGCAATTGACATTTTTTGGTGCCGAGATGTTTTCTCAGCATGTCTCTTTTTCCTCAGGTAGTGGTTTCCTCTGTTTCCTAAAATGGCTTTTGACAGCACCCTGGCAGCTTTTCCTGGCTCTGTTCATTAGCTGTTGATTTTACCTGTAGGCAGGAAAATCAATAACATGAGCTTTTCACAAAAACAAACACTGACAGACTCCACAAATATTGTGTCTTCAGATGGAAGTCTAAAGCCTGTTGCACCAGCTGATAATAAGTTGTATTTTAAGTTCAAGAACAAAGTCAACACTTACCGCTGGCTGTAAAAGGTTAATTTTAAATTAAACTTGCTACTTTGTCCATTTGTCCTATGTCTATTTACTCTCAAGTTAAAACATTGTAAAGTTTCACCTGGTGCATTTTCAGACAAAGAGAGAAGGACACTCCTGTAACAGAAATAAAGAGGCCTATCAGACTATTTTGAACATAATGTATGCTATCACATGCATACTAACCATTATTAGATATTTTGCCTATATCTTGTCATGAACTTATTAATTGTTAATAGTCATTTATTGACTATTAGTACTTTACTAAGGTGTGGAAGACTGTATCTTACCAGATACCATACCATGTCAAATATCAGTGAACATTTTTGGACAAGTTTCCTCTTTGCAAAAAGATTCTGCAAAAGTCAACATCTTGACAGCTACAAGTCTCTGTTACAAGCATGCATGTGCTTGTTACAAAAACTATGTTCAAAAAAGCTGAATTTACACATAGCTGGTTCAACAAGCTGCTTGGCATCAGGTGCACAAAGCTGCCTGATTCATGTGTTTATTTTGAGGGGTAAATTAAAACTCAGAAACACGGCTGATCAAGCACCAGCCTCAACCTGTAGAGCAACATTTACTTTGCAATTAATTTCTGTGGTTTATTGGAGAATTTAAAATATATCTATATTTATGAAAACATGGCACTAGAGTCAGAAGTATTCAAATCAGAAAATCAGAGGCGGACCAGGGGAAGAGCTTGTTAAGACCAAAGAAATGAAAATACAGTGTCTGGGCAGTCACCTCTGTTTCTGGGGATAAATGGTGGGCGAGAGAGCAGAGTTTGCTGGGTCAGTGGTACCACTGCGATTTGTTACCATGGAAACAAAGGGCTCAGTTCTGACATAGCCTGGAGGTACAGTGGCTTTTGTGGCTTAAAATTTCTCTTGCAAATTTTTTTTTTTTTTTTTTTTTTGCAACTGTCTGATTACTATGGTCTTTGAGAACCCTAACCGTAGACTAAAAGGCTTGTACAACCATTTTTCCTGTCACTGACGGTTATATAGCCCAATACCCCCCCCCCCCTAAATTGAAGCAGCAAGTCAGCTTTTTCACTCCATGGTTGTTTTTTTTTACCTGCATTCTGATGTGCTGTAGCACAGACTAAACAAAACTGCCCTAATACTTAGAGACTGTATGTCTTAAAATTGCACTGTTCTCAGGCGAAACTGACATACTTTTCCCTCAAGCAAAATTACAGACTCAGAAATTTACTTGTTCCTCAGTGTTTTGCATACATTTTCACATAGGTAAGTCAAAACATATCCTTAGCAAGACTGGATGAGCACAATGGAAGCCAAATCATACTTGATCTGGTTTCGAAATCTATCGAATGTTACCTTGCTAAAAAAGAAAGAGATAAATAAAGCCAATGAACGCTTAATTGGATTAATATGCCCTGCTCTCAATGCGCCAGCAATTTGCTCAGAGATATAATCACAACGCTGCATTGATAGAGTTGTTTGAGGGCTCGCAGTTAGCTAGAGTAATCAGCAAGTAATCAGGTAGCTGATTCACTGTTGCCAAGCAATTATCGATAAGAAAAGGTGCTTTGTCTTGAGCACAGCTCTCACTCTCTGTCCCCTCTATCACCACTCGCCCACTCACACAATGAAGACGTTATCTAAGCATGGAACTTCCTATCTGCTGCACAGCATGATCCCATTAGCCGGGCTGAGTGTGTCGACGCTTGCTGCTGAAGGACTGATAGGAAAGTGTTAATATCTTCTCTGTTTGCGCTCCGTTTTGTCAGCGGCTGAGGTTTGTTTAGCATGAATGTCTAATGAAAACACTGTTTGAGCTGCAAGCAGGTCACTTCTTATCTACACATATCTGTTCTGTTGGCTGTACAGTTAGAAATTACGACCCATGCATAGCATGCCGAGTTCAAAACACTGGGTGTGATGTTCTGCAGACCTGCAGAACATCAAATGAAGTGTTTTGAACTGCAGTGGAGCTTGAACTGCAATGGCGATGCCTATATTTGAAGACTGAACCTTAAGAAAACCACTGTTTAGGTTCATTAGTCAATATGTTTTCATTTTTTTACCATAGAAACCTACCCTGGACATGGTCGAATAAGCATATATATGCAATCAACTCACTCTAAAAGTATCAATTAATTATAAATATTACAAGCCATGACAATGGCTGGTCTTGTTTTCACTTTGTGAGTCTGTGTGTGTTGTGTAAAAATGTGCTCCTGGAGTAGCAGGAACTACCACAAATGAAAAACTAATTTGAGTCTCCCCCACTGCATTCACAGACTCCCAAAAACCTCTATTTAGAGAAGGGGATACAGCATGATACAGAGGGGAATTTGAATGAAAAAATAAAACGTCATGATATCACACATACACTCTCATTCTGTGGGTAACACTCTGTATGTATTTCATGTTGTATGTGACCTACATGAGCAGCACTAGCAGATACATTCCTGTTATTTGCAAAGGTATCAATAATCTCACCTAGACCAGCCTAGGAAGCTACAGAAATCAAACAGGCAGGTCACAAGCACTGTAGTGAGTCAACAAAGCCCAAAAGCAGCATTGATAGAAAGAGTGAGAGCCTAATCAGGACTGCAGGAGATGGAGCATTTATTGACTCAGCCTCGTCCATCAATTCCAGCTGCAGCACGCTGCAGAGTTTTCAGGGATTCGGGGTCAGAAGTGAAGCTTCGGTAGTGTCAGGGGCCACAGCGTTTCACGGCACTCAGGAAGCAAAGCATACTTCACTGCATTCAGAAGCACTGCTCAGTTATGTGAGCGGGATCTAATAAAAGGAAACAATGCAGGAAAACAGCAAACTCCTGTTATAGCCTCATACTGTGATGATGCACAAAAAAAAAAAAAAAAGGTTAAGGGTGAAGAGTTTTGACCAGATGGTATCAATCCAAATCAGTGAGCACGTCAAAGGCTTTTGCATGAATGCTAGCATAGCAGATATCAGAAAAGAGCAGTTGCAGTGAAAGTTTTCACAAACCCAAAAGCGAACCAGCTGAATTTTCTTTAGCAGTTGGAACTGACAGCTGTGATATTTCTGTGCACTCAGTGCTCTTGTTAAAGGTATGCTATGCAGGAATTGGAACAACATTAAAACTTGGCCCCTCTATGCTATTGTGGGAATGGTTCATTTGTTATAATGAAAAAGTCGGTATTTTAGCAAGCTAACTAAGCTAACTGCCTGCACCTACCTGTCCAACAGAAAACAGGCCAAGTCAGCAAATTGATTCTTTCCTTTAGCACTCGCCAGTGAAAGTAGATCCAGCCTCATATTCACTCTAGTTTTGGAATAAGCCCTGTCCATTTGGCATTTTGCCTTGCTTTATTTGCATTTATACATTGCTGTCTCCACAATCTTTATCACTTTATCTTGGATGCAAACTGCTACTGTATGGTCGCTATCTTTCTTGTCTTCTTTTTTTTCAAGTCCAGAGTCTCTGCAGAAAAATGCAGTGCCACACACTTCCAGTGGGTCATAAGTGATGACTGAGAGGGATAACTTTTGCATGAGTCTATACATTAATTTTTTGGAAAATCCTGCATAGTGTACTTTTGAAGCAACTACATTTTGTGTTGATTTTGACATCCCCTGTGGACAAAAGCAGTGGTTTTGGCATGAGCACCACCACCCCGTGGCGTAAAGATCTGGCTAGCGTGTGCATTTATTTGGAGGCTAGAGTAAGAAAGACTCAGCTTATTATTAATACTGTTTTTATTTTGAAACACAGCTGTTTGCAGGGTGCATTGCTATGAGATATTGCATGTTTTTGTGATTAAAGAAGATTGATAAGTCTAATATGAGGATATTAAAATAAACTCTTTGTTTTAGCCACCAGCATAAGTTCATATATTGATGTAAAACCACGCCTCACAATGGATTTCATGAGTCCAGTCTAAGAGGAAGAGGGACAAATCAGAATTAGTTTAGAATCCTTTCAAATTCCACAGTTCTCTCCATCTATTGAATGAACTCCCAGAGTTGACTCATGTTGTTTCTATTACTGTCCCATTTAGCTTTTTTTTTTTTTTGGTTCTTTGATCAATTATTTTCTTCTTGTCTTTGCTGCTGTGGCCTCAGGATCAGCCATAGCCATAAAAGTCTAAATAAAAATCTCCTTACTGCAAAGCTTTACTTGGGAAAATGTAAACACTCTTTAGGTCTGCGTGCCACAAATCGTGTCTGATTTTACGGGCAATCAGACCATTAGACATGCATTAAGAATAACTATATAGAAATAACCAATCTTCTCACTGATGGTCTTGTTTCTTATGAAGGTCATATTGAGGCATCAGTATAAAACTGAGACTGTTTAAAACCAGTTAAAAACTCCTTGTAGATGCTTTAACTCACAATTATGCGCCTGTTAGACTTACTTTGTAATAATGGCACTCAGCCCTGTGAGACAGTTACATTTTTGTAATTGCTGAGCTGGAGCATCCTGCAATAAAAGTGACTTTTTGACACAAGTTAAATGGGCAAAGACTGGCAATTTAATGTTCCATAAAAGCACCATAGGCTGTCTTTAAAACTTCAGTAGATATCATTAAAGACCTTGCCTTGAATGTATAGATGTAAGAAAAATAGAGCCATTATACTGCTCGCATTTGTTTGCCATTAAGATTTCAGGTTCTGTCAGCATTGCCGTGATTGCTCCAGCTGCCTTCAGGAGTGTGTTTTTAAATGTCTTTTTTGATTGCAAAGATTTCTAAATGAAGTATCTCACTGGTAGCTGTGATAAGATCTGCAGGAAATACTGAGAAGTGGAGCTGCAGGGGAGGAAGGCAATATTGCCATCCCACAATTCCTTGCTCCTGCGATAGAAGACTCCATGTGGCCTTTCCCGACTGACTGATTCTTATCAGCCCCGTGGATTTTTCATACAGAGATTTGACGGGTTTGATGATAAAACGTGTTCTCGTGTAAAAAAGGATGTAGAATCAATCAACATCTCCTCTCTCCTTGCTCTCACACACTTCTGGAATAAATTCAAGAGTTGCCACTGGATTATAGAAATATTACATTCAGATACCTATAAGATGAAAATGATTGTGATGTTTATTAGTATATGCATCCCATTGTCACCAAAGCAATACTGTGTGACAAAGAGATGTCTTGTTGTATGTGCAGAATAGCAATATTAAGATTTGGAAGTCTTTTAGTACAGAGAAGATAATTGTTCCTCTATATCCAATGTCTTCCTCTGTTTGAGATTATCAGGGAATTGAAGAATTCCTAAAATAAACATGCATTTATGCATCAATGATCTCAAAGTAGATTCACGTTTAAAAGAAGCATTTCCAGACGGCATTGCCTCTAAATGTTGCCTAGTTTAAGTTCAGTCCAGTTCTCTTGGACCATGGTCCCTCTTAATCTAAATATTTCCTCGACCTTATGACAATGTCCAATAAAAGTGGTTGGAAAATAGGAAAATATGTAAATGTTATGACTATTCAGATTCATTGCACATGACTACCTCAAGAAATTGCACACAAGCAGTCATTGTCATTGTTTGAAAAGGATAAACTTGCATTTTGTGATTTTATTCTTGGCCAGATGAACAGATTGAGTAAACACTTAGATTATCAGTAAACTCTTCCAAATATGCTTTGTTGTGATATTTTCCATCTTCACTCCCTTATGTGCTGCTGCAGATGCTCCAAAGGTCCAGGGTCCAGTGGTGTGGTACTCGTGGGTAGGAAACCCAACCAACATCACCTGCGAGGTGGAAGCTCACCCCAGAGCCTCAGTGGTTTGGTATCGAGAGGGCATCGAGCTGCCCTCTGCTAACGACACCTATGTGAAGATCTACAACACACCAACCATCAGCTACTTGGAGGTCTGCTGCACCTTTCTGACACACAGAAGCACAGTGGTTAATAAAGCATAGAGATACGTGTTTTTGGAAAAATTGACCATCGTGGCAAAGCATGTCATCCTCCACAGGAATAGTTAACATGTAGTTCTGCAGCAGGTCCATGATTGTAATAGTAGACAAATTATTGTGAACCGAGAGCTCGATGCAATGTTAAAAAAACAGTGTGTAATGATTAGTTTGTAAAGTAGATACCTGTGCACCTGCATAGCGACCACTTTCCACATGAATCACCCTCAATCAGCCATGAATAAACCACTAAATGGCACAAAACCAGTAACTAATGATTATCTCAGGATCATGGGTCTGCTTGCATCTTAGTGGTATTTTTCTTCTTGTTCTCTTGCTGTGCCTCACAACATGACCTCTCAGTATTTGTGTCTTTTTCTGTCTCTCAGGTTACCCCTCTTTCTCAGAGTGACTTTGGAAGCTACAACTGCACAGCAACCAATGCGATGGGCCGTGAGTCCAGGGAGTTCCTCTTGATTGAAGCAGGTTTGTGCGCTGAAAAATTTGCATTTAATTTCTGTAGCATTTTAAAGTCTGTAGCATTTTTTTTTTTAGATCAAACACAATTTTAAAGAAAAAGGTAAATCAGATAAGTGTGAAGTTGTGAAGTGTTTGAGTTTTGAGAACAGCACCCACCTGACCAGTCTGTGATGCTTTGAGTTAAAGAATACAGAGGAGAGGAAACAGTAAAAGTTACAACATTATAGATCCAATCACCCACAGCGAAATGGTCATTACAAGGTCAAGTTTAATCCCCTGTGTGGGAACACAGTTAACAGCTTAGCAATATAACCAGGGGCAAGGCCCAGTATAAGTTATGGATAACATTTTAAAGAAAATTTATTTATTTAGAGGCCAGAATAGGGAGCAAGGATGTGTGAAATGTTGTTCAAAAGGTGACATATAAATAGAAAATAAACTATAACCTTGCTCAGAATCACAATGCACACCAGAACAGACAGGTAATGAGCAAACAATCAATTTGCAGTGGAATTGTCCTTTAACCCTGACATACAGTTCATATTTTACATCTTCACAGTATGGTTCAGGTTAATTTTGAATTTATTTTGATGTGATCTTGTTACATAACAAGATAACATCTTGGTTGAAAACTGGCCAGAAGTGGTGGGAATGCAGACAGTGACAATATCAAGGTTCAAATGAATGTCATTTGGGGCATTTTTTTTACTGTTGTCAAATGTTAAAATGGGGTCAAGTTTGACCCAAATATTATGTAAGGATTAGGATTACATTCTTGATGATGTCTTTGATGTAATTTAGCTTTATTGCCTTTGCCACCAAGGAGGTTATGTTTTTGGTTCAGTTTGACCGTTTATCAGCAGGATTGCAGATAAACTACTGGCCTGATCCTCATGAAATTTGGTAGAAATGTGAAGCACGGGCCAAGGAATAAGCCATTAAACTCTGGGACAGATCCAAACCACAGGGCAGATACACGAATTGTTATTCACTTTCATCAATGTTTCCAGATAGGGAATTTGGCTTTGGCTGAATAAATGTCATGAATCACTGTAGTTAAGTATAGTGATAAAACATAGCCATTTGTAGAAATATGATGACTCCAAAATGCATTTAACATTCACGTGTACTTGAAATCCTCTCAGGTAATCTACACAAGTATTGCTCAACCATATTTTGTCATAATTCTAATATATCAGAAGATTTATATATATAGTGGTTGCACTTGCAGATTTGCATATCATAGACAACTAAACAATTGGCCTTGGCAGAGGTCTGTGCTCTCTGAGTGCCCTTCTAGTTTGGTATGCAAATTGTTTTGGAGTCATTAGAGGAGGTAGGTCACTGAGGACCTTGTCTAAATACAGTGCGGTCGAATTAATTGTGCTAACAACCTCAGCTGCCACTGTGTAATATACTGTAGGCCCTTTGAGGTGTTTTCTCTTGGCTTTTTTATCTGATGCATGAATCATTAAAATGCCTAAAGTGACTCCCACCATCCATAGTTGGACTAAAAGGGTACCAAAAAGAACCCCACTCAAATACATCTTCACACCTTATTTTCCACATTGATATGTCAATGAGAAAATTCGACAAGTGGCACGAGGCAAAGAGCTTCACTAGACAAAATGATTTCAATTTCAAGGGCAATTAAACAGCCTCTGCATTACATTCTAATGGCACACAATCCAGATAAGATGAGGTAGGTTTATTTTTACAGAAGGAGGACCGGTGGTGTTCCTGTTTGCATGATGGCAGTGGGAGGCTCAGGGAAGTTTGCACACAGAAAGTGATTAATGATGAGTTGATTCCTTCACATTTTGGTACTGAGAGGCATCAAGTGTTGTTTTGTAATTGCCAGCACTGAGCAGTGCTTTCAGTACATTCAAACTATAACATTTATTACATCAAACAATATAACTGTGAGCTTTTAAATTCACAACGATGAGTTTGTTGTTCTTAGAAGGTAAATGGCGTTGCTAGACAGAAGGTCATGAAGAACTACAATCACAGGGGTTCGTCCTCTGGGGAGCATGGATGTAATTAGTAAAGTCTTGGTTGATTTAAATGAATTAATTTTCTTATGCACAAGTGAAAGTTGTAACTTTACAGAGGCACTAAAGGAAAGGTCAAAGAGTCACATCATTCAAAAAAATTATGAATATACTGTATCAGATTTTATGAACAGTAATTGTACAGGGACTGTAGACCCAAATTAAATGGATGTCATTAACATGCACCGGACATACTTATTACCATCATTAGGGCCTGCCTCAGAAAGATAAAAAGACAGCATTACACAATCATGTCTACAGAAGACTACTAAATCGTACAGAGTGCTCCATCTCTGTGACACTGTGTCCTATCCTCATGAATCAAAGTGTAACTCAGGCTGGAGGTAAAGCTGTTGCTGCAGGCTTTTTTGGGCATGTCCAACAGATCTTCAGTAATTTAGTGACCAGAGGCTTTGGGTCACCAGAGGCATGCCGGCAACCACAATTGTCAAAGGGGCTGATTTAGAGCGGTACAATATCAGTTGTTGTAGTGACTGTTATCAATCTGAGTGAACCACACAGGCATTACAGTCTTGCAACACTACACTGTAGAGAAACTGAACTTCTTTGTCATCATGCATAATTTTCAAGGCTCAAATACTTTATTTCAGAGGAATTACAGGTATTATATTTCCAAAACTAGCTTTTCAAATGTACCGCTTTTAAAGCAGTTAGTCGCTCTGTATTTTCATTGAATCTGTTAAGGCTTTTTTCTCTTTTTATTCATTTTCCTTTGATATATGCAATCAGTCAATCAGTAAATCAATACGTTCACTGTTTTTGGTGGATTCATGCAAAAAAAAAATAGTTTTCGTCATGAATTAAAGGTAAAATGACTTTTTTTTTCTTTTTTTTAACCAATGGTCATTTTGTGGGTGAAGTTTTCCTTTAATCAAATAGTATCTTGAAAATCTTTTTTTTTTTTTTTTTTAATTGTTCCTCATGGGCATTGGGCATCAATTAACATTGTATACTGGGAGTTAAATACATTATGTGAATCATTGTATTTTATAGTAATCTTTGCATCACAGCCAGCTTTTAGATTGAGTTTTTTAAAAAGGATGTTTTTTTCTTGCGCTCTGTTGCAGAGGTGCCGTCATCACCAGAAGTTTTCCACGTGGAACCTTTCTCTAGCACCGCAGTGGTAAAGTTTACGGAGCCTGATTCCTTGGGTGGAGTGCCCATTATCAAGTACAAAGTGGAATGGCGTTTGCCTGGCCAGGATTGGACTGGCAGTGAGCACAGCGCTAAGGATGGTAAGTCAACCACCTCTCCTGATAAATGTTCACTGGATGGCTGCTCTGTGATTCCCCTTGGCTATCAGAAGCATGTTATAACACCTGTGCAATCTCAATATATTTAAAAAAAACATTTCAAAGAATTCTCACTTTGTGCTTTTTTACCATCATATTATGTCAGTGACATAAAAACGCCTGCTGTGACACTGACTTCTGCACAGTGTGATTCAGAGTTGAATTGCTCTTTAAGTCCCTGAGTCACCACCACTTACATGCATTTTCCTTAAAAGCTTTGAAAAGTATATTTTTAATCACGCAAAGTGGATGCAAGGGATGTTATTAAATTCACTCTTCAGGGTCAGTGTTTTTCTGCAGTCTCTTTAAGATGCATCACCTGCATCAGCTACACCTTAGTACCCCGTTAAGCTGTTTAAAGCCTTTGCAACCAAATGATGCATCTTGCTGCAAAAGGCATCTCAAAGAAGGTTTTACTCAGCCTCCAATATGTTTTGATAAATAACAGAAAACTGTTTAGAAATTCTGTAAAAATAAAAAGGTGTGAATTAAAAGTTCAGATCTTGCCTCTTAGTCATAAGGTATTAACTCTTTGAGTATCAAAATAATCCACTCATTGTAATTGTAACAGTGTGAAGAGAAGCTGACTTTTAATGGTGCAGCTTTCACAAAAGTATCATATTTCTATTATATTGTCCGACTCCAAATAAATAGACAGAAAACAAGGCTCAGGTGGAAAAGTAGCAACATGGCAATATTAGCTACACTCTCTATTTCCATTACCCAAAGCACAGTGGAAACTGAAGCGCCAGGATATATACCATGGGTGGATGGGAATATGTAAAAGAAAATTAATACAACTGACTAAGTCCATGAATGTTTGATTTTTTCATCAGTACATTTTTCCCATCACCATGGCTTTTATACTCCTGGAAAACTGACTCCATCCATTCATATACAGATATTGGCTGCATGTTGAAAACTTGTGAACATACAAGCAAAAATGACATAAAATTATCATTGTTGTTGTTATTTTAGGACCTGTTTATTTAGAGAGAATCACCAAGATGAAGGAAATATGGGCCAAAGCTGCAGGAAAACATTTCTGCTAGCAACAGTTAATCCAAACGTGACAGTAGCTGATGTCAGGAGGAGAGGTGGAACACAGCGTAGCCTAAATGACAGTCAGCTCAGACACTGACAGGCCCCAGATAATATCCCCATCCCACTGAGGGTTTGTGTCTCTTACAAATCTGGATGGTTCTCGTCTTGTCTGCCACATGGGACGTATCAGTCTGTGGCTGACAGCCTCCACTGTCAACTCAAGGCCCAAGAGCCGCCTGTCAGGCACAAAACAAAGCACAAGCACCCACACAGCAACTGTAAATGTTACCAAAAATATCTCATTCAACCACATCCAACCACAACACACACCCTAGCCTTTTTAAAACACACGTACACGAAATGCAACATATCTGTAGCACTATACATGCATACATTTGTTACAGTATGTAGCATTAATATGTAAAATCAGGATCACTGATAGAAATTTAGGCTCTAAAATTCCATCATATGCAGCTGAGGACTCTTATCATTTTTTACAGATAAAAAAATTATCAAGTAGATGAAATGCGTCAATAAAAAAGGATATTTAGTTGAAAGTGTCTCTTACAATATTGTGAACCAGGGCTGCCATCACATGTTTGAAAGCAGTACTGCCATACCACACCCATTACTGTGGGTCCATATATAAATGCCTACAGCTGCAGCGTGCACACAGGAAGCTACATGTCAAAGTTAAAGTATACACCTGCCATGCTGTATCCTAAACATGTCTATTAACTCTTTACATTTTAGGTTTTATGCATAACATATTAATATTTGCCTGTATCATATATGGTTTGTAGTGCATATTACATATTGTAGCTAAATCAAGGTTGCAAATAGATGAAAATGATCAATCTTTACTGTACTATAATGGCAACATGCTTGTTGTTATGCCCTTGAAGCAGAAGGGCACGGGAGGTAATGAATAAATTGCTATTGTGTCAGTTGTAAGACTTACCATGCTATATTTGGCTACACTTTATCTTAAGTTACACATATTCACCATTAATTAGTTGCATATTAGCATGCATATTAGTAGCATATTTGACTTTTATAAAGCACTTATTAATGCCTTAGTCTCTAGATGATTAGTTAAGCATTTCCATCATGTTCTCCTGGTGTTCCAAAAAAAGCTGATCGGGTACTAAGAGGTACTAAAAGGTGATGTGGAAACACTGCAGATCACTGATTGGTCAGAGAGAATCGTCACTGCCTCATTGTGTCATCAATGCGCGGCACACACGGAATACCCTGAATAGTACAAACACATGCCCGCCATTTTTAAACAGCTAAGCTGTTGTAGCAGCTGCAGTTATGTATCTTTTTTTTAATTTCCCAAAATGGCAACCAGAAAGATCGAACCGTTGTCGCTCGACAAGGTAGAAATGTTCCTCACCTCGCTCGTCGACGAGCGTATCCAAAGAGTGCGTGTCTGTGCATATGTGTGTGTGTCACGTTGAAGATGACGTCACGGCAGTTTTGCACGGTGTCGCTATTACGACCAGCTACAGTGAGGCAGTACTATCTTCAAATGTAAAACGACGCCCAGAAAATTACCCAATACCAAAGAGGGTAGAGTACAGTAGAGTAGAGATGGTACCATGTAGTGGAAATGCGCCTGTAGTCTGACCACTCAAAGTGCTGCAACACTACATGTCGAATTCACCCAGTCCCACACCGGTGGCCGACTTCTCAGCTTTAACACACATCAGGAGCAATTTAGGGTTCAGTATTTTCCCCAAGATGCTTTGATATAAGTACTGGTTGAGCTAGGGATTGAACTGCTAATCTTCAGGTCAGTGAACAACCCGCTCTACCTCCTGAGCCACAGCCACAAGTTGTACCACGAGAATAGTCATTTTCCCTTCATAAGACTTATGTAAACAAAACACAAAACTACAAGTGCTGAAAGTGTCCAAATAACTCTAAATTAATCGTTCCAACTAAAAGTCTTCTACCCATTCTTAAGTGAGGTGTTGTAATTAATGGCTTCGTGCAGGGGTCGGGTTAGTACTCCTTATCTTAAAGAGAGACGAAGCAGGGACCCCTGCTTTTGAGGTAGGACGACCCACTTTCACAAAGTTGTTGCAAAGGCAAAATATGCTCAATCCAGATTAATGTGTCTGTTCAGACATATCTGATTTTCTTTTAAATAAGAAATGATCAAACAACAATTTTCACCCCCCAGCAGTAACTCTGAGGACCCCCTAGAGTTCCTGGACCCCCTGTTGAAGACCCAGGGCCTTGTGGTTGTAGAATATGTTCATGCAGAATAAGGCACTAATAACTGTTTTATAATGATGGATAAATAACCAATATGCTGCTAATATGTATGCAATGTAAAGAAATCCCATGGAAATATCCAAACCAACAATGTGTTCATCTATCTCTCAATACTTTCTGAGTCAATACTGTAGCAGTTTCCCTCAGAATAAATAAAGTTCTGTCTTATCTTATGCTCCCGGCCCAGCACTCAGGCCAAAGCCCATTTATTCTTCCTGAAAACTTAAATCTTTAAAAACAATTCACATAAACATAGAGACATTTTTTAAAATGGCAAATTGATTTTCTTAAAAAAAACAAAAAAAGCTAAACACTGTGTTTTTTAGCAAATGTTATACAAATCAGGATAAAAATAAGTCCTGCCTTTATTGGGGGCTATTTTAGACAGCAGGGAGATAGGGATTGACTCAAATTAAATTGCAGTCAACGTGCTGATGGTAATGAAGCAACATGCCACTCATGTACCTTATTGATGTGCTCATGATAGATTTTTGGACAACAGTTGAGTTCTATGGCACAGAAGAATAAGGTATCAGGCTCTGCATGCACAGACAACAATTGTCAGTGGGAACAGACATGGGATTTTTTGATAAAAATAAATAATATTTATAGCCTTATAGCTTAATTGTTGCATCCTTTTCAGTGTTGCAATTGACGCTGACAAACAAAATGCAAACATATGTTTCCTGTGTCAGGGCTCAGTCTGCAAAATGAACACAGCCAGGCTACTTTTTGGTGTTTGTATCAAAAATATATGATGTAATTGCTGTATTTTCAAATAACAAAACCTGGTTCAAAATCTTAGCAAATGCTCAGTCGAGGTAAGAAATAGACCAGGTCATTAATGCCATATGTTTCCTTGATCCCTTCAAGATTTATTTTAAGACACCAACACATAGTCATGGATGCCGCAGTAAGCACGCAGTAACTGTAGCAACACAATGATTAACACACACCAAAGTCAGTCAAATTTGTAACAATTGTTGTGATTTGTAGAGAAGATAACCTTTTAGAGAAGCTGCGGAAACCAGCATGTGGTAATCATTGGTAAATTACTCCGGGCCAGCTGGAAATCTCATCTGAACATGAATGGTTTCTGCAGCGGCATCAGTTTTACTGAAGCTGGTGCTACTAAAAGCCTGGTTGTGAATTAATTTGGCCTTATGCTTTTTAGCTGTACTCATACAGTTTCCCCAAGCAGTCACTTATGCGTGTTTCATTCTGAAAGCCCGTCTCATTCAGACATGAATGTGAATCACTTTTAGAATTTTCTCTGAGTCACAGTAACAGAATAGAAGTGTTTCTCAGGTGTTTTGCATTGAGGCCTACATTTGTTCTCAGCCATAGAATTACTCAACTCTTTGTTACACAGTGAAATACCAGCCAAGTGTCTTTTTACGTTAGAAGCCTAGGAACAAGTATGTATCTGTGTATCCTGATTGAAATATCATTGCCTTGCTAATACTGTTTTAACAGTGTAGTACATTTTAATTTTAAGAAATTTAACCTTTTTCAGGGTGTCCCGTGTCCTTAAATGTTTTCAGTTCAACTGTATAAATTTTGACTTTTAAAATCATCAAAGTTTGGAATTTAAACTAAAATAAGCCAACCTCTTTGCATGAAAGTCCACATTTTTGATGTTACAAATCTTCTAACCTACCACTGAACCCTAATTATTTACGTATTGTTGCACTATTCCTACATAAACCTTCCTCTGCACAGGACCACATTAACACTTGTGTTAATACTTACCTGCTATATTTGAATAAGAAAAGTTTGGTTGAAAATAATCTGGAATAGGTCTTAAAAACATTATATTGAACTTGTATTGCACTTTTAGACGCTCTGTTTTTATGTCCCGAAAAAAAACAAGTTCACACTGTATATATCCAAAGCTATCAAAATGGTTTCCTGTCAGGTCATTACTGGTTAAATAAATTCACTTCACCCATTCAATTTACATTCAAACATTACAGTAGCAGGTTTGCCTAATTGTTTTCCTTCTGCACTAAATGTGACCCCCTTTTGTGTTGAAACAAGTCTTTTCTTTCTGCTAAATAAAGCTGAAATCATAAACCGCCCAACCCCACTGTGATTAGAACCTGCCCTTTTCTTAGCTCTTCATTATGCAGCTCTGCTTTGCCCGTGTGCTCACTGGCCATTACATACAGATATCCTAGTGGTCGCAGTCTGCGCAATCTGCCTCTGCTCCTATTGGTGATTGAGTTTCCATGAATAATCCAGTTATATTCCAGTTCATTCCAGCCTACCTGTTACGTCATGCTGCACATGTAATATAATCAAAATCCCTTTTAGCCAGCAGCTACTGCCTGCTCTGGATTTATGAGTGACTTCTAATGCAGGGGAAATAAATACTGATTGCAGTGACAATGGTAAAAGCGAGTGCTGCTCAGTCCCATTTGAGTCCAGGTGAGATCAACATGTGCACAACAATATACCAAAATGGTAACTTCTTTAAATTTGATCAAGGTACAGTACGCACCTAAAAACAAACACAACAGAATAACTGCAAAAACATGATGGAGTACATACTGTATAAATCATGTCAGTGAATGTAATGAGTGCAGAAAGGGAAGCAAACAGGGAGCCTGATAAACAAACAAAAGCCGAAAAGCAAGACCAAATAAATTTTTTGAATTATTCATCATTTGGATCTCCATTAGCTTCCACAAAATAGTTCCTAGTCCACCCTAATTCTGCTTAGAGTAATGATACAAATAAACAACAATTTAGTATCACAAAGTCAACACAACAAGGAAAAGCAAAAGCAGAGAACAAGTAAAATATGTGACAACTACCGCAAGTAAACAACAGTTCAAACAAAAAAATCCATGTGACAGTCATCAGCTTTGTGTTTTGAAAGAAAAATGATGCAGCTGGACTGCATCAGATCTTTTTTTAAATGCCTTGGAAGGCCTGATTACTTTTTTTTCTCAAAAATGTGTGTATTCTAGTTATTTACAAAAGACTAACATACTAAGCTTAACCCTCTAACACCTTGACTGACATGAGTTTTCTTGAGCGGTGTTCAGATGCCTTTCTTAAGTATTTAAACATCTTAAACCTGAGATTTCTTTTGGACAATTTCTTATTTTTTTATTGTTGTTGTTTTAAACTTTTTTAAACTAAGTTGTTTGTCACCCTTCTGTTTTTAAAAGAAATCAAGTCAATTTGTTCAGGTTTCAAAGGGTTAATTTAACAGGTGTTTTTGCATCTCACATACATAGAGAGCAAACAACATATATTGTACCTTTATTCTATGCTCATTCTTGGTCCCCTGTATACGTGCATGGACTAACACCCACTCACCTCCAACAGAAACTTCCATGATCACCATTGCTGGCCTGAAGCCAGAGACCACCTACGAGGTCAAGATGTCGGCCATCAACGGCAAGGGCGAAGGCGAGAGCAGCGATAGCATCATTTTCAAGACCGAACCAGTCCGTAAGTACTGCCCTCACTGCTCGTGTCCCTGCCCCTCAGTGAGCGTTCCTCTGACCCCGATGCTTTGAACCTAATGCTGTTGCTCACTCCACTGCCTGCTCATGTCTAGCTGAGCCCAGATGCTTTCACCCCTACTCCGCTCTATTCTCATGCCAAGCCCCCCCGGTGCAGTCCTTTTCCAGCCAGGCCTGAAGGAACTATAATTCACAATGCCACTTCATAATCCAGCTTGGTTAATAGTGTTAACTCTGCAAAGTATAGCCTGTGTGTCTTCATCACTGGACAGTATTTTGTGTCTCTTTCCCTCTTGAATGTTTGCAGTGTGGAAGGCAGACCTAGCCTCCTTCCAGTCTGCATTGCTCTGTCTTTTTAGTCCACAACTCAGATGATTTAGTGAAAGCTTTCTGGAAAGTACTTGTGCATTTCGAAGGCTGATTTATACCTTAGTGTGAAGAAGTGTCAACTCTGTATTTATAGTTCAGTGACAGCGCGCATTGTTAATATAGCAGCCAGGGGTCAAGCCCTGCTGAAGGTTGTTTATATTTCGTGAAGGAAATGGCAGCGCATGATGAAATGTTGGAGGCGGAGGGAATTTTCTGTCTCGCTGTGTTTGGAGGAAAGCAGAAAGAGTCACCTTAGCAGAACAAGGAAGATACAAGGAGGACGCCTACTTGTCAGGCAGATGAGGGGAGTTTTGATCGTGTCACATTTCATCGGCATCCGCCGCAAAACTCGCACCAGTTTTCTGGATGATCTGGGGCGACTTGCTGTCACCCTCTGTGTTCTCACCATTTAAGTTTGTCTTGGTGAATAATCTGGCGTCAAATCACAGCTGTGGTAGGCATATGGCATCATCTGCAACCTTACAGCAAAGAGCAGGTGCACAACACCTGTCACCACCAATCAGAATGTGACATTAAATGCATCAGTTTTGTGTTGATTATGTGTAACAGCATGCCAGATACAGTGCTATCTCACTGAAGTATAAATTAGGCTCAATAAAAGTAGTGATTGGAATTGATAAGATTTTAATGACACCAATGCCATTACTGATTCTGCTTATTGGTGCAGTTCTTCATCAATTCCTTTATTGATATGTGATCAATTCTCTGCGTGGAAAAAACAAAGGCCTATACAGGTTTTCAGCCGTTGGCAACTGTTTTATTATCTCGTCATGAAAATGGATGAAATATGAGAATATCTGTGCAGCATTTTTTTGCATTTGTTTTTTTTTTTTTTTAGTTAAAGAAAAATATCTGCCTGCTTGCTGCAAATGTTTTTATAAAAGGACATTAAAATGTGGTTAAGGAGGCTCTGCTCGTTTGGGCAGCAGAGACACTCATGCAGAGAGTCACACATGGCATTACAGGAATTAAGGTCTATGTTGTGTAGAAATATGGGTCTGCATATTGTTTTTTTGTGTTTCCACATTCACTTGAAATTATTATTTTACTACAGCAGCACTGTCTCAACTGGAACGATCCTTGATTCCCTTCCTAAATAGAAGTCCAAAAACTGTTTTTTACTGAAGCTGAGAGAGGGTATATGCAGAAGACCACAGTTATCCAGTACAGTGTTTAATAAAATGCCAAATAAATGCTTAGACTAACTTTTCACATTATAACATGGGAAAAGGGCCTCACTTTCTGAAAGCAATTAGCTTGATAACGGAGGTTTCTGTAGGTCTTGTTCCATTTGTTTGATTGCAGAATGACGATGAGGTGAGAAAGTTGGAGTTTAATGGATAATTCTGTTTTAAAGCAACTTTGGTATTATTTTTATAGTTTCAATTATCATTTCTGTTGATAACATTATATTTATATTTGCCAAAGTAATTTCTGAGGACATGGCAACATTGAACAAAGTCAAAAAGCAGGAACAGTCGGACGATCAGAAATGCAATCAAGCCAGCAGTTTTGGTATGATGATCTAAATCATTTTATTTGGAGGTTAAACTGAAATTGAGGGCACCAGCAATGTTGGTAGTAATACCTCAGTGTGCACGAAATCTTTCATGCACATCTACAGTGAGCAAAACCGGTCAATACTGAACCAGAAAGTTGGTATAAAAACTATAATGGTTGTTTACAATGGACAGTCTGGCAATAATTTTAGTTTTCCTATGTTTTTTGATAGTTTGACTCATGTTTGTGTCCTCTAATGCCATTGTGCACCCAGTTTCCTTGGTGGGTGCATAATGATTGTTACAAATAGAAATGATGACCGAAAGCACTAAAATTAGAACCAAATGGTACAAACCAGATTTATCCCTAAATCCTTCTCTCCACTGCAGAGCGACTTTGCCCAGGCTGCAATTAGAGGGCAACAGACCTATTTCTCAGTCAGCGTTTCAAATCAGGGTCATGAATAAATCTTTGTTTCAGCTTGTACCAGCCTCTGTGTCACGCTTCCATCTGTGCTTTATCACCCCGCTGCTTCTGTAGAAAAGTACTCCTCAGCATCCTCCTTATTTTGCCTGATCCCCTTAGAGAGAGGCTTTGTGCTATTTCAAGATGTTTCAGCACAAATCAGTGTCTGATGTATTATTTGAGTTTACACCTTTCTAACTAGAGCTTTGATTTTAAATTTGTAAACTTTTCGTTGAGGTCAAGCTTAATGAATCATTTACAGCAATTAAATGGAAATGGACACGGAGGAATCAGTTTAGATTGTATGCTGCTGTCATATAAAGGGGACCTATCATGCTTTCCTTATTTTTGATCATATTAATGTTACAGTGTTGGATGTTTTTATTAAACATGGCCTAAGTTAAAAAAAAAAAAAAAAAAACACACAAAACACAGGATACTTTTATTTTTATGAGCAAAAGCCTTTAGCTTCAGGCCACTCTGAATACTCTGTTTGCAATATTTGTTATTACTTTCTATATAAGCTGAAGTCAGCTCATGACTTCTTTTTATGGTCATCTGCTTCAGAAGCTTTTATTGGTGATTTTTCACAGTAGAAAGTGCCACTAAACTCGCCGGTGGCAATAATGGTACAGAGATGCCAAGATATGGAAGGCCCAGAAACCAGTCACTCAGGAAGTGTGCCGGTCTTTGAAGCCATTTTAACAAGTGGACAAAAAATGGGACTACAATTGCCGAGTCAGTCACTTGATGCTATTCAACCCAAAAAAGATTTTTTTCCCATGGGCTTGGATTGTAAAAACAGATGCTTGTGAATTAGTAGATACATTCTTTAAGCTCCACAACCCGACAAAATGACTTATGAGACACCATACCAGGATTTAATTCATTTGATTCGATAACAGTTGGACAATTTGGAAGTGTCGCAATTTTAAATCATTCTATGCTCATTCAATTTAGAGGAGCGCCAAACTGGAAGTAGCCAGCTTCGCTGACAGGAGTCTCTATTTCACTTGCTTCATTGGCCCAATGATGTTGGGCAGTGCCGATCATCCAGGTTTATGCGTCAGTTGAATGTTTTTGGCTTCATGTGCCACTGAGCAACTTTAATAGGAATGAACGCGTCCCTGCATCCACCCCTGTTTTCAGGTCTCTTATTACATCCATGGAGGCACCCGAGATTCAAAAAGTACACTTTGGGGGAACTGTCATGTTGTCCATCTTTATTTGTAGTCTGTGGTTCCAGCACAGGCAGACTGAGGAAAATAAAGTGAATTATTTATTTAGTTATGTATTTATTTATTTATCTATTTATTTATTTTTAAACATTAAAGCATGTAAATATGTTCAAGTAGAAACCAAAGATACAAATATGAACCCAAAAGAGCATGATAGGTCCCATTTAAGTGACATCTGAGTTGCATGAAATTGTCATCCAGAAACCCAGTGTTCTTTTAAGAAAATATAAAATCCCTACCACGACTAAAGGCATATCCGAGCATGAGGTCATTAAGTACAGGAAATTCTAATTTGGAGGGTAATACAGTACAGTCAGATTAACTGCAGAACAATGACAAGCAAGATTTGCTGCAGATAGAAAGTCCAATAAGACACAGTAGCAGTGTGACAGTGGGTTAATGATGTGGCAGAAGAGTGTTGCCCTCCTTCATTGTTCATATTTCTCATTTCATTGTCTTTGTTTCTGCTTTTTATTTTATTGTTTTCTCATCATGGTTTTCCATCTATTATGTATTCCATTGGACCTCTCAGAGTATTCTTTCACAAGTAAGTTACATTTCTGCCTGTCTCATTTGCTTTATTTTCCCTCTGTACATGTTTCCATCTCTACTGCATTTATTTGCTTTATTTTGACCATTCTCTAGAAATCATCGTCCAAAACTTACATTTTCTCCTCATTACCTGTTGTACTAATTTTCCAGGTGGCAGTCCATTCCGTTACTCTAATGAAGTTTCAGGTTTGTTTAACAGTGTGAAAGATAGATATGACAGCTTCACAGTACAGTCTGTAGCGAGTGTGTTATTTGTACCCTAGTCCTTTGTGCTACCCTTGCTTCTTTAGTATTGCTTGTTCGTAGCATCTTTTTTTCGGTGTCTCTCTAGAATAAGGTTTATTGTACTTGTGCACTGCAGCAGCTCAGCCAGTGGGTGTTTTATCAGGTCTTTAAAGACAGTACACTGTCTTCAGAGACCACACAGAGGATTTCACATGTATTTTCATGTGGTAATTAACATGGAATTAGAATATTTACTGGTATTCATGTCAATAGCAAGGCAACCTTGCACAGAAATGGCCCGTGTGGACACATAAGGTTTAAATATTCAGGCCTTCAATTCCCAGAAATCTTTAAGATTCCCATTTCTGCTCACAATGTGCTTTTATTTTGGCGCAGTAATTTGGCCATTAGACTTGATAGCAATTGTGTCTCAGAGGTCACAGGGATGCACATTAAGAAAGAGTCTAAAGAGCTTCCTATTTTCTGTTGAGATGCAGGTGGCTGAGAGCTGCAGCTTTCTTTAGACAGAACAGATGCTCAATGCTGCATCTTTTCTGTTGCTGCATCGCATTCAGGTTTGGACCAATGAGTTTTTTATATGCATTTTTTAAACACTACTTTTGGCATTGTTTTGGTTTCAGGAGAATAATTGTCTGTGTGTGTATGTGTGTGCTTGTGTGTGTGTGGTGCTTCAGGGAAGTGTAGGCTAGACTTTGTAGAAATCTGACAACGTTAACTAATTGGTAGTTGTTTCTGTAAATGACACCACGAGTACCAAAACAAAGGCTGTTGACACTGGTACAAAAGGGAAGGAAGTAGACGCTGTATATTCAAAGGCTGCTCATATAAGAAGGCAGCGTAGGATGCTCAACAAGCAACAGAGGTCTTACAAGTACTGCAAAAGAGTTTGCTGTGTTTCAGCATGAAGTACCTGTATTGCTTACAGGCATAAGCTCCAAAATTATAGGGAAATATATTCTTTTTTGACTCAGAAGTTGTTGTTTGGGGAAATTTGTCCTCAACTTTCCCCTCATCTTAAATATTAAGCAGGTGAAAGCCAAAGTCCAGCATACAGGGCCCTAGCCCTGTTCAGAGGCTAATGCTGGTCAAAGACTATGTCAATAGTTCTCAACACCTCAGGCCTTGATTTCTCTGTATCTGTCCGAACATAAAATTAAATCCTTAAGAATATAAACTTTCAATAAAAAGTAAATGTGAATGAAATATATGGTATAAGATTTAGTGCTTTGTGTGCGTAACAATCTATAACTATGATGATAGAGAGTAAGAGTGCTGTTGTCCCAGTTGCAAATTACATGTCTCGGCTCACGTGGATGACCTAATGCAGAAAGTAATGCATATGTTGTTGCGTCACAGCGGTTAGCACAGTGTATGTGCTAACAGATTTCTTATCACAGAGACAGTATGACAACAGCAGTGACCCGGCACCGAATTGCTCCCTGCTGAGGAGAGCTCCAGCTTTTCTCACCATCTTTTCACCATCTTTCAGTTTCATCCGAGATCCCACCCCCTATTGCTGCCACCAGTATGGCCCGTAGTGAGTATGCCAGTCGTGCAGTGTGCAGTGTGTCTCTCTTCACCTCTAGCTCTCTTTCTTGCTTGGCCTCACGGTTAATGTAGATGTCCATTTATTCCTGGTGTGGCTCACAGGGGAGCTCACACTCTGTAGAGTATAGTCACAGCAAAATGAGTTTGGCAACTTATTGGCTTCGCTAACAGTCGTGAATTCTCATTGTTTGATTTTACTAACAGTTGTAAAGGACATAAAGATTGTCCTTCTAACACCCTGACTGTTGTGTTTTGTATGAAATAATTAACACAATCTGTCCATTCATGAAGATTTAAATCACAGCACATACTTAAGACCCTTCTGATTGTGGTGCAGTTAATTTAGAGTATGGTTATACAAAGTTTGCTGTGACCTGGTAGTTCATGAAAATGCATACAGAATTCTACGCTGACACTGAAGTGCTATTTTTAGCGATAGTGGGTATTGTTTTAACAGTTGGACATAATGCTCATTGCTAGTAGACTTAACACTGTCACACAACAGTGTGGCACAAAAGGTTTTGGCAAAAGCATTGAGTGATAGTTGCTAACACCTTAATTTTTTTGTGTCGTGTAGAATTTACTGTCATTTTCTGACTTTAATGTTGACAACAAACTGGTTCATTTAAGTCAAATCTATCATTTAAGGTCAGTAAATACCAATTTTGTCATGGAGACTACTTTAACTACTTGAGCTAAACACCACGCCAGACTGTATTTAGTCTGTAAATCACACTACCTATTAGTCACACTTATAGCTGCAATCTTCTAGTGCTTATAGTAATAACCACTGATTGGTTTTGAATTTGGCTTTTTACTTCAGTTGTTTTTGTTCTCATCTATTGGGTTCATTGGTGCCATTCTGACAGTCTTTCATGATGCATGACTATACTAAAAAAAGAGGGTACAACTCTGTAAAAATGCATTTTCCTCCACTTCCTGCTACATCCCAAACGTGTTTCTGCCTCACATGTTATAGTTCTCATCAAAACTACTCTGTCACCGTAGGCTTTGACTTTCCTTAAGAGCTCTCCGATGTTTCAGAGTGTGTCCATTCAGCTCAGACTCCTCACCAGATCATCTGTCAATCATGACAGTATAGTGCACACTAGTCTTTTCCACTAGCGGAGTTAGTGTGGTCCTTAACGACACAACCAGGAAATACACTGAGCCAGGACTGCTTTGCCTGTTAAGAAATCCTGCATTAAGATAACAGAGAGGTGACTGAGTCTAATAAGCGACACGTTTAAGCCCCTGCTGATATCATCATTATTTTGTGCAAAGAGCCAGTAAAATTATAACTGATCGCACCTTTAAGCAACTAACCCATCTAACTGCTCATTGCTTTGATTCCTAAAGCAAAATCTGAGGTAACAGTGTGTTATTAGACATGACTTATTTGTGTGGTACAAAGTCTCTTGAAGAATATGTTGTATGTCTCTTGAGATACTGATGTACTGTATGATGATTGTGTGTTGTTGCAGTGTTCCTAACCGAATCTCTCCCTTTTAGCTAATAGCATTTGGCTTCATATTAGATGTCAGTAGGATATCATTGTTCATAGTATGTCCTCTGCAAATGCATCACTCAAAGCAAATCTCGCAAATGCTTTTAGACCGTTGCCCGATGCTGATGTCTAATTTCCCCCGATGTTTCATGTGTTCATGATGTCGTCTGCTGTGTTGTGTGTCACATTTAGTTGGCATGGTTTGTATTCTCAAAGCTGCAGAGTTTCCTCTGTTCTTTTTTGACCCTGATTTCTTGTTTGTCCCAGGGGGACCAGAAAAACTGCTGTTTTTCTTTTACATCTTTAATTTGTCTTTAATGGCTGTCATGCTGTTAGAGCCAACCATAGTTCAAATTCAGATTGGCTATTAATGCAAAATATTTCAACAAAAGTAAATCTGTCAGAGGAAAAGCTGTTAATTGTCTGGATGCATGAGGCAATTCTGGATGTCCAGTTTTGGTTGTATCTTTAAATCAACATCAGTGTATTTATTTATATTCTACATGGTTTCCAAAAAAAACAAAACTTAAAGTCTGGAGGTGCTTCATGTATTCTTTAACTTGTTTTTTTAATATGTATTTTAAAAAAAAAATGTTTATGGATTTATGTATTTTTCTTGGTTGTTTGTGTTCCTCTTTATATTTTGTCTTTAACATTCTTGTTTATTTGTTTATTGTGTTGACATGTTTTCATCATTTCACAAATGTTTTGTATGTTTCCATGTGCCCCCTACGCCTCCCCCCCCCCCCCCCCTTCCTTCTTTTTTATTATCCTTTCAACCAATCATGTGCGTGCACATCATGTGACTTTGTCATGTGGCTCTTGCATGGTGCTGATGATGTCGTCTTCGCTGGCCAACAGAAGGTAACTTTTTTTTGTTTAGTTGAAGATCATAGGAGGCATTTGTTAAATTAGATTCATAGATGAAACGTTACAGCAGTTTATTTGGCCATTTTCCATCCATCTTTGCGCCATTTAAAAACGCAAATATGTAGTAAACATTTAGCAGATGTGTACTATTTTACTTCAACATTCCTCATCTCATTCATCTGAAGCCTTTTTCTTCCCTCTAGCTAACTATGATCATTTTGCCCATCATCTGTTACCGTAAAAATGCAAGACTATATTCCTCTCCCAGTGCCTTGTTAAAAATTAATTCTGTATATAGGCAATCTGATCTCATAATGTAAGATATACACACCAGAGCCTCAGTCTTTTCCCACTTTGGTTAAAAGAGCTAGCTTGATGTGATTAACTCTTTGACTCCATGTTTGCAATCACATTTACACCCTCATTAACACATATTTGTCCTTATCCAGATAAGACATCCACATCCAGATTGCGCGTTAATACCAGCTAGAAATGGGATCTTTGATTTAAGTTCTTCAAAGGTAGCAGCTAGCTGAGATACATCTGCAGCTATTTGTTACAGTGTTGCCTTCAACTCTGATTCAAAGTGAAATGCATCATGAGCAAGGCGTTTTAATGTTACCCATCTGTGAACTTGTTTTCTAGCACGGTTGCTCCTCTCCATAGAGGCACCAATAAAACAGTCATTTAAAGTGGATGGATTGCTAAACTTATCTTACTAGAAAGGAAACACGTATACATTGAAGCATACCAAATTACCTGTTTCAGTTTAGGTGCTGTAAATTGCAATGATGCAACATATGCTACAGATCTAATTGTAATTGGGCCAACAGATTTCTTTCCATCTGTCTTTTTAAATTTCACTCTGCATTAGTTATCTTACTTTGATAACATAGAAGGTAAGATTGTTAACGGTTCACATGTCTCAAAGAGCCATAGTGCTGTGCCAGCCAGTCATAGGACAACTGGTTTTAAAGTTTTTCTCATTATTTAAAAAAGTTTTTGAAGAAAACTTAAATGAAAAATGAAGACTATAAATGAAGTGGGTTGGCTGGGTGAGAATATCAAGATCAGTCAGCATCATATGAGCTCACAATAGTTATTGGCAAAAGACCCACGTACAACTGGGTTAGTAGATACATTTGAATCCAAACACATTTTTATTATTTGTAATTCCCTGGTGTGCTATTTCTTGTCCTTGTTTAAAGAAAACATTGATAAGAAATTAAATTAAATAGACTGGTTTTGACAGCCTTGCCTATTTTTTTTTTTGCTTCAAATTGTGCCAAAACTTGCTTCTGTGTACCTACAAGTGTGAATTAGTGAAACCAGTCAATCTTCAGTTATATCAAAATCTTTCCTCTTCTTATTCACCACTGCTCTTCAAGTCACATTCAAACATCACAAGAGCACCCTCACAAAGTGCCACTGATTGTAATCTGCATGGCACGCACTGTTAGTCCTCATTTTCAGCCACATAGCTAACTTTTCTTATTCTATTTTTCTTTTCTTAGATCTTAGCACAATGTTTTAGTGATTGGACTCACAGCAGCCCATTGCATTACTGCAGCATGCAAGTTTAGTCCTTTTTTTGTTTTCTTTTGTTATATTTTTGCATCTTCCTTCTTGTTCTGCTGTTTCACAAAGAAAAAGTCAGTCCTGTCTGCATGTGTCTGTGTCTTTGGTGTCATGTCTTCTCAGTACTCACATTTCTGCAAATGCACGAAGAAGACCAATGCTTTTAGCTCACCAATTCAACAGTTCTTATAAATGTTTCACATTTTAAGGTTATGAGAGAGGATTGGATGACATGACAAAATTTCATTTATGTTTATCTTAATCTCAGAAATTTGAGAAACCTGTTGAAGAGTTAGAGATATTCGGAATAAATCCATTTGTACACCAAGTCCATATTTTTCATCTGAATTTTTTTTTGCACATTTACAAATAGAAACAAGTGGAACAGTTTTGATTTTCTGCATTTTTTGCATCTGTCTTTGTCCTTATAAGATCAAGGCCCTGACTCTAAGCCTAAGGGCTCATTTATGCTCAACGTTAGATACAGAGACGGAGTTAGGTGGAGCCTTGTGTTTGTGCATCAGTTCGTCTATATGCATGTTTTCTGAAAACTTATGGATATGAACAAAATGGAGCAGTGCTACTGGAGGCAATGGAGTATAATTTATAAGATACGACTATACAAAATGAAAAAAAAATTAAATAATAGATGCATGGAAGTTTACAATGTTTGAAAAGGATGGATCATTTTTTGTATGTAAAGACTGTTTAAATAAGCCCTAACTATAACCCAACTGGCCGGAATAGGTCAACAGCTTTTACCAGTAGAGCAATTATCTTTGCACTGGACTCCCTCTCATAATTGGATTGACCCAATATATTCTTTTTAAGTGGGGACCCAAGAAATCACCCTTACAACTTGACAACTACATTTGAACTCATATTGCAATGAGTAGACCAATTAAACACGCCAGACTCAGTTTCTGCACCAAAAAATTCTTATCAGATGATGGACTGAAGAAACCTCGTGAAAAAGATCAACTTGGTGTATAAAGGCCTTACTTTTATATCAGTCATATTTACAGTAAAATGTGAAACACATTATATAGATCATAATTAAAGGGTCAAAGCTGGACAGTGATGCATTGCATTAATAATAGTGATCTGTAAAGGTTAATCATTAGGGTCACACTCTTTGACACAACTAGAACGATTACATGATTTCAGCTTTAAACATCATATTAGACTGAACCATGAACCCACACAACTTCCAAAACAAAAATGAATTCCTGAATCCAACAGCATGTTTTCAGTAACTCTTGTTCAATTCTGTCCACTTTATGTCTCAATGTATGCTGGAAAATGATGGGGATGCTGTATTAGGGCGGGCTACATGTGGAACACATGTTGTGTCAGTGTGAGGTCACTGGGCAGCACTCCACATGTTCCCTATCTGAATGTGTGACAGCACCCAAAATTTCCAGCCTGCATGGACAAGCTTCTCATTCTAACCCTCCTCTCTCTGTTTTAGCTCCAGAAAATAACAGACCTAACCCCGAATGATGCTTGTGAATAACAATGCTGAATGTACCAGTGTCTACTTGCCTCCATGTTACTGCTGTTGTTACTAACTAACACTGTCTGATTCACTTCCAGCTTCTGTCATGCTCACTCCAGTCTAGTGGAATGCAGTTTTCAGGCAGTGCACTCAGATGAGTGATTACATACGATCAAAGAAAAAGTGCCTTCATGCATATTCATTTAATTAACTCCACTAACACTGATGTTGGAAATGTTCAATACTGGGTGTGACAACAAGAATGCTGAATTTTTTTTCTGTCTATTTGAAATGTTTTCCAATGTTATTTTATCCCTCCCACTCAATGACTTCCCAACATAGACAAGTTCAAATCTGCATCGTGTCTTCAATTATATAACATAATGAGAGTTTTTTATCTGCCACCTGCTTGTAAGGTGTTATTACCAGATTGTTAGCACAGGGCAAAGGCTGTAACACCATAAGGTAGTCAGTTTCATAACATCATCCCAAGGCTATCTGTGTGTAGCCAACATGTAAATAATTAATGAGTTTGATTTGTTAGTCTCCTCCCTTACAGTAGCATGAGAAAAAAGCCACTAAAAATGCATGCAAAACACCTTGACCTTCCTGCCCACAAGGCTGTGTATATGTTATTAAAAGTAATAGAGTAATTGTGTCAGCAGTCATTAGTCAGGTGGACAGAGCAGATAATGAGAAGCCAAGGAGAACAACACCTCAGCTGCTCCCTCTTAAGCAGCCACACTACCCTCTGTCCCTTCAAGCTACCCTTAGCCAAAACCTATCCTTCATAATCATAATACTTCCTCGCTGTATGCTTGAGAATTTAGTATGTTGGTTCCATTATGTCCCCCGAAACGTAGTGACGTAACTTCCTTTAAAAAAAAAAAAAAAAAACATGTTAGTATTTTCTGATCCTACACCCCTATAGGCAGGATAACATTGCCATTACCTTCCAAAACTGATTCAATTCACCGTTACAAAGGTGGCTAAGGTTTGGTGTGCTTTGGGCACATAAAAAACTTAGGTACGGTCAAGGACAGATTTTGATATAAGCTAAAATGTCCATTTAATTAAGCTCAGGGAAAGTTTGTGGTCATGGTTGAAAGAAACATAAAACTGGCCATTGGTATGACACAGGAAATAAATACAGGGTTCCCACAGATCCCTAAAAAGTCTTAAAAGGAAAAATAAGGCCTTAATTGGTATTAGAATATCTTAAATCAATCTCTCAAAAGTCTTAAAAATGCCAAGACGTGATTGTTATTAAAGTATAATTTTAATGTTTTTTTAAGACATTGCATTGAGAAATCTCAAAATAATTGGAACATCTAATTTTTTAAAAATAATTTACCAGATTTCTCTCATATTAACATCTCGTAGATCAAGAGAGTGGAACAAACAACAATGTAGGCCTATACATTTATTACAACCAATTAGATAATACAACAAGCTTCTTTTTCAAGGTAAACTAAATAGATACTTTTACAAAACTACAATATTTGAAGTACGTAGATCATTTAGCCTTTTCACAGGACAAAAAAAAAATGTCTTTTTTAAGATACAACAAACATTTGGGCAACATTGTACCTAATCTTAAGCAACTGATGTCAGCTCATGATTTTTTTTCTTCAATTTTGTTGAATAGGTCTTAAATTAAATTCTGAGTGGCATTAAAAATGTCTTAAAATGTGTAAAATCTAACTTCCCTGAAGCTGTAGGGACCCCAAAATCGTGATTTCCTGTGTCCAACACTTTGTGACCTATTCATCAACCAAACCCAATCCTTAAGAGGATTTGTGGTGCTATAGGGTTGCACTGTTCCCTCTTTTCTCTTCTTACAAACAAAAGTCGTAATTTACATGATAACTAAAGGTCCTTGTCAGGGAAATGTACACATAGATCACACTGAGGCATTAAACTGATGAGAACATGGACACCACAGTCGTTCATCCGTCTTTGGTATAACATTGGGTTTGATGCGACATGCTAACCCTTAAGCAGACACTATGTTTTCGGCATCCTTCATATTCCATGCCCCACAGATAATTTAGAATTAAATATATTTTTTTAAATGATTGAATAAACTAACTCCAGTGTAACCAATAACGCCAGGTTCACCCTGGACACTTCCTTTCGGTGTCTCACTTAACCAGTTGGGCTTTTTACTTAGTATGTGCCACAATTCCAAACAACGCAGCCGTCTTAAAATCTGCAGCATTAGTTTGACATTTGATGTACTTTTTCCTGTAAGCAAATCTTGCAAGATTGCAAGTTCATTTCATCTCTTTTTGACAAAATGTTAGTGGCTTTCAATTGCTCAAACCTGGGTGTTAATGTAAGTTATGAATTCTGCTGTCAACATAGTATGGAGCACTGGAGTCAGTGATCCACAGAGATTTGACTTTACGATTGTATTGTCTGTGTTCTCATCCTCAATCACACTGTGATTACTGTCTCCACATCTGCAATGTTCTCTGATTGCAATGTTTGCTGTTAAAGTATCTAAAAATGGCATAGGTTAAACTAGCAATCACTTCCATCAATGGAACTGCCAATCAATAAAAGTTTTAGCTGTGTTGACCTTAAAGACACTAGCAGACTCAAACACAGAAAGAAATGTAGAAGCACAGTTAGGTAAGTTATATTGAGAGCCTCAGGATGATGTTGATGCAACAACCATATTAATGTCAACTAATCATAATTCCTTGGTTTGTCCTGTGTAGGGGAACCCAGTGCCCCCAAACTAGAAGTCATGATGCAAGACAGGGGCAATTCTCTTAAGGTCAACTGGATCAAGCAGGACGATGGCGGTTCCCCGATTAAACACTACCTGGTCAGATACAAGGCTGTGAGTATACTGGGCAAGGAGGTAACTTGCTGCCACTTTGCTGTTTTGCTTTGTTTTTTCAGGCCGTTTTCATTCCCAGGTCGTCAAAAACCAGCACTATGTCACAGTGGCCTCTGTGTTTCGTCCAGGAGAGAGCTTCATGTCACTTACAGGCAAAGGGTCATCTTACGGAGTCTGTTTGGACCTGGTATTAACATGCGTTTTGGGAAATCTGATCACAAGTGGACAGCACTAAATACAAGTGTAAAAAGACCCATTGTGATTCAAACACTCAAACCACTTGCTGAGGTGGTCTGGGGCGCATCATAACACTTATCATTGGTGGTGTAAACACCAGTGCGTCGTAATGAGTAGCGGTCAAGAACTTTGTCATCAGTGCAGGATGTAGTGATTATTTTGGCGACAGCGCACTAATGCTCTACAACTCAAACATTTTGTGTCGAGTTAGGTAAGTTTTATGTGACAACCCATCATTTTGCCCTAAGGAAGGAGACGTGCAAATTTCTGCTGACAGCGGTATCTCCAGCTGTACCTGACAAGTAAGCATATTGCAGAGCAGCTAGCAAAAGTGTGGACATCTTGGCTGCGTCTGTGATCACCAAAACACATGTTAATACTTGGTCTGAACAAGCTCATAGAAACGCCAAAGAGTGTTTTCGGTGTGAGTATCGCACACTAAGGCAGTGAAAAAGCATCAGTATTTGACTACCTGGGATAAGAATGCGTTGATTTTTTTGCCATGATTTCTTCAAAAAAGATAATGTACAATGCTTAATGTTGAAGTAGTTCTTTGACATCCCAAAAAAACGAATTTTTTTCTTCAAGGAAAACATTTTTTCAGGCGGCAGTTGGCATGTGTCGGTTGTGTGATGCCACCGAGATCAGATTTGAGCAAATTTTCAAAAGAGTTGATCCTCTGAAACCTTGAGCGCAGCACTTTTCTTGTGCTGGTTTTCTGGCACCTTTTATAAGTATTTAAACCTTCAACTCAGAGCAAATTGTTGCAATTTCTTTCAGAAACATAGGAACAAAGGCTGTGAGCAACTTGATAAGAACTGTTCTAAAAAGTGCAAGAAATTAGTAGATTTTTTTTAAACTAGGGAAAAAGAAAAAAGGTAGGGAAAATATATTCATAATCATCACACTTATATATTTAAAATTATATTACAGAATAACTATAATAAAACACTGTGTTTCCAGTTAATTTACTTTACATGCTAATTTTGGGGTCATGTCTTCTTTTATTACTCATTGCTTTCTTTTCATGTTTTTGAAAAAAGCCCATCCAATTTGTTCAAGTTCAACTGAACCATCGCTGTCCTGTTTTTATCTTGACGAGCATGAAAATGGGATCATTTTTAAATTAACCAACATGAGCCTTTTCTTTGTGCCTGCATAGAATTTCCACAATCTCAACTTTTTTACCTAGTTTTGAGACTTGTCCCCTTTGCATTCCTTTCTCAGAAGCATGTATCTGACTGGAAACCAGAGATCCGCATCCCCCATAACAGTGAGTATGTGACACTGAGTGGCCTGGACTGGAATACAGAGTATGAGGTCCACGTGGTGGCAGAGAATCAGCAGGGCAAGTCGGAGCCTGGCATCATCTCCTTCAGAACAGCTACAGACCCAACTACCATCCCAGGTACTTTTCCCATCATCCCACCCGGAGCATCCACACACAGCAACCACAGTGCATTGAGGCCTCTACCGTGACCAGGGAGGCTCTATTATTGGAATCCTTAATTATAACCAAGTGCTTATTCAAAGCTTGCTGACTGTGAGGTCTGACATTGCTCATCTGCCTCTGTCTGTTGCATGAGCAAGGTGTATTGTTTACTTCACTCTTACTTATTGGTGCAGTTGGTAATGAACTGAAATTATATGATGCAGTTCTTACTGAAGTGAAAATCAAGTACTATAATATTTGCTAATAGAGATAAAAATGATGACATGTAATATTGCGGCCTATACAGTTGGTTTGAAAAGACAAAATTTGGTGCAGTCTCACGAAAATAAATGAAATGAGCACAAACTCTAAAATGCAAACAAGTGTTAAGTCATGAATAATCAGAGGAAAATATTCCTCCACCTTGAATGGATTTTATGTAACAGCTATGTGATTTTAGATGGGGGGTTATTATCAAATGAAAAGTAAATCTTTGATGTAAGTTAAGGTTAGATTAGGTTTAAGTCAGGAAATTAAACTAAGATTAAATTAAGATATTGGGAATGGCAGACATGCAGACAAATTATGATAGATTTATCAAGCCAATTTAAAGCCATTCCTAAGTGGAGTGATGCAATTTGACGTCCCTCTACAATGTTAAAAATTACAGGCTTACTCTGTAGTACTGAGTAGAAATATAAGATGCTGTGTGTAGACTGTAAAACCAAACAATTGGCGAGACTCAACAGAAACAGAAACAACTTTATAGGCCAAGAAAGTCTAAGAATGAAAAGAATTTGACTCTGGTTTTCAGTAGTTCTTACTTTTCATAAACACAATGTCAAGAGATAATTCAGAGGAGGATTCATACAGTAAATGTGTGTGGATAAAAAAAAAAATAACAAAGCTTTGCGCTTATGTGTTGTAATCAAACAGTTGTGCTTCAAAAGTTGCTGAAAAGTCAAACTTTCATGTAAATAAACAGACCTGAAGCTGGGTCGTCTGGAGTTTATTTTCCTTTTACCTCTGGCCTGTACTCTATTTCTTTCTACTGTTAATGCCAAACTTCTGCTTGTTTCCAGTTACGTCTCCTCCACCTAATCCCTCCCCTTGCAGAAGTACATTTCTCTGGGGTTTTTTCATGAACGGAGCACCTTATTAGCATTTTAAAACATTGCGCTCACTTCACAAAGTTTCCGAGGCCAGGCTGCAAAATATCAACAATAACTATTGAATCCATATGAAGAGCACAAGCATACGCTCGCAGTCTTTTTTTTACCTACTCTTCGATGCTCTGCTGCTACAGATAAAACTCAGCATCGTGGTTCTCTGCTCTCCTGCTCTTCAGGAGCTCCTATAAGGCAGCTGTTACTGCTCAGGTTCAGTGAGCAATGAAGTCGAACCAGATATCAGTCAGACCCAGAACATTTTGTCCAGTTAATACCAAATATTTCTCTACCCAGGTGGTCACGGTCAGCCTTTGCTCTGTTGTTGTGTTGTGTGTAAGATGCTCATTTTAACTCGGGCTGCCTCCCCATTGCGCTATACCTGAGCTATAAAACAGGTTAAACTTCTTTCTGCCTTTTTCTTCTGTTATTTTTGTCTTGTAGTGAAAAAGAACCCGTCAGGTTTTCTATCTCTCTGCATCACACTGTCATTCTTACATTCTCACCTTTGGTTTTAGGGTTTTCTAACTGTCTTTTATTTCCTTCACAAAAGAGATCTTGATTGCCTCAACCGTGTTTTCTTTCGGGTGTCAAGGGAACATTAAGGAATCTATTGAAAATTACAAACAAAATTTCAAGCAAATCAGTTGCTCTCTCACATGTCAGAATTACAAGCAATGAGACACTTATGAGGAGAACTGATGTAAAATAATAATAAATTGTTACAGATAGGAATGTGTAATGAATACACCATGCCTTCATGCCAAGTAATTCCCTATAATATATTTGATGCAATATATTATTGTGACTTTAGTGTACTAACTTAAAGGACATGAATGAACTGTAGTAATGCTTCATTTAATACATCTGTATGTCTTCCAGCACACCGGTGCCTTTGTGAGGAACAAAAATAAACTACAATTACAGTACCTGAAAGTTGGACTGAAAATAACCTGGTAAAATGTACGATACCTTCTCTTTATTTTAATGATGCCCCCAAATCCCTCAACTAACCCTCAGTCCAACAAATCCAGTATTTACTCAGTTTGAATAATGTTTGCTAATTACAGTTTCACCCAGTGGTTTTATATTTGAACCTTTTTGAAGAAAATCATTAGGCAAGACTGAGATAAGTGATTTTTGTTCTTCTTGTGTAAATAGACCAAGTAGTAGGGCATGATCCCCCACTGGCCTCCCACCAGTAAATAATGACAACAGAGTTTGATGGAGCATCAAGCCAGAAAATCCACAGCAGGGCATTGAGCCTAGATCTCTGCAGTGATGGGCAAAAGATTTTTCCAACACAAAATTAAACGTAAAATCATGGATTGACTGCAAATGGGCATACCAGGCTCAGGGACCCAACGTGTTAGTAGGGCCTTGATTTTCAAAATGTTTCTCAAATTATCGACCAGGAAGAAACTGAAAATTACCTCAAAGAGACAAGGTGAAGAGACACAAAAGCACAAAAAAAATGTGTAAAACAACCAAAAAGAGACACAAAATTACACCAGAGAGACACAAAACCACAGAAAGGCTCATGACAACTAAAAGAAGGTGCCAAATAGCACCAAAAAATAATAGGCAAAACCACTACAAAATTTGCGCAAAACAAACCAAATAGTAGGGCATGATCCTCCACTGGCTTCCCACCACTAAACATTGACAACAGAGTTTGATGGAGCACCAAGCCAGAGAGACCACTGCAGGACAAGTTCATTTCTGAAACAAAATAAAACATAAAGAGACACAAAAAGACCACAAAGAGATACATAGGAAGTACAAAATAATTACAAAAATAGACACAAAATGACCAAAAAAGACTCACCGTTACATCAAACAGACACAAAACCACAAAAAGATGAATAACAACTAAAGGAAGACAAAAAAAGAGGCAAAAACCATCACAAAGTTTGTGTGTCTCACTCCTGTGTAAGAGACGTGGTGGGGCCTTGTGCATGTGCCAAGGGGCCCGTTGTCTCTTTATCCACTTATTGCAATTTTGGAGATTGGAGGTCTGCGCCCGCCAGCAGCTTTTAATACTTTCCCAAACCCTGTCCCTAATTACAGCTAAGTTTCTGAATATGTAAAACTGATAATGTCCTTAAATATTTACACTATGACAAGAAATTGGCTCTCACATATCATCTCCTCATCTTTTTTTCTTTCACTCTCCCATTATTCATTGAACAAAAGTGTCCCCCATTGCCCCTCTTATCGTATTTCCACAATCACTCTTCTTTTCATTCTTTCTATCAGCCTCTATCTTTCTCTTCTACTGCCAGGTTTAGTGGGTCTCACAATTCAGGGGCCATGACTGACCTGAATATACAGTGTGTGGCCTAGTTCAGTGGGGATGCAGCCGTATGAGTTTTGCATGGTGCCACTTCCAACTGGATTAATCTTGTGTGTTATTTTTTATTTTGTTTTAACCGAAGACCCTTTTATGCAACGGCTGCCAGTGCATGGCACATAAAGAACCCAGTGTTTTTCTTTTACATGCGCTTGCTGGGCAACAGCCATATAGCAGTGGGAGGTTTGGATCACTTATAATACTAAGAGAGCAGAAGTTCACATGGGCTTCATCCAAGTCAGTCCCCCCTTTAATTCCTGTAATTACTTTCATTTAATTGTTTTGTTTCTGGATGTTTAGTACTCCTCAAGTTGCTGCTGCTGTTTTTCCTTCACTTCGAGACGTGGGGAATTGCCGAGGTTTATTTTTAGCTGCAACATCTGCATTTCATTTCAGTAGGTTTCTAGGTTCTTTGCTAAATATATACTGTCTCTATGCACTAAATTGGCAGGATGACGCAAATTGTGAGTGCAGGGTTGATCTGAGGTTGAGTTTCAATCTGTTCAAATTTCTTTTTTGTTTGCTGAGAACACATGCTCAGAAAGCAGCCACACACAAAATGCCTCAAAAAACAATCTTAGAATAGGATCTGTGAAAACATCTCAGTGTTAAGTTTCCTCTCTGTTGAATCTTTTGTGTCAGAAACCTTTATAAAATTTGGCTGGTGTAATTTCTGTTCTCCACGGGTTACAGCTGGGCAACATTTTCATGCCACAGAGTCACAGAAGGCAAAATGCTGTCCAGCTGAGGAGAGATAAAACATCATCATAATTCTCTTGCCAAAAGGTGTCAAAACAAACACAGTCTTTAAGTCAATTCGCTAATTCAGACACAGAAGTGGCAGGTGTTGACAACTGATCCATCCAAATCTCCCCCGCTAAGGTTGACATTGGAGTGAAACTACAAAACACAGCTATTAACAGTTTTTGATAACATGAAATCACCCATTCATCCATGTCATAGACTTGACCTTCATAACCAGCTTCTGTTTTGGATGTGTGGTTTTTGCATGGGCCGGTCTCCCTGCCATGACCAGTGGTGTAATGGTAGCTGAAGAAGTGGCTCTACTGTGAATCCTGCCCCGCCCTCTTCTTTCTACATGTGTGCACATTTACACCAGACATCTGTCTGGTGATGTACTCTACTACAACATAGTGCTTTCAGTGATAAAGAATTGCCAACAAAACAGGTATCAAAATAACTGTTCCCTACCTTATCTGTTTAGACCTGATGATTTCTGCTCTTTTGTTACACCTGTAATACCTTTATGGATTACATGCTTTCCCAAAGTGGTCTCAGAGAGCATTTATATTCCACTAATTGCAACAGCAAATATATTTTGAATGCTGCCCGGATTACAGTTTGATCAGCATAATGAGAAAATGTTTCTAATGAATGCATTTGCAAAGTTGCAAAATGTAAATCAGAGCACAAAATGCAGCTAAGAACATAGTGCTGTTGTTTTGTCAGAAAGAGGTGAGAATTCCTTGCTACAATTTTACAAAACAATTGATTAAACTGAAAAAATCTATATCTCATAATGACTAGATTTGTGTCTGCTGCTTTCACACAGCAAGTCAGTAGCTGAAGCTGCGGCAGCAAACCAACTCGGCATGACTGCTCTACAGGCTTAGTGTGAGCTGCTGATTGGATATTGAAATTATCTTCTTTTTTTTTTTCTTGTCAGTCAATAAACCAGCTTTCAGCTTCCAAAGACACACGCAAAAACATTTAGAGCCCTTGCCGAGTCCATAATTTCTCCATTAATGACCTGATGGGTGAATTAATGAGGCTTTTGGATTATTATCAAGGAAGCATGTACTTGCAAACTTACATTACACCACTGGCCATTCCAAATGAGAGATAATAGCCTGACTCTTGTGGATGTGTTCTCACATCCAGGTTGTCATCTACCTAAACTCTGCCACTGATCCGCACCATGACTGATTCAAAGCTCCTCATGTTTATACCAAAGCTTAAAGCAGGACTGTTGTGTCTTTGACATGTCTTCCTTTCTGTTGACATTCCCCATTACTTCCATGTGTGTGACCCTTCCACCCATGCATGCCATGAACCACGTGTCATTTGCTGTGCTACTAACATGCTATGACTTCTTTTTTACTTTGATCCTCTAACTTAGACTTCCTTTTTATTCCTCGATTCAGTTGTATCTGTATTTCTGACCTTATTTTTCTATCTCTCTCCCTCTTTTTCCCTCTTTCTCTCCTGCTTCCCTTTTTCTCCGTGTCCTCTTCTTGTCTCCATGTGTGATCTTCTTGGGCACCTTTGGACCATGACATTGCCATACACACAAATTTCTCTCTCTGTTTGTGCTTTTATTATATCTTTTTGTTTTCTTGTCACTTGTGCTATGATTGTCACTCCAAAAAAAAAAAAAAAAAAAAATGATGTGGATATTGAAAATTTCTTCATTTGTCATCTGTGGTTGACAATAACCTCAGCTACCCTGGGTTGCCGATGTGTGACCTACAGTCTGGCAGCACTTCTGCTGTCCGTGCTGACTGTGCTCTGGCTCTCATAAACTGATTTCGTTCAAGGAGAAAGAGGATAGTCTGAGCCTTTGAAATCTTTGGGCCCTAGACTCCTTTGCTTTCTATGCCTTTTGACCCTTGTGCAGCCACACACAAGATTTAAAAAAAAAAAAAAAAAGATGGAGAGTCAAGACATTGGTTTCATGACGTTATTACAGGGTGCTCAGTACTTGCATCATTCTCAAATTTTGGGGATTTAGATTCTGTTAATATTTTGTTTTCATCTGTTTTCATGTTGTATATGGATAGATTCAGAAAGGGAACATTTTGGAAGGTTTTATCAATGCTACAAGTTGGATTCGGGTGCTGTGTTGGGATATAGTGTGGACAAAGTTGCCGCTTTGTTTTTGATATGATTACTAACACATTCATAATGCCTTAATGTGATCTTAAGAGGGGTGATAAATAGATTAATTACCTTACACTGTTTGATTATGTGTCTACAATGTGCTAACTAGAAATGGCAATTGTAAAGAGACTTTTATTTTGGAATTTATTGCCTATTATTAAACAGACACATCATTCCACTGTTATGTCACAAATGACATAAAAGCATGAACACTGCATGAAAGCTGACACGAGGCATGATCCAGTATTCATTGATGTGCTATGCAGCTGCTTTTGAAGCTCCCCAGTCAAGCATTATGAATGTGTTAACCAGGTGAAGAGTACAAATGCTGTGCCTCATTTCTGTTATTTTTGGATACAAGTTTGAAATGTCCTGCTGTACAAAATGAGGAAAGATAACATTTGCAGAAACATATAATATTGGTTAGGGTCAGAGTATTCATTTTTTCAAGACACTTTATTACTTTGCAACATTATATTATGCTCAAAGACATTATTATGTAACCCGCCTTGTCAGGAGAGGACAGGAGGTTGTGCAGAAAAACTAATCATGTTTTGTGACAAAAGTGTACATACTCTTTTCAAACTGACCTTCAAGAAACACAAAAAAATCAGCTGTTTTTGTTTTTTTTTTGACAGTTAATGTTCTCTTTTTACTTGAAAGCAGAAAAAAAAAACATCCGTGCAACAGCTGTCAAACACTAAAAATTTCATTTTCAATTATGTGGAATTATTCTATTCTCTGAGACATTTTTGTAAGTACATATCAGTGTATTTCCATGTAACCATTGTAGGGTTGAAATAAATTGTGTTTCTTTTTCTTTCATGGAAGTAATGGCTTTCTGAAGCTTTAGTGACTGAACGTACTGAGCTGTGTGACACAGTGATGACTTGTACTGACTGTTTAAGGCCTGGATTTGAAGCTAATTTTAGCCCTTTTTTTCCTCTGGAGCTTTAACAAAATGTCTGTATTCTGCATTCAGTGTTGCATTACACCACACATGACTGTTAAAAACCCAGATGTTGAAAGATTAGAAGCCTGGCTATAACCTAATGGAAGAAGATATGCATTTTGAACAAAAAAATGAACAAATGGTAAACAGTATATATCGTATAGAGGCTTTGCAATTATATATGACTCTAAGCTACCTCAGCTTCTGTTATTGCATTTTGTTTTTGCATAGTGGGTTTCTTTTCTGAACAACAAACAAGGTTTTCTTCTATTTTCTTCAGTTACAATCAAGTTTAGGAATAAATAAATAAATAAAATAATAGTAAATAATAAAACATTAAATATGACAATGCTGTTTTTGTTACTAACAAAAACAGCTACTTTTCTCTTTGAAAAACGCATGGGAGCTGTAGTTTCTGAATGTTAATGAAAATGCCATTATCATATTCTGTAAAATGATGAGTTGTCATTTGTATTAACAGTTGCATTAGTAGATACACTTTAGCTTATAATATAGACAGGAAACTACTGTCATGTTATCGTATATCATTTTAAATGATGAAAGAAACCGACTGTGCAAAAAAACAGCTTCTGTTACTGTTGAGTTGTCTCATGCATGGCAGTATAATCTATTTTTCATTCAGAGATGCTTTTTTTTAAAGCTTTAATAGCAACTAAATATCTAACAGCCTAATGCAGCACAATAAGAAATATTCGGCTTTGAATGTTTTCTCAAAAGTCCCAAACGTATGCTATTCCCCAAACAAATCTGAAATTGAGTAAATGTTCTTCTGATGGCCTCATATACAGTTCGGAGTATCGAATACCAAATTTACTTGGCCTTGTTGGCAATCATCGATTTTTGCATTTAGAACATTTATTCATTCAAACATTAATTCTCTGAACTCTCCTTCAGTGTAGTATAACAAACAAACAAAAAAATAGGTTTCAAGATTAGTAGTGCAAATTCCTAACCTGCCTATTTACTGTAACCTAAATAGAAACATCAGACAATTCTGCCTCTCTTTAGTTGGCAGGAGTGAAATTAAGTCAACCTCAACATTTGTTGTTTGATGATTACAACAGATGCAGAACAATTTGATAATAATAGGATAAAGGATATACATGAGGATTTCTTCAGATGCCATAAATGGAAGAAAAATCACTGCAGGAGCATGTCCCTGTACCCCCTAGGTTTGAGCAGAGTCCTGAATGTGTACAGTGTCTGGCTCTATCCCTGTTAAAAACCACTGTTACAGAAAGGTTTTATCAGTCCTCCAGTATTTTGCGATCGCAACAATTAATGCAAATTCAGTCAGTCCCTTTGTATTCTGCGCAACCTTGAAATTTTGTCCGATCACCACAACTTTATCGCAACTTGACTTTTTAAAACAGGCAGCTTGTTGAATCGCTCAGCCCTACTCACTCTCTTTCTGTGTGTTTTTCATGAGACGACTGGTGCGTGACCAGAGCTCTGTGCCTGGGACACAGTCACAGACACTCAGTGGCAGGGCTAACTGTTAGCATCACATGGCTAACGTTACACAACAGAACTAACAACAGAGTTAAGTCTTCTGCGGTGTCAATGTGAGATTAACAGCTCAGTGTTGGATGAGATCAGGTCGTTCTGTGTCAGCTCGTGCTAACCCACCACCATCATCACAAACAAATTATAATTTTGTAAGACACAGTGACTGAATGGTCATAATAACACACTCTGAATCTGAGACAGCATCATAACTTTTATTTTATTTTCACCTGTCCTGGCAATTTTATTGCAAAACAAAACCTCAAACATTGCAACATGCAGCCCTTTTTTAAAAAAATTATTTAATAGCTGTCACATAATTAGACATAACATCCCACCAAATCCTGGAGGGACTGTTTGATAAGCAGTTACAGATCTGTTAAAGCAAAGTTTAATTTTTAGTGTTCGGCACAAAAATGCCTTACTCACAGAGTGTGTGTATAAAAATGACTTCTTTAATGTTCGGGAACCATAGTCATTGTGGATAATAGAACAAAAATTTGGATATGGTTAGGGAAAGATTGTGGTCATGGTTAAAATAATCCAGGAGTGATGGTCTGTAAAAAACTAGGAGCTTATCTCCTGTGTTTAAATTACATGCTTTTCAGACCCCTAGAGCATCCACCCAGATGTCCCCCTTTTGTTTTGTGGCTCTGTGGCTTGCTGATTCTCCTCTTGCCACTGACAGAAGAATCCTAATTCTCAGAGCCAGTGGAAGTTTTTCTCCGTTTATCATAACAGTGTCAAAATAGGCATTTGATCAAATGACTGATTCTGTTGTTTTTCTTGGGATGACAGTCTTGTTACTGGGGTAGTCGAGCAATAAATTTAGAAATTTAAAAAGCTCTTCTTTAACATGGGTAACCAAGAGCTACAGATCTGATCAATGGCCATCGGTGTGTACAGTAGGTTACTCAAAGCCATCTATACAGTTTCCATTTGTTCAAACATTTGTTCCACACTCTGCTCTACGACTCATGCAATGCATACACAAAGAGACTAGACTCACCTACAGCCATGATCAACAACGGTTCAATGTGAGAGAATTAATAAAGCATTGATACATTTTCAGTAATCAGACAGATGTGAATGGTGATTGTTTTGTCTGTCTTGGAAATGAAATCATTGCAGAACTTAACCACAGTTGGTATACACATTGTGATTTTGGGCTGTCCCAGATGAAAGATGACCAACGTAAAAAAAATGTGGCAATGTCTTTAGTTGTGGCTCTAAAATGGTGCTCCTACGTTGCACAGTGTGAGAGGTTCAAGAATGGCCATTGTCACGGTCTTACGATCAAAGATAGCCTGTGACGAAATTCTGACAGTGTCAGAAATTTGGGATGACCATCTCACTGTGTTACTGCTGTTACGAGCTATGTCTACGAACCAACCAACAGAAACGCAGCATGCAGTGAGGCTCTGATCAGTGCAACACTGCTAAATTCTAGTAAATGCTAATAAATAAGTTGAGCTTTTGTTGCAAAAGTGGCATGCCAAGTTGGCCTCTTTTCCCCAAGCACTGACCACAACCACATTCTCCTCCTCCTCTTCTTCTTCATACTTTCTTCATCACAAATAAATGCCACCATAGCAACGGCCCAATTTATGTTTGTTTTCATTTTTCTCTTAGCACTACATAGATGAATGATGTGCATTAATGACATTTTGGTCTTGCGTATTGACATTGATGGACGTACATCGTTGCCTGTGATTCAGTAAGCACTGACACTGTACAGTCTGCATACATCAAACTTAGATTATTAGATCCATGTCTCACAGTGTAGCTTGCACTAAACTTTTTTTTTTGTGGATAAAATCTCACAGTCTGTAGGAGGCTTGATGGTGACCAGTGAGAATTAGCCAGTTCACATTCTGTCAAGTTTCTCCAAATGATCAAGTACAGATAGGTTGGTGTTTTGAGTCATATAGGAAAAAAACCTCTTGAAGTATCTATGACGTTTTTAAGGACATTTTGCCACATTTATGTTCTTGTACTTCAGCATCGTGTTGAAAATACCAAATCATTCACTATCTTCCAAAACGAGAGTATTTTCTGTTGTCAATTGCCCATCAAAGATATCCTCATGGGTTTTAAGTGCACCGAGCACACCGTATACTCGACTCCCATTTGAAACAGCCTGTGGCAAAGAGCACTTCAGCTTCAAATGAGCACATGTCAAAGGTTTTTCCATCTGATTTGTAACCTTTGAAAGGAGCTTTGGAGAGGATGCTAAGGTGAATGTAGCTCAAGAGGCCGACTCTGCCAACCTAGGATGAAGAAGAACCTTACAATTTGCTTGCTTGCTTGCTTCAACTTTATTCGCCTGGAGGTAGAATAACATTGATATGTGGTAAAGCCTTGATTCCCCACACAGGAATGAGAAGACAGATGAAGAATTATATGGGTATCTTTTTTCCCTCTTGGTAGTTTCCTTTGGGCAGTTCTCTGAAAAATGGCCTTCTTGCCTTCCTTCCTATGTTGGGATATAAATTGAGACTTGTATTCCTTCATTTTTTTCATCCCTGGCACTGCTGTTTAATCTCAACTAAGTTCTGTCACAAGGATAATAAGAGCTTACGACACCCTTGAGGTGTTCTTTGTCACTTGTTGGTCCCTCCTGTTGTTCATCAGTGCCTACTGAGTAATGATAGTGCTGATCAGTGCTGAGTGATTTTCATTTCTGCTAATCAGGATCTCCATCTAAGTGTGTGCATCAGACTTACTTGTGTTGCATATCAACTGAATATTTCCCTTCCCTGAAGCAAACGGTGCAGTCACCCACTGCATACAGACTACAGCGAGAGCTGCCGCTATTGTTCAGGAATTTGAGATTCATTCTCTTCATGCAGCCTAAACCGTTTTCTCAGCTTGTTAGCCTGATGTGGTTAATGGGGTGTTTATATGGATAGAAGTTAAAAACAAATCAGCAGATTTGTATTGGAAATGAAGCGACAAGTGATATTTATTCTGTAATCTGAGAATGTTCCTCGACTGTTTCTCGTGTCTTTTATCTTTTTGTCATTTTCCACAACTTAGCTTTTCATTACAGAGGACTACATGGTGTTTTTGTTTTGTTATTAGATGGAAATTTTAAAATCTAATAACGACTGGAGCGTTTTGTATATAACAAAAAACAAATAGATAGCCTATAATCATCTGTGTTTCACAATGTTCTGTCTCTCTGAATTAAATTAGATTTATTATAAAGTTTAACTTATCTTAGTGCTCCCTCCCTTTGCTCTCTGCTGCATGAAAATGAAAATGAGACATTCATATTTTTTTCAAGCCAATGTGCACATCAGTCTGTAGTGTGTGTTGCACCGCTTGCAGCTGAAAACTTGATTTAAATGCTTTAAATCCCACCCAGCCACACTCACTCCCTCCTGCATGAAGCGTTTCCAAAGATCTTAATCAGTCAGAGAGGGAGTCAGTTGTCAGCATCACTCTGCTTCCTTGTGCTCAAAAAGAAAACAGAATCTGAAGCTCATGTTATTTTAATGGCGGTGCAGTGCCACACTGTGGCAGAGCTCTGATGGAGGAAACAAACAGGGGAGTTATTGGAGAAACTTCTATCGAACTAAATAAGGTCAATGCAATACTAAAAGAAGGAGAAATAGCAGATGGAGAAAGGGAACCAAAGAGCTAAAGGAAAACAATAAAATAATCGTCATAGGAAAAGCAAAGTTGACAGATGTTGAGTATTTTGTGTTTTCAAAAGTGACTAAATGAAGTATACTCAAATTAGTCAGCGTAAAAATGCTAAATTTTTAAGAGTGTTGTTCACACTACTTTTGATAATACCACACAGAAAATGAAATGAGGAGGCTACTTGCAGATACATGTGATTAAAACAATTAGGGGACGAGACAGCTCAAGAGTCATCTCACAAAACTAAAAAAAAATTCACAGTTTCATTAGTGTCTCTTAGTGCACCTATAAAACATGAAGAAAGGTCTGCACACTCCCTTAAGTACAATTTATGAGCACATGCACCATTTGGAGCAAAGCTCTTAGCATTAGCTATCTTTTATTGGTCCATCAACTGCCTTAAATGTTTTTTGGAAGTGTGCGACTACTTTGCTTTTTGTGCTGTTAGTGCACATAACCCAATAGTTCATGTTAGTCCAAAGAAGGGGTGGCCAATATGGCCCTGAAATTACATCACAATATTTGAAGGTATTTTTGATGTTCTTGGTGACATGACAAATTACCAAAAAAATATTTTGTTTTTAATTTCAAGAACATATAATTTAACAGTTTTCTTTTAAATGTTAAGTAAAAACTAAACAAAAAATACCTCTCAGTTCTTTCTAATGTGAACAACAATAATAACCCAGTGATATTCAGATTCTGTATAAAATAGAAATGGTACAACAAAAAAATCATCCATTAATATCTAAAATAAATCAAAAGGTGATCTCCTTCTCTTTTGAAAAAGATTGAGTTTTGTTGTTTGTTTGTTTTCCACCTGACCCTCTGCCATTTCTCCTTAACTCTCCTGGCAATTGCTTTCAGCCGTGTTTGTTGTTTCCATGAATAACAGTATGATGTCATTATGTCAACAAGTCTGAACATTGCCATTATTGGAATATGATTTTTTTCTTATCATATTAAAAAGTATACCAGCAATATCTTGAAGGATATGATATGGCACACTGGTCCAAAGTACACTGAGTACTCGTACAGAGATGATCATATGGTAACAATGCAAAGTTACCAGCTGTGGGACTACTAAAGGATTATCTTATCTTAATGAATCTGACTACTAGTATACAACACATTGCATTGATTAGTGTAGTGTATTATCAGGACCAAGCAATAAGGCACTGGTTAAAGAGTGCTAATGGCTAAGCACCTTTGGAGTCTGATGGCCATAACCCAGGTGATGCCTCCTACCACTAGTTTTCTGGATGTTGCAGAGGCATTGATGATAAAGAGGTCGATGGATGTAGTTACAGTCCCCCCTCTTTTGTTCAGTTCAAGTTTGGCATATGGCCTATTTTACACGACTGTCAAACCATCTTGTCCTCCCTGTCTTGGAACACATGCGCCCTCAAAACTGCATTTCTTTCTCTGTAAATGGATGAATAAGATGTTTGCTCCTCTATAATATGTTGTGCCTCTTCAGTGTACAAATCTGTACATTTCCCACTGCACTTCAGTGCATAGAGAATCATCTGTTGATGTTTCAGAATGTGGTCCTTTGCCTTGCTGGGTTGCCAGGATGAGTCCTGATACACACATAATGTCTTATACTCTGCAGCTACAGTCTCGTGAATAGTTTCATTTAACTGTTTATTTAAGGCCGCAGCAATCTATAACCTGTAAAAAATTTCAGACGGGCATAATTTTAAACCCATTTCCCTCAAATTCAGCCTGGCATATTTGATATCTCGAGAAACTGCTGGATTTTTTAAAAATAAAAATACCTCTCTATGTGTTTCAACATGTAAGAAGAAGAGCCACTGCAGTGTTTGGCAGTGGTTGACAAGTTAAATCAAAAAGTCTGTGTGCATTCTGTTTGAATTATGCATTCAAATAAGTAGCCACTATTTGAATGCATCTTCTGGTGCTATAATGATATGTAAATTAACTGCCAATATAAATCTTTTTGTCTATGTACTAGCACACAAGTCTGGCAGATTGTCTATGCTGGACAGTGACCAGTTATTGATTTTTCAGGAATGTGTGGTTTTCAGTGAAATTGGGGCTTATCACATGCGGTCTGTTATCAGCAGTCTGCTGGGGAACTGGCTCAGTACTGTACCTGACAAGCCTGTAAAGAGAAATGTTTGTGTAGTCCATCCTGACATGAAGATTTGTGCTTTCTCCATCAGCGAGAGCACTCGGTGAGAAAACCCCCCTCGGCACTGAATACATGCCACATGATTTATTGTGCCTGTTAAAATGCAAATGAAGCAATTGGCAGAGGAAAAACAAGTGTTGTCTGCAACACTGTAGTCACCTATAAGTACACAGAGCTTTGGCACGCTCCTGCTATTTTGATCATAGCCATCAGAGAAAATTAAGGATTGAATGCCTCGGTGTAGTCAAGAATAGGAAGACAGTTAATGTAAATGAAACGTCGAGATTGACCACGGGGCTGTGCCCCCGCTTGAAATAACATATCTGTCATACAGATGCAGTAAACACAAACATAACATGTTTGAAAGGCGAAAAGCTAATTTAAATTTGTCATGTGGCTGTGGCTTTGCGATGTGGCTGTTTGTGAGGTTTCAGAAAGCACCTGAGTGCAAGTCATTTGCCATTGAAAGCCATACATCTACAGCATCCATAAAAACATCTATTTTGAAGTCTGCATTTTAAAGATGAATATGTGTCAACAAGGCTGTCCCACTTGAAACGCCAAGAGAACTGTGACCATCATTTGCTCTAATTTGTGCCTGTTACTTGTTCAATGGTGCATTCAGGCAGTGTGTGTCAACTCGTAAAGTCTGGAAATTTTACATGTAAGGATGTGTCACATAAACTGGACCAATGAAAAAGTAATTGCACAATGTAAATAATGGAAGCCAGAGTAAAACTTAGTGGCCTGAACATGTTTATGCTGCTTAAATCGTTAGCAGATATTATGAGAGAAACCATATGATGAAGTGAAATGTCAACTCATGTTGTGATAGATGGATCAGTTGAGCCTTAGAGATACTCTGCTGATTTTTAACATGTAAATGAACTGTAGTAAACTTAATCTCACCTGCCACCACATCTCCCTGCTCATCTCTTAACTCAGATCCACAGCAGATTTTCGCTGCGATTTTCGGATGTTGCTTGAACTGCAGATTGTACTTCCCCATTTTCATATGCCTGCCACCACAGAAACAAAAGTGACCAAATTTGAACAGGATTTTGTTACTGCATTGCATATTTCCTACCTAAAATCTATTCTGTCACCTATCAGTCTTAGCATTAATTGATCAAGTGCAGTGCTGTGCATCCCTTTAACTGTACATTTTCTATCTCTTGAGTGAAAGCAAATGTCACAGCCCTTTTCCCTGTTTCCTCTCACCATGTAGCACCAATTTCAATTGCATTTTCCACTGCATAGACAACCTAGTTATAAGAAAAGACCATTTTCCAGCAGCGAAATACTTTTTTAGTAGTCAAGCATCAGCTCTATGATGGAAGGGTGTACCTGGATGCTCCAAATCACATTTGATTGGACAAAATTGTTCCAGAGTGCAGGATGAGTCTTCAAAAATACTAGAACTTTGAAAATTGATTTCACTGGGTCTTTGAGTCTCTAAGTATGATCATTCAGCTACGATCATTCCTACTTGCTGCATTGCAATCCGGTCCATTGAAACCAGAACTGGTTTCTCTCTTTCTCCTTTAATGAGATTGTCTTTATGTGATCAATCAGTCGTGTAAAAGGGCAGCTCTAGACACACCGTTGCACAGAAATCCTGATGTTTATGGTTTATAGTTTGGATCAGAGTCTGTTGTAGCTGCAGGAATACATTGGTGTGACAATACATTGTCTACATTAAACAAAAAAATGGGTACAGAATTTCAAGTTAAACCACTTATAGTTGTTTTTTTTTTTTGTTTGGTTTTGTTTGTTTGGTTTTTTCACAGCTGTAATGCATTTTTTGTTCATTTTCACTTCGCTTTTGCAAAATGCTCTGGGCTATAGTGAGGCCAATATAAAAATGACCTCATACTATTGGTGCAGTGGTTACAGAACTGCAAAACATATTTGCAGTTAGTCTATTTCCTGCTCTTTGCCCCAGTCTTTGGGGACATGCAGGTTTTATCAGTTTATATAAATTTACAGATGGTCTGCAAACTGCAGTGCTCCAGTTCCCCCCAGACAGTTTACAGACACTGGCAGGCCATCACTAACCTGTGTAAGAGGGACTTAATCTTTAACGAAAAGTCATAATGTCTCATTAGGTTCTGAACAGACTGTCTAAAGGGACATTTTTAAACCAGCTCTGCATCCGATTCCACTTTCATGTCCTTTCATGGGACAACATCAAGGTGGCCACTTTGAAAATCATACCTCCCATCACTACTCAAAGGCTCAAAAGGCACCCAGCAGCATAATGTGGGTAAGTTGGAAAAGATTCAGTTTTATGCAAATGTTCTCTAATGTACAGAAGCAGCAATTTGGTGGCAATCAATTGTGTTCCTTCTGAATCCTTCATGAAAGGGAATAAGCTGTTTTCTACTCCACCCAACTATGTAAAAGTACTTCAGACACAGTGACAGTCATGGTCAATGGCTACCAATTTTCAGTGATATAACTTAAATTGGCTCCTGGACCTTAAAAAATAAAAGGGGTGCATCAAAAAATGATGCCAGAGAAATGAAGTACTTCATTGTGCACCAGTACAGAGTAAAAAATAACCACCCAATCAGAGCAGAGTATGTACATGACACGATCAGTGCTGACAAACCAGCAAGATATGCTACTACTCCTTCCACTGATGTGATTGTATATTACCATACTTGTCAGGGTCATTGATTATTTTGTGTATATGCACTTTAATTCCTGCACTGTAAGTAAGCACAAATGTTTTTCCTGTTTGAAGTATTGTGGTGAGTAGCTTTTGTTTTGTCCCCTGTGAAGTGAAAATTTTGCTGCATGTTTAAATGTTTTAGAAAGCTCAATCTCTTCTCATGACTTTTCCAAAAGCAAATGAAGAATGTTGCATGTATTCTGGGTTTTTTTTCCCTCAAAGAATTCTAGATTCTATATGAAATTTTTTTTTCAATAACAGGCATCCACAAGTTGCATGCAAAGATGGAAACATGGCTATCATTTATAAGTCCAGGTTTGTTCAAAAATGTTTGTTCAGAAATGCCAAAACAAAGTATGAGAGCTTCGAAGGGCGAGGTTGAAATGCAAAGCCGCAAAGCCTGAGCTGCTTCAGACCTCAAAATCCTTTTTATTCCATCCTGTCTATAAACTGTGTGTGCATTTGTTTATGTGCAATAATCTGAGGGAGAAAATAACCTGCACTTGCGCTTTGCCCTCAAAGTGGAATTATAAATGCAATGACAGCTTCTGTATGTTGTGATAAACAACTGCTCAGATAACCCTTTTTAACCTTTACATTTCCTAAGAAAGTTTTGAAGCAGCTATAAAAACGATTAGGCAGTAAGAAAAATCCATAGAGGCTGTTTGGTTTCTCTCTTTGTAGGGTGTATAAGAGTGGGAAGTGGACTGCTGGTCTGTGAAACAAATCCCTTATACAACCTTCAAAGAAAATCCATTTTGAGTTTAGTTTTTCTGTGATTGATTCCTTGCTGATTGATCGTGATTACAATTTATGTCTATTCTAGTGGTCTGCCTCTGAAAATCTAGGGTAAGAAAAAAGAGACGTGTAAGATTTTCTTTCTTAATGTGAGACAATGTTTCCCGATAAGCAAGTGAATTTGAAAAGTGAAGATGGTGCTTAAAAGTTGTTTTATTGACCATGGGTTTTTGTAACTTTGATCCAAGTACAAGACATCTTTAAAATCATGTCTAATTTATGGATAATGATATGTTGTATTTACACTATATGCTGCCGTATTGATGTTAGATGCCTGAGCCTGAGAAACCTTAAGGTTGAGAAATCTTTCCCCAGTTTCCTACATAAAAATCCCTTATTGCCTTTTTATGCTTCTGCGATGGCGACAGCCGCGGTCGAGGCATTATGCTTAAAGGTTGTCTGTACGTACATCTTTTCATTCGTTCCATCCTTGTGAATGCAATATCTTAAGAAAGCCTTGAGGGATTTTTCTTCAAATTTGACACAAACGCTACTTTGAGTCAAGGATGAACTGGTTAGATTTTGGGGGTCAAAGGTCAAGGTCACTGTGACCTTGCATCCATCCATCTCTTGGGTCCCCACCTTGAAACAATGCTGATTGTATACATTTCCTGTGCTGCTGGAAGGAAGATTTGTGTGAAGCATGTTTTTGGAGACATGGATATAAACTTGACTGGTTTGTGGAGACAAAAAACTCCAAATCTACAATCAAGCAAGGATTCAATGTTGTTTCATTTTCCAATTCTGAATAATTAATAGGCAGATTAACTACAAGTTATCTTTGAAAAGCCTTACAAATCATGCATAAATTGTCTGGACAACTACTGATTGCCATCAAACTTGGAGGTAACACTGATGTCTATATTTGTAATATCAAAAATGTTAATTTTCATTCATTTCATTTGACATGGAGACCCCGTGACAAACAGAAGGGTTCGCATTACAGGCTCAGTGTAATATATGGTTTGTACATAGTATTCGGAATATATTGTAGATGTTGTCTATCTTCACATAGTGACTTAGATTGTGATCTGTGTTTTTTTTCTTCTTTGTAAGTTCTGATTGTGTGTGAAATTGAATGCCTCAAGTGTGTCGGCCTTGATGATTTTCAAGAGTAAATATCAAGTAGCTATAATGAAAGCGCAGATGAGGCTTTTATTGTGTTTCAGCGTATTAGCTTCCTGGTGGCTCTGCCGTGATTTGTCTCCAAATTCCCTCTAAAAGAACGACACACTTGAGGTCTTGACAACTGAAACCTTAAGCACTGTATTAAAAGCTTGACTGCATTCCTCATCATCTCTCTCTCCCTCTCTCTTTCTAACTTTCTCTCCTTCCCCTCTCCCTCATGTTAAACCCACTCCTCTCTCCTAACTCTTCATCTCCCCCTCTTTTTCCTGCCTATTTTGCTTGTGTATCCCCTCTCCCTCTCCTTCAGATGCTGTGGGCGGAGGCTCAGGCCTGGGCACCGGAGCCATCGTAGGCATCCTTATTGTCGTCTTTTTCCTGCTGCTGGTGGGAGTGGACGTCACCTGCTACTTCCTCAACAAGTGTGGACTCCTCATGTGCATTGCTGTGAACTTCTGTGGGAAGGCCGGCCCGGGTGCTAAGGGCAAAGACATTGAGGAGGGCAAGGCAGCATTCACGTAAGTAAACATCATCTTGTGACATATTATTTTCCATTTATTGTTTAAAGCTGCGCAAATCAGTTTTAATGATGCAAAACATAATAGTGACATACCACAGAGCATTATCATAGAGTCTGAGTTCCCCTCACCTCTATGGAGCTTTTTAGCGTCCTTCAGCTTATTGTTTTGGCAGTCGTTTTCAAAAAAGGACTAAAACACCCACTGCATGCTATCCGCTGAGCGCCAAACAGCAGACGAACAAGGTTAACTATTTGGTGGAGACCAAAGCAGAGCTAAAATGAGAGTAAATGTTGAACTTAAATTCATCAGGTGGACAGAAAGATGTTTCAAAATGAAATCAGTTGCTCTGTTTTATATTGATAATTTAATTGTACTTTCATGTAGAAATAAAAATGTCACAATAAGACTTTTTTTTTAAGAGCAGCAACATTACAACTACTTTTGAATGGCTGATTCTTGGATACAGGATATAAATGTCTATCATGCAGGTTAACCATAGCGCTGCTGTTGGGCTCAAACCCCCTATCTCCAAAACTGCTATTTTTTAGGAATTAGAAAAAGCTGTTTTTAAAATACATTTCATTGGTTAAGAAATGGTAAAACCCACTGATAGACAGGGGGGAACAAATACAATCAATTTATGAAAAAACATAAAAATAGTGCAATGTGAAGATGCGAGGTTTGCCCCTGACAACAATGATATGCAGAAGGTTAATATGTGTTGCTGGAGGCTTAAACCTACATTTACAGTATTTGTTCTCTTTTGACAAAGGTTCCTTTTGTGTGGCAGTTTCATGGTTCCAGTCTTTTTGCTTTGTTCAGCTTAACATGTACCAGTTTGTACTGATCTTGTTTTATGACTGTGAGTTTGTTGCCAACAAGCAAATTTCAACTAGACTATATTCAGCTTTTCCCAGATTATGTAAATCATTTAATTGTAGTTACATAGTGCAGGGATGGGGGATAAATTCTAGCTGCAAAAGTGTTAAAATTCACAGATTTAAATTATGTTGACATAGTTATTTCTCTCTGTGGAACTGCAGGAAAGATTCCAGGGCAAATTTTCCTATGCGGTTTTTTAAGTATGTCTTATCGGATCTATCATATCTTATCTTACTTTTGAAAACAGCACGCCAGCAAGCATTAATACTAAAATATTCAGAACCATGTTTAACAGATTACCCTTGTAAACATCTAATCGTGTCACAATTCATTTATTGCATGTTTGTCTTTATTTGATCAACAGTTCTGTTCAGTATCATAAACAGTCTGACTGTACCAGCTGTGAACTTCACAAAAACAAATAATATATTCCAACTAAACAGCTCACATGAAACAGATTTATTAAGGGTGAATCATGACATGTACAGAACTGATATTTGGCACCTCAGATCCAAACATGTCATTCACAGCAAGCAAACGCTTTAAAGCTCGGCACAATCAGAGAGCAGTGTGATGATAACAGATAAGCCCCCAAGGGAAACCTACAATCAGAGGCTGCAGGTGGCAGCAGGTGGAGGATGATCAAATATTGGAATGAGAAAATAAGAGAATGTGTTTGACAGTTTAAAGGACTGTGCTGAGGTTTTTGAATGTTTAAGCCACAAATTTTGAGTAACATTCACAGGCAATAACAGCCCGGAAAAAAAAGAAAAAAAAAACTCGGACAAGGACAGCAGTCCACTTAAATGACCTAATCAAGCTATGACCGTAGCTCAACTAAGCATGTAAACATACTGACTATGTATGTGGGACACGAGTTGCCTTTCTGGTCGAGTAGGCCATGCTAGTCTTGAATCTGCCAGTGTTTAACTTACTATTAGAGCTGGGCAATACATTGATATTATATTGATGTCATAATATGAAACCAGATATACTGTTAGATTTTGGATATTGTCGTTTAAGTGTTGTCCTTTCTTTTATTTTAAAGGCAGCATTACAGTAAAGTGATGTAGTTTTGTGAACTTACCAGACTACTCTGGCTGTTCTGTTATTTACCTTTACCCACTTAGTCGTTATATCCACATTACTGATAATTATCTATTAAAAATCTCATTATTTTTTAAAAACACGCTGCAATATTGTTGTTTATGTGGCCCAACCGTATGTATTAACTACAACTGAAGTTAGTTCAATAACTTGCTAACTGTCTGTCGTCTTCTGACAACAGAAAAGATGAGTCCAAGGAGCCTATTGTTGAAGTGAGAACAGAGGAAGAAAACACCCCAAACCAAGGAGGGGGTCCAAATGAGCCTAACGAGACCACGCCTTTGACAGAACCTGAGTGAGTACGAAAAAAGGAACAATTCCTTCGTCTAGGGGGGTCCCAGCCAGTCTGCATTGTATTTTGAAAGGGAGGTAAATGAGGAAAATAATTTTGGTCTGGCCCAAACTATGTTTAATCACAGATACAATTCTAATAATAGGTCAGCTACACACCATAGGGTACTACTGACACAATGTATTTCTGTTGATTTAATGCCCCTTTTGCACACTTTCGAGGTGGAAATGGGTGCACATCACAAAAAACTGCTTATACTGTACAGTGAAAGACCATTAGTCACAGATTTATTCCAGCTCAACATTCAACAAGCTTCGGGTCTGCAAGTGCACCTCTGTATGCTTGACCACTAAACCATAACAGCAGCATGTGAGCTGCAAAGCTGAAGATAATTTTACACGACTGTGTGACTAAATACAGAAACAAACACCAACTCTAAGTAGTGTCAAAGCTAGTCTTTAACCAATCCAGACAACCAACAAACCCTGCCTTTTCCTTTATTGTAAAAAGAAAAAGTATTAGCATCCCATTCCTGGAACTCCTACTTTCTTTTTAAGGTTTATTGTTGTGATAGTTTTTGTGATAGTTTTTGTTCACCCCTCCACAAATATTTTGTTGCTAACATTTTGACTATGTAGATTTTCTTTTTCACTGCAGCACAGTAGCACTCACTCTACCTTGTTTATACCCTTACCTGCACTCCCCCTCTTCCCCTTTTTTTTCTCTTTGTCCTTTTTCTTTCTTTCTTTCACTTTTCTGGTGGCTCTGTGTGTGTCCACAACCTGCTCCTCCCTCTCCTCCCTTGTTTATCCAGCCCCTCCCCACCAAACAGGCCTGCTGCTGCAGACACCACCTCAACGGTGGTAAACTTGCTCCCCTCCACTGCCACTAACTCAGTTGCTGAGAGCTTTAGCACGGCACAGAGCAGTCCTGCTAGTGAGAGCACCACGCTAACCACCAGCGCCTCCAGCCCAACCAAAGCAGCCCCAAAAAAGAGCCCTGCTGCCCAGTCCAGTTCGCTAAATGCTAACACCCAATCTGATGTTGGGCCCCTGGTCGACCTCAGCGACACCCCTAAAGTTCCCCCCTCCAACCCAGCACTCCCTGTCTCAGAGCCAGTCAGCCCGCCCTCTGCTAATGCCGATGGGCCACAGAGCCAGCGTGACCCAGTCAAAGCCCCTGACAGCACCCAGAGTAAGGACTTACAAGTAGACGGCCCGACCAAGGAGGCGCCCAATGCCCTGTGCACAGACTCGTCCACACCAGCCCAAAATGAGTATGAACACTTCCATACCCCCATTCCTCACTTTGTCACTTCTGCTCTGGTAGCATCCCAATAGCCCACAAGGGTGCCATATTTTAAGGAAAATTCCACCCTAAAATGCAGATACAGTGGTTTTGGTGACAGATGGCTAAGATCCCAGATTCTGGTTTGTCAAAGTTAAAAAGTTAAGTAAGTTTATATTATTATCTTGCTTCATCATTTTCTAAAGAATATAAAACTTTTTGATTGCTTTCATGACATTACTTGGTTATAAGCAAGTTTGATTATGAGGAAGTCAAAAAGTTTTGGAAATGGTTAAGGATGGAATGTGCAGCCGAATGACAGAAACAGCAGAATTCAGTGGCCTCGGATTCATTTCACACAAAAACTGAAAAGCTTACCACACATAAACAGGCAGCTGAAAGCCTCAAACAATGTTTGACGTTAAAAAAAACTTTAAAAAGCAAAATGGGTCAGTCTCTTAGACTTTCATCAATGGTTCTAAGTACTGCTGCCTTTCAGTAGATTTCACCAATCTTGCCTGATCACCTGCTAAAAATATGTTTGGCTGTGGGCTCAGCAGTATTCAGTCATATGTATTGTAAGAGAAGATCCAGAGGCAGAGATACCATTGTCACCACCAAAAACAGCCTCATTATTCCTGAGTGAAATGCAGCCAGAAATTGTGTTACAGCTTATAGAAGTTTGATTCTAGACATACTGCAATTTTCAAAAGCTGTTAAGCAATATTGGGTACACCAAACAAATCTATTTGCATATCAGGTTGATGATTAATCTTGGGACATTTAAGGGTGCTATTTTCCTTTTAAGAATGTCAGTTGTAGGCCATGCAGAAAGATGGCGCAGGAAATCAATACATTGGGATACTACCAGTGCATGCCTGTCTCCATTCAACAACCACCTCCACCCTCCACCTGTTTGTTTGCTCACTTAATGGACTGTTCAACCCTTCTTCTGCCATGCAGCTTCTTTATAATTCACCCAAATGATCTCTGTGATTATTCAGTTGACTGGAATATGCATTTTTAACACTCCTTGTTCAAATTTCAGGCTTTCCAACAATTCTTACAAAGTCCTGCACCAGATGTTCTAACAAGCATAAATATATAAAATAATTGTAATATGGACAGGAATGCAAAGGATAAACCTAGTTCTTATTTTGGTAGTTGTGTCCATCATTCCTAGCAGTACAACTGTTCTCATCAAGTTAATTGCTAAGATCATGGAACACGGTGACATTGCTAAAAAAAAAATAAAAATAAAAAAGTTACCCAAAGATAAGTAGATTGGGAAACATCAATGTTTTTTTTACTATTGCCTCATCCGATAGTCATGTAATGTCTTTTAACTGACATGCAATAATGGAGAAATTTCAGAAGAAACAAAACACAGACTCAAAAAAATTACAAGAATTTAAGCACCTACTTGGCTTCCAAAAAGTGGTTCAGATAATCTGGTTAAACTGTTGGCTCGTGATTTTTTCCCCATCAGACTTTCTTTCGAGTAACGCTGCGGTGTTCCTAAATTACTGGAATGAGTACAGTGTTGTGCTAACCAATAGAAATGATAGTAAAAACTCTGAAAATAAGCAGTAAGTTCTTAAGTCACATACCCACAGCACTGTACGCTTGTAGCTTAGTTTGACGGCTAACATTAAACAGGCATGAGTCTATTATCTGCCATGTTACAGTAAGTGAAAGCCACAGAGTGTAACCCACAGCTGACTGTAGTTAATATGTTAACAACCATATGGCTACAAAAGATTCAGCTAATAAAGCTTTCGTTTGTCTTAGCTGGAGTCTTGGAGGACAAGTGAGCTTAAACTTCTGCTGCACACCCAAAATGAGTAATTGTTGTTCACTCTGTGAAAGAGCTGAAAGATGTCTTTTTGCGGCAAACTCTACAGAAGAATACCATCCCTCTCTGTCATGCAGCAGTGAATTAGCTTGTACAAGTAAATTAAATACTTGTCAGAAAATGACCTCCAAGCAGCACCGCCATTGTTCTGTGTCCTCCTCATTTTGAGGGCCAATTAAAATGCCAATCTCAGGATCTCTCTAAGACACCTGTTTTCTGTTTTAATTCCTGTAGAAAGAAGAACTTATTTAGCGGTGCTGTGTAAGGTTATTATTTGGAGTTTTACCCTGAGGAGTTTGCAGATGTTCCTGATTCCTGACAGCCTGAGGATGACGAGATAGCTATGGCTGAGGATGAATTACAGAGGCTTACTGACAATCACTCCTCTTTCTCTCCCTCCTTCATCTCATACTTTGCTACTCAGATGGCCAGAGGAAGATGTCAGTGATGAAGTATGGGGAGTTGAGAGCTAGTTGGAAGCAGAGCTCTTGTCAGCTCAACATCACCTTGATAGAACTAAACTTGTCATTGCAGGGATTTTTCTTCATAACTCTTTGACAGGACTGAAGCACAGCTCTCCCACTGATCTATGTGGTGATCCTTCTTCTGCATCCTAACACTGAAATGCCTTGTCAGGCTTCTTGTGGGTTCTTGAGTGACGTACTCCTCCCCAGGACCCATTTTTCTCTCTTGAAAACATCTTTGCAGACCATTTCCAAAAAACTGTAGACCCTTGCATATCACAAACTTACACTGAACTCAACACTTTTGTATTTGCTCCCATTTTTCACACTTCTAAATTAAAGATCTGAGTCTTTTTCTGTGCACACAAAAGAGTTATTTGGTAGTGCTATTGGCTGGAATGGGAACATGCGGTTATACACGCCAATCCAAAGCATCCCAACTGTGCACAATAAAGTGCCCCAATGCATGACATTTTTCCGTAGGCCAACCTGGAAGCTAATGCCGCCGAGGTTCTCTCGTCAAACAGCCTATGGAATTTTTCTATTGCTTTTTGGATCATTACAGAGAATAAGTTCAGTGGTAAACAAACATTTATTATGCTCACACTTTTTGATCAGCAAGATAATCTTCACGAATGAACACAACTTTCAGGATTTTTTTTAGCCTAAATTCATTGGCAGAAGTAAAAAGCTATTGCTAAGCTAAAACAAACTACACTACAGCTGCATAGTCAGCAATACGCGTCTGTGGTTCGGCGTGATGACGTTCTGTAGTTCCATTTAGCCACTTGTTCTAAACCATCTTTTTTAAGACCTATAAAAGCTTCAAAATTTGCAAGTGGGGTAGTTACTGACATATTTTATGTTATAGAACAAAATGTGGAAATCTCTGTCAGAAAGCCCATTGACTTTGAGACAAGGGAACCTGAGGTGCGAAAATGCTCATTTATTTCCAGATTTTAGGTCTCATCACTGGGGTTATTTATTGGTGACATGTCTGGTGAATTTAATGTCCATGCAGGAACTGGGATGTTTCAGCTCTCAGGAATTGTGTACTGGTCAGTGCAACATGTGACTGTGCATTATGATGCTGCCACATGAGGTCACGGTGATGGATGAATGGCAAGACAATGGTTTCAAGATATTATCACAGTATTTTGATGCAGTCAAACTGCCATCAACAAAATGCCTCAGCATCCTCCGTGGCCTATGCCTGTCCTTACCATAACCCCACCACCACCATAATGCACTCTGCTGCAGCACTGGCATTAGCAACAAAACTTGTCCATGTGCTCTCATTAACACTCAGTATAGTCTAAACTTGGATTCATCTGTGAAGGAAGTGCGAGACACCATCAAAGATCAGCTGTTGCTCAATCAAGTCGGTTACAACATTAACTGCTGTTAGGTTAAGACTATGATGATGAACGTCAAGTGTGCAGATGAGCTTACTTGAGGTGGTTTCTGATGATTTCCACAGAAGTTATTTGGTTGTGTAAACCAATTGTTGCATCAGCTGTTTGGTGGCTGGTCTTAGAAGATCTTGCAGGGGAAGACACTGGATGAGTTGCATTTGTGAAGAAGGATAAATGTACTGCCATATTCAAGGCTTATGGTCGTGAAAGGAGCATTCACTTTACGGGTAACAGCAGTCAGCATGCCAATGGCTCAGTCACTGCATTATGTGATCAAACTGCACATGTTAGAGTGACTTTTTATTCTCACCATCCCAAAGTACACCTGTGGAGTTATCATGTTGTTTAATCAGCCTCATGATATGACACACCTGACAGATAGATTACCTTGGAAAAGGAGAAGCGCTCAAAAACAAATCAAAAACAGATCCAAACTAATTTGTGACCAAAATTTGAGAGGAGTGTTTTGTGCGCATAAAAGAAATCTTAGATATATATATATAAACTGGTGAAAAATGGGAGCAAAAACAACAGTAACGCTTTCATGTTTTTGTTCAGTGTAGATGCCTTTCATGATATTGCAACATTACTTTTAAAATACAGTTTCAAAAGCAGCATTCAATCAGTAAGTGTAGCTTTGAAGTGCTCTTGATTATGTAAGAGCATGTTTTAAGAGAACAATAGCCAGGATTGTTTTATAGGGAACGAGTGCTTAAAGTACATAATTTAGAAAGGTAATTTACCTCTGTAAAAGTGATGTAGTGCCCATTGATTTTAGAGAGCCATAGTTATAAAAAAGTGCCGCATGAAAAATTTTTATAGTTTAAAGGTCAGGCGCTGCGGCAGGTTGGGTTATAGAAGAGTAGGTGGAAAATGAAATCTCTTAAGCTCTGTATAATGTGCAGTTATCACTTGCTGACTGAACCACCTCTTTTTCATTGAACTTATTGTCTTTGTCAACAATCTCATCACTGAAGTGATTCAAACAAAACATTTTAAGGTCACATTTGTGCAACATTTAAAGCAACCTTTGATAAATCACAATTAAGTCATCCCAGGTTGGTAGATTGGAGCATGCTGCAAAGCCACTGGGTCTGCACAAAAAGTGACATCTAAATTGCAGAATGATTTCAACTCAACATGTCCAGAAGATGTCAAGAGTGGATCAATGATGGCAAAAGTATGAATATATTATAGTGGTTTTTATAGACATGTCAGTCATTAGTCTGCTTTGGTTAACCAGGTGACTGAAGTTTAGGGGGTTTGTAATGCACAACTTTTTAGATCAGTGATTCCCTGCTGGTCCAGCCACAGGGTCTAGATTTCTCCATCGTCATTAGTTCAAGGTCCACACCTAACATACATTATCACATATTGCAATCTAAAAAGTGCATATAAAAAAACTGCAAAGCCACAGACTGTTAATTGGACAAATAATACTAAGAACAGGGCAGTAAAATAGTTGCTACTGTTATAGATGATGAAGGTGTGCACGATTTGGCACTAAGTTTTAAGGGAGCTGTAACTTACTTTATTAACAGTTAACTTCAGGTGGTACATTATATATAAGAATGTTTTGGATTATGGGCACAAGATACATGCAAAATCACAGTCTCTCCTATTTATTTATTTATATTATTTTTTTATTTTTGTTTTTAGGATTACAGAAAGGTATTTTGGCTATGGTGAAATACTTTTAATTAATTTAAAAAAGGACTGGAAATTGTGAAAAAAAAAAAGAAAAGAAAGTAGGTAATTGGTACTACTGATGATACCATGGTAAGGGAAAAATGCATTGGTTCTACTGGTTAGTCAGTCCATATCAGTCAGTATACCTCTTTCAGGTCAGAGGTTTCCAATCTAATAATTATCTCTGACAGTAATTTAATAGATATTTGTGCTCCACTGAGGATTAACCCCAACGTTTATAAAGACCCCCTAAACATCTAAGTCCTAAATAGCCACATGTACAAATAAAAAATGCAAATTTGGAAAAATATCTTTCCATTCACAAGGTCTATTCATTTTCCCCAGAGGATAAATCCTATCCATTTTAGACACCGTGACCTTCCCTCTTGCAACACATTCAGGCAAAAGCTTCAGCTTTGTAAACAAGGTATCTCTTTATCTTTCTGAGGCAGATTGCCGTGAAATTTCCTTACAACATTCATGCTTACAACAGGATGTTTGTGTTTGTTTTGAAAGACCTCATGTTCTTTCTTTTAGTGCAACCTTCAGGGCAGAATTTACATTGTCATCCCCACAAATAGTAAAATTGTAGTTCTGGAGGATGTAATGCAGAATGCAGCCTCTAGGGGATGCTAGTGGAAGTTCAGACTTGTTTTTATGGACAAAAACATTAGTTCAAGTAACAGGGGTGGAAGTTTTTAAAATCATATATAGTATAAAGACATCTATCTTAAGGTTGTTCCAGTTTTGAGTCTGTAGGGTTGGATGTATTTATGGATTCAGTATATGGAGCAGGCCCTGGCCCGGACTTGTAAGGCCCACAGAGAGCATGTACTATATGTGTCAGCAGGAAAAAAAAAAAGTATATTGATTACAATTGCTATTTGAGAGCTGACACAGAGGACACAAGAAGAGATGACTGTGTGTGACATGACAGTGAAGCACCACTTTTGCAAAATGAAAACCATAGCAGCACATCACTACACATGTATTCCAACAAGGGTGCATCTGCTAACACCAGAAAATGTTCGACTTAAGTGAAGTATGGCTTTAAAGTCTCTTTCCATTGTGTTGTGGTTCAGTCCAGACAGCGTGTAATCCTCTTGTGTATTGTAGTCTGTGTTGTAGGTTATGCCTCAGTCTTTCATTCCTTCATGCATTGTGCCTACTGTACCGGCCCTGTCTCATTCCACATCAGCATTCATTGTTCCTTGAAAATAGCTGTGACATCCATGTACTCTTATTTGATGTCTGGCTAGGATAGTGAGCTTGATCCCATTATGTGTGAAATGCATTCAGTTCCAGAAGGGAAAACAAATTCCCTCAAAGCATCTTGCATGTTTTCTCCCCCTTTTTTTTCATCTTTCTTTGAAAAATGACACAATAGGCAGCTCAGAGCAGACAGTTTAGCTGTGTGAAAGACTTAGTGATTCGCTGTTAACAGAATCTCCTCTCTTTTTGTCTCTTTCTGGTTCTCTCTCGCTCCTGTGTTTGTCCCCATAGCGGTAAGACTGTGAAGGAGGATAACACTAAAGGCGACACGGAGGTGAAGAACGCCACAGCTGAGGTGAAGACAGTTCCCAACGAGGCTCCCCAGACGAACGGCAATGAAAGTAAAGCGTAATCTCCTCACCCAAGAGTAACGGGAAGAAGAGGGTGGTTGGGTTAGGGAGGGTTGGTCGGGTGTGGGTTTTGAGGGTTCAAAGGGGGGTGGGGGGGGTCACAGTCACTGAAACCTCAAAGCAATGTCACACACCACCCCATTGCATCAGAAAAAAACAACAAAAAAGCAACATAAAAGGTAAAAAAAAAAAAAAAAAAAGAATTCATGGGTCTCTTTCTACAGTGTCTTCTGACCAGGAAAATGTAAAGACCTCATGCACATGCCTTAGTTCCTTTTACGTCAGTTTCTATTTGTTTATTTGTCACAGAAAAAAAGGAAAATTCATACTTATAGTTCACTCTCAACTGTTAAATAAGGAAAAGAATCTATATTATTTTTCCTGTAGATAACCATGTTTGGACTGTAGCTTTACTTCACAGATTACTGCCCTCATGATGTACACACATGTAAGACTGGTACATTACCAATACTACTATTCTTAATGCAGTATGGTCAGCATCGTGGTAATGGATTATGGGTCTTTCTTCTTTTGTCAATATTTTGTTGTGTTTAAATAATGTGCAGACGTTACTGCCTATTTAGCTTTTTTAATGTGTTATTTCCAGGGCTAGAGATTAGAACGTTAGCATGCCTGTTTTGCAAAGTTACTGTATTTCTGTACATGTTGCTGTCATTTCGTTACTCTTTAGGTGTTTTTTTTTTTCTTAAATGTTGTCTCCATATGGTTCTGGTCTGGAAATCATTTAGCCTAAGCTATGAGACACGGAAGAAGACACCAAGGACAGATTTATCATGCTATTAAAGTCAAGGTTCAGGGCTTTCAACCTTGTCTCTCTGACAATTTGGTTTATGTATGGTAAATGGTTTCACACAATACATTATAAAAGAAACATAACTGCCAAATGAACGTTTTGTCTCTTGGCATTTATGTTTATTAAAACGGTTTATTATATTGGTACAAATTGTTTCTTTTTAAATGTATTCGCTGTTGGAAATTTGCCGTATATGAGCATCATTTTCAGGAGACAGGGTTGGGTTGGGTTTAGGATAAGGGAATGGTCATGTTGAAGATTATTGCTGTGTTCCTTTTTGGGGCCACATCCCTCAAACTCCTATTTGCAGGACTACGTCATAATAGGTCCTTGGTTCCAGTATACAGCATGACAACAGCGTTGCTCCCACCCGTGGCGCTGATCGACTAATCGTTAGTCCCCCTGTGGTGCTCATTAGGTCAATTGTTATTCAACCACGAAACCACTGTTAAATGTTGTGCTGCCAGACAAACCAGTCAACTATTTGAACTGGGTGGATTCAAAGATTTGGACCCAGGCCATTTTTGTCTGTATTTGATTGATTGAAAAAAATATTGATGTGCCCTTTAGTCATAGACATCATCAAATCCACCAGTCAATTGTTCATACTGCTTTCAGTCCTTATAACTCGCTAAGTCAGACAATGATCAGGCGACCAAATATATACTAGTTGTATTCTCATGATTGCTGGAAATATATAAACTGGACCAATGAAAAAGGATACAGGATGTATATAGTGGAAGCCAAGCCTTCAAGTTCACCTTTTCTTGATGTCGTAAAAGTAAAATAAGTTATATGGATAGACTCACGAGTAACATGGTACACTGATTGCCAGTAAGCCATTGTGTCTTGAGATGAAATGCTAGTTTGAAAGCAACTTCTTGCTGGTAATTTTTTGACTTTAGGAGTTGATGAGGACAAACCAGTAGGCGATTTGAGGGGGGACAAGGGGAGACTCCATTCCCGTTGTTGGCAAAATGTCCAAAATGCATCCCTGCCATTCCTCTCCATCCCTCAGGTCCAGAACCAGATGCTGTCTTATCTGGACCCAGACCTGTAACCAAGTTATTATAAATTTATTGACAATTATTAAATTTTGAGGAAGTTTCACGGGACAGCATTTGTAGCACTGATTTAGCAGACACAGACCGATTGCAAACATTAAATAATTTCACTTAATGCTACTCCTCCTATGAAATTTGTGCATTCCAATAAGCAGTGCACCTCGAGTGAGTGAGATATACATCCCCTGTTAAAAAATACCAAATCGCCTACTGGGACCACCCATTGTTTCGGTTTGTGTGACATGCCTTTTAGGAAGTAGAAGTGATGAATCCTCTGTCAACTTCCTTTCTGGCGCCTGCTCACCTCAAGTGCCACTCTTTATAAACCAGGTTCTTTGAGGGAGTCGGCGCCTTCATTTGGACACAGCTTATGTGTATGTTGTTTATACTGCAGACTGGTTTTCTTTAGGTCAATGTGCTCCTTTCACATATACACACCTCACCCTTTTCCAGAGCATTTCGGACCAGTTCTTCACCTGACAGGTTTCCGGCGTAATAGTGAGTCAAAAGGCCACATGTGTTTTGTCAAAACAATGTCAGTCAGCAGGTTTGAACTGAGAAGTAGACATGTTTGTTTGAAGAAAACAAGCCCTTGCAGGCTTGTTGGCCAAACTCATTGAATTCTTGACACACCAATTCTCTTCCTGCAATTGGTCTTGAATATCACATTTTGTTTTTTTCCCTCTGGGCTATCCATCTCTACCTTCTTCTCTGGTTCATAGCCATTGTTGCCTTCTCTGTGCTAACCGCTATTGTTCTCTGCGTTTGTATAACTGATTGGCCTGAGGGCTCAGCTTGCTGAGGTTTCTGCACCAAACATCTGTTTCTCTCAGCCATCGTTTTCTCTCTTTCACCACAACTGTTGTCAACATGAGTTTGTGTCATCACTGCTTCCAGCATCTTGCAGTCTTTAATTAGTTTGTGCCTGCAGTGATGTGACATTTATTGTAGGTTTAGTACAGTTTATCACTTTAATCTAAATTCACTTTACCACTATAATCTCAGCACAAGGTCTACTTACTGGAACATTTCTGGAAATTATAAAATGAACCACAATGAGCAGAGATGTTGTGTCTTTGTCTGATATGCCTTGCCAGATATTCTCTAAAAACAGAAAATGCAGATTTGTTAAGTTGAACAAATAATACAAAGCAACAGAGGATACACACATAATATAGTGCTGTGTTAGACATTTCTTTAGACAAATTTTAAAGGACTACGCTGGCTTACTTGGGTAGTTATTTGGTATCTGAGAGGACTGATTACATGATCATTATCTCTGTCTACTATAGATACTATATCTGTTCATTGTGCATGTTCAATATCCGCAGACATTAGGCAATATACTAAATGAAACATGGTGTTCTAGGCAGCTGAGACTCATAGTGTATTTAATATAATGTAAATAAATGTTCGCATTTTACTGTTGAAACAAAACCCAAACTGCATCAACTGTTAAAGAATGTTGCGGGCAGGTAACTGCATGTAGTTTTCGTCTGTGATTTGCGTCCTTGATTTGTTTGATGGGGCTTATCTGCCCTATTTCTTTTGTTTCACATATTCCTGCCCTACTGTGCTGTGATTGACTAGTACAAATCCATCCCCACTGGCGCTGTACTAACCTTAACCATGTCCGACCTTGACGCATCGATGTGACAGATACTAGCCAATCATAGCACAGTAGTATTAGCCAATTACAGCACAGAATGGCAGGACTGGAGAAAAAAATGTGTGTCTATATGAAGTCATAGACTGTAAAAAAATGGATGTAGCTACTATGACATTACTCATTGGTTTGTGGACTCCTGTTTTGAAGCCTCAAGTTTGGTAGTAGCCTTCTTGGTTTTATTTTTAGCTAGAATTAACAATATTTGGAAGAGAGGGTGAAGCTGTGGAGGAGCGAGGGGTTGATCTCACTCAGAGACTTAATAAGCCTTAATAAACTGTAAATGGGTGCTTTATATAAAAATTCACATTGGATACAATTTTCATAAAGGGGTACATTAGCTGAAGAAACAAAATTATTTTTTGTACCGGGCTGTAAATTCGTTCATTTTTGCTGCAAAGTTGTAGAGTGACTAATTTTTGGAAACATTTGAGGACCTGCAGTTTTTTGGCAACGCAGTGTTGACTTAATTTTTTAGCCCGGGAGGTTTCCACTTGTTCTAAGTCTGGATAAGTCTGGTTAGGTGCTTTTGAAGGAGCCATCCAGCTAACCAGTCTAACCATCTAAGCTTTTTAAAGGGGAATTAATTGTTTAAAACACTAAAGAATAAAAAATGCAACTCAAGCAAAAGAATAAACATCTAGTGAAGAAGACACTTCTCTTCATGGTCTTAACTCTAGTTGGGATATGCTGGCTAACTAGCAAAAACACAGCCAAAAACTTCCAATAAGTTCAGATAACCACCAGCTTGTTATGAAACCAGCCGATAACTTTTTCTTTAAGACTTTTGAGCACATGCTGTTTTAAAACATCTCACCAGCATCAGATTATCTTTTACCAGCTGAAACCAGTTACAGACAAGCTCACATCAATTAACTTACTACAAGCACAACTGTCTATTAGGTTTTAACATTTTTGTATTCTTGACTTAAAATTGATGTTTTTAATGATAAATCTCAAGATTTTGGATAATGCCAAATGGCTATGGTTATTTAACATACTACTAGTTAACATTTTAGCATGCACACTGGACAGAAGTACTGAGACAGAGGTGATTTTGTTACCAATCCTCTTCACATATTTGGTAAGATAACCAATGAGTTAAACTACCAAAAGCAGCATGGTCCTTTCAAACCAATGAAAAACCCAAGCAGGTTTCACAGTTGTAAAGATTCCTTTTGAAAAACTTTGGAGAGCAGCGTAACTCTGACAGTTGCGCTAAATGGAGATCTTGAAATGAATGTACACACTCAAGCCATTAAGCAAAGCCTTTCAGTGGTCCTGTTTTTTCAACTAAACTGAATGAAGAAATTTGGCCTCTTTTAACTAATAAGTAATGAAATTGGTGTGTGGTGTTTGAAGGTTTCTTTTCATGCATAGAAAGGATTTCAAAATGTTCTCTCTCAAGCCATAGTCCCCCTGCTGTGGATTTTGGAAGGTAAAAAAAGTGAGTCATTGTGAACCATCTTTTTTTTTTGTACAGTGTTCCTTCTACTTTAGACTGCAAGCTAGTACACTGTGAATGTGTGAATCCATTGTGTCCTTTGTCATAGAGTCGAGCAAATAGTTTGATTGTGAAAAGATGTAGCTGATAGTGTGAGACAGAATTTTCCAACACCAACATACAGAAGTCTAACAGCTGCAAACTGGAAAGACACAGTGCCTTTGAATAAGAAAGTGGTGGCATACATTTATTCCACTCCGTGTCTGTCCATTAAAAGTTCCACATCTTCATCTTCCTGCAGATTTGCTTTTTCATTTGTTATGTTTTACAGGTGTGAGTTAAGCAGTGCTTTGTTCGGATTGTGTCGTATTTTCAGAATGGCTGAGTCAATGTGTTTTTGTGTAAATGCTGGATCCTTTACACTGTCCTCGTTAAAGGATGATTCTGGTTTGTTACAGCTCGCTTATTTTAGTATTTTCTCATTATAATGTCATATATACCCACTCAGTTGCTGGGATCTGCAAAAGTGGCAACATCACTAAAACGTCAGCCTGTTCTCATTTCCAAATCGTCATATTCTAACGCCCCCTCGGCATGTTGCCAAAGGCATCCTTTGGCTGGGGTTTCGGCTAACTCTAATGTGACCCATCGGAGGTAATATTTGATGCTGTGAGTAACTGATTACTTTTACGAGCAAGAAACTTGTTGAAAGGGGTGGTGGATGGGTCAAACAAACACAGATTTTTACGCAGGAGACCACTGTTTTTGCCCTGTGTGAAACCAAAAGTCAGTATCATTTTGATATAATAATATAAAACTTATATAACGTTCTTCATATCAACATTTTGATGTAGTGTTACATAACTGACATAGGAACGTGACATACTTTTGTTTGTTTGCATACTTATTTTAATCCAAAGCATGATTTTTTTTTAAATTACTCTTGTAGTTTTGACAAAGTTAACCATGTGCTACAACATGTGTAACCCAGTAGCCAGCTGCTCGTCACAGATGCTAAAGGATGCCTTTTGCATCTATATGAGATGCAAAGGGGGCATGATAAAGAGTCAATAGTTCATGAGCTGGTAATGAGAACAGGTTGATAAATTAGCCCAATGAAAACACAAGCAGTCAGAGAATTAGATGGGTTGCAAACAAACCATCAAGTTGGCCAGACTTATTTGAAACAAAATACAAAGGTGAATGGCAAAATAATAATACCCAGATTTCTGGACTTGGCATCAAGCAAAGCCATCATTGTAGAAGCAGTCACTTTCAGTTTGACGTGGTTTACGACCTGTCTTTCTTCTTGTGCTTCTTTTTCAGTCAGCATTGTTAGAATAACAAATAGAAATTATGGCCAATGCTACAAAAATTGGAGCCAAGCTGTAATAAACCAGAATTAATCTTAAGAGAAAACATTTGGACACATTGACACCTCATCCAAGATAACTGGCAACACACGAGAATGACATTTAGCATACCATTAAATTACACAAGTATAAGACACAATGACACTTTGCTCAGGTCCCATATTCTCTAAAATATTTGAAATTGTTGGATTTGTCAGAAGCAAGCATGCAAAATATATTAGAAAACTGATATCATAGTTTTTGATATGGAAAAGAATAATGACGGCTTCATGTATTGTATCGATCTTCTTTCAAGTGTTGTGTAACTTGTAACCTGTTTCCCAAACATTTTATTTTTGCTTAAAAGGAAAACTGTTTTCACTTCACAAAGCTCTGAATTGTATGTTTTTTTTAAATGGAGAGGTGTCCTAAGAAAATTTTACTCTTTCTGCTGAAATACAGTGTGAGAATATACAAAAATAACCATGTGAGTTTTTTGTTGTTTTGTCCACAAACAAGCTTGAGATTTTCTGGAAATGTGCAAATGTGGGACCAATTTTTGTGCAAGTTTACCTGAAAACTTTTTCTGCTCCTGAAATTCATTTGTGGAGGACACTGGGTGAGCCAGTCCCCCTTGTTCAGATACCTCAGAAATTCAAGAATGACACAGAGGCAGCCTTGCATTTTTCTCTTTGAGTTCACCTCTTGATTCAGACATCTAGCGGGTTTTTTCATCTTGCTCAGCGTTTGCGAGGAGACAAAGCAACATGAATTTTTCAGTGTTTGAAAAAGATGAAAACATCCTGCCAAGGTTCTCTGTCTCACAGTAAGAATCACCAACACACAACTGTGTAACTCTCAACTGCTTCAAACTCAGTCAGACAGGAGGTTTGAGCCTCCACTGCCAGCAGCTGGTCACTGTCATTGATCCAGAGCTCCCAGTTCTTCAGCTCTTCTCTCTGTAAACAGCAGCTCTCACACTGTAGGTCAAGCATTGGTAGGCTCCCACTCCGCTGTCTCTCTCTCTGTCTCTCCATCTGTCCTCTGTCACCGGTGTAAATACTGAGTACTAACTGAGGAAAGAAGGAAAACACATTTTGACTTTGCATTCTGCCAGAAAATCTTGTGTTCAATAAAGGTAAATTAAAAAAAAAGTAAAAACGTTGTAACCCTTTATTTCAATTACAAGGATTATGAATAGTACAAGTGTGTTTTTAGTAATATAGTTATTAATATGTTGAAATCAAAGTTAAATGGTGTACTTGGGCAAAAAAAATAAAAAATGTGCATAAATCAGCAATACTTAATTGATCCCCAAAGGGAAATCAAATAATTTTGTAGTTGCTTATTAATAATTGGAAAAAAAGAATTCTATAGGTGTATTATGCTATAACATTTATCAGTAAAAAAATAATTAAGGAAAATTAAGCATACCTTTTAATACCACATACTTGTGGAAAAATACTTGGGATAATAGTAAATACCATACTGTGGAAAATGGTGTTAACTATATGCTGATTATGTGAAATTACTATTTGAGAACTTGAGAAATAAAATGTTAAATAGTCACATCTAAAATACTTTTCAAATAGTGGACTTCTTCCCAAAAGTCAATCAGACGAATCAGTGCTGCTCAGATGAACAGCAAAAAAGGATGTTTTTCTGTTTGCTTCCTGTAGATCTTAGCAATTCAAATTAATTGTTAAATCATAGCAACCTAAAAAATATTCCCTAATGTGCTAATGTATTAATGCTACCCTGTGTTTGTGTGGGTCAACACAGCAGGAGCAGCATGTTTGAATGCTTTTTCTCACCCATGCTTGAACCTTAGGTAAAGGAAAAATACCAAACACCAAAAATAAACTAAAAAAAAACTCATTTATGAAACTAAATACAACATTCCCACTCAAAGTTCAAGTTTTCACACAATGTTGTAAGAAGAGAATCTGAATGCAATTTTATTTGATCTATTTAACACTAGAAAAAGTGAGACATGTAATTGTGGATCCCAAGAGTCTGATTAAACAATAACTGCTGTCACTCTGTAGTTATTATAAAACTGTGCTGTCATTGTTCGTCTCGATGGAGAGTGAAATACACATATACATTGCCTTTCATATAGAGAGCTACATTCACCCACACCATCATGCACTTCTAAAGGCTTTTTAGGGATATTTTATTCATGTATCATGCAGTTATGTATATTGACCACTAGAGAGCAGCGCATCCCCAATTTAAAAAACAGACTGAACCTAGTGTCCGCTGAGGGCCAACACTGTATAACAGCTAAATTACAGGGCTCAAATGTTTTATATGCAAAATCATTTATATCATACAACTTTCCTAAATAATTAGAAATATAGTTTATATTAAGTCATCTTTTCTTTCGCTATGATGTAAGGAACTAGAGATGGACCAAATCAGAAAATGTACTAACTGGCACATTCACATTCAGTGCATATAATTCAACATTAAGTCAAAAATGATCACATGGATCCCTCACTGTGATGCACATAAGTCTGTCCTGTTTGTGCTCATTCAGAGGCAAACAAATACCTCCTGAAAAGGCTTCATTGATCTAAAGGAATTCTCTAATTTGACCAAAAGGTGGCAGGCTAACGTAATATAACAGAAACGTACACATGTTCTATGGAGAAGCAGCAATCAAGTATTGGTTAACGTCTCTAAATCAGGAATATGACTAAACACAGCTGAAGGTCATACATATTCTTTGCAAACAGCACACGTCAGAATGCAGTTTTATATTTGTTTGCATGTAATCGCTTGCAGTGATTGCTCACACTGAGAAATAACCTTAGAGATCACCGTGAAGTGTCACTTTAGATCTGCTCATGTTTATCTGAATGACTAATATGACTGGATCATGATTCACTCTGTAATGAGGACGCTAGACAAGTGCTGGTCAATTTTAATTTAAAAATGTTGAGTTTTTCTATTTTATAACATTTTAGAGGAAAATTCTGTACTTTTTCCCTCCTCTTCATTTATTTAATGGCTGGAGATACAAATTGCCTGTAACTTTCACATATGAAACATTTAAGTGGCTCATATGATTTTGTCCCTAAAAGATGGGAGATGAACTCTGTTTGAGTCTTTTTCAGTGCAAATCCATCAATAATTTAGCCTTCTAAAAGGAATGATTCCACAGTGCTTTTACTCTCGATATTTAAGGTTGATTTACTGCTAAAACTTCTGTACATTTACTTTTTGAATGAAGAACTTTTATATAAGTATTTTTACACTGTGTCACTGCTATTTTCCCTCAAGTAAAGAATGTAAAACCCTTTAGTAACCCCAAAATGATCAACAATGAGTGATCAAATTCAGTGTCAGGATGCTCAAATTGCCATTTAAACATGCTCCTCAAAGCTTTATTGCATTCCTCTTTCCCTCTGCGGCAGACTTCATTCCACCAATAACCCCAACTTTGCACACACCAGATTAGGGTCCCTTTCAAGGGAGCCTTCCCTCCCCCACTATAACAATGGTCCAGTGTGGTCCTCTGTGGCCTGGGGTTGATCCTACACACAGATAACTGACAGCAGAGAGCCTGTAGCCTCGTTGCTGTTACCTGGCTGAACACACACATTTACTTTTGCACGCACACAGTCTGTAGTGAAGCTTCGTGTTGAAGCTGTTTGGTACACACCTCACCTATCTCTTGGTTAGAGGGGACATTAGTCAATGTGTAGTAATGAGTTAATTAGTAAAGTGCTTGTGCCATTTATGTAGCTTTTTGTCAACCATTTGTCATTATCAACGGTGCCATGTGCAGCATTGTTTAAGCATTAATTCACAGTCAGATTGATAAAATTTAACAAAACCATCATGGCAGGCTGTAAATAACATGGACACAGCACGTGTCACATTACACATCAGTTTCTGAATGGATAGTTTAAGGAAAAAGTAGATGTGTCCTGGATGAAGCTGAGGTTGTAGGAGCAAGTGGAATCAAGGGCAGCTTGGTGATCAGCTTCTAACACATCAGTCTGTAAATCCTCAAAGGTATACTACGACTTGTCTGTTAACCGCTTGTAAGTACACTGCAAACTACTATTGTGTTTTACATGTTGTAATGGACTTTAGCAAGCTTACTAGGCAAACTGCCATGCACTGTTCGTGCATGCACAAGATTTTATGTGTTACCCATGAGCCAGTAAGTCCTGTGTAATCCACATAATTGGGAAGGCTGCAATCACATCACCAATACACTGATGGGAGTAAAGAAGAAAACAGTATAAAGATCAAAGGTCTGCGTAAAAAGGGAGGTTGGGTTAGGGTCAGGGTGGTGGATGGGTCAAACAAACACAGGACTTTCCCCCAGGAGACCTGTGTTCCTGTCCTGTGTGACATCAAGTGCATTTTAACTTATTTTAAGTTAGTTAAAATACTTTTCCAAAACCTACTTAACCTAAATCTACCTAATTTACGCAATTTTATTTTAAGTATGTAACGTGACAATGACCAACCATGATTCTCTACACTTAAAGAAATTAATTATAATCTAATCCACATAACTTTACATTTAGTACACAACTCTACGTTAAGTATGTAACTTTACACTATGTTTGTAACATAACAGCACCAAACCATTTTTCTTTTTCTCAACCTAACCTACATAACTTTACATTAAGTATGTAACTTAATGTAAAGTTATGTAGGTTAGTGAAAGCCAATGCCAGATTCACTTTTGATTGGAACAACCTTTTTCCACTAAGTGTTTTGTTTCAATCTATTGGTTTTGTTTTGTTTTCTGGTGTAGTGTATGTGGCCTCTCGGACACAGCCAATGGGAGGAAAATAAGAAAAGGTAGGCAGAGGGCAGAGCCTCTGCAGATAAATACACTGCCACACACTTCTAGTGGGTCATGAGCGATGATCCAACGGGATTGTGTATGTATCATTGTTTTTGGAAAATCCTGCACAGTGTAACTGCAATATCTCATGTATTATTTTTGAAATGGCAACTTATGGCGACATATGTCTAATTTCTTATCAAAATCTCTGCATATAAAATGTTTTTATCATATCAGGTTGTGTTCTGGTATTTTTGATGGATAATTCAGTTTCATTAACATATTTCGATGATTTGGATCATTTTGCTCAGTAATAATAACTCTCAAGATGGCATTGCTACAGGGAAGTCCAATGGGACAAGAAAAATAAACAGTCAGACATCTTAAAAGACTATTATCATGCAAAAGGATTATATAACTTTAAAGGTCTTTCGTGATGAATATGTGAGGAAATAGATGGTGGTTTGCAATCAGTAGCATCTGTCTCGTGACAACTTAGTTCCCTGTTTCATTAGTTGTTTCAACATTTCCTGACTGACTTCCTGAGATGGACCATTCAAGAGCTTAGGAAGTGAGTCAACAGCCATGTAGAATTCATTGTGGACCGATCATTTCCTACACGCTGCCCAGGTTGACAAAATACTGTAACCAGCCACTTGAGATTAACACTAAGACTTGTTTTTGAAATGATCTAATCTAACTGATATTTTGTGAATTTTGTTAATTATTACACTCTTTAAATTGCAGTGTGCATGCAGTGTTGGTAGATGTCACCACTCCAATAGCAAGCATGAGGTATTTTTACAGTAAGAAAAAGTCACATGACATCCCACATTTGCTTTTTTTACACCAATATTTTTTTTTTACCATTTGCTATTCTAACATCATTTGTGTCCGTTAATGCTTTTAGTGTGAAGCGATTTCCCTGCATGTGAATATTCATCTGTTTTTTTTTAAGTTACAACATTTTTAACATTTTTTTTTTAAATATTAGCTTTGCATGAGAAAATGTTTTCTCCACAACAATTATTTTCCTGCACTTTGGTGAATCTTTATGCACTAATTTTTGCCTTTGCTGCATGGAAATGTCTTTGTCTAAACAAAAGTCCTCCATCACTTTCATGTTTTTAGTTGCAGGAAACAAATGCACCTTCTAGATATTGAGGGAGACGTCTCCTCTGCATTCACCCCGAATTCTACGCTGATGTGCTCTTCTAGGATTTTCTCAAAGGTAAGAAATATCTCACCTTTTTAAAATAATGTTTATCCTTGATAATTTCTTTCACAATAGAATAAACACTAAATCATTCTGTGTAATTCAGCAGTGGGCGCATCTGCTGACAAACAGCGTTCTCCTCATCTGCCTGCGGAGAATAAGCATCATGATAATATTCCACAGTACAATGTTGGTAATATTTTGTGCCAAACGGGGGAATAATTTCCACAGTGAAAGCCTGTAAACTGATGTAAACAGTCGAATGTATTCAGTGAAGCTGAAGTGATTTGATGAAACAGAAGGCCACACTTCCCATCAAGGTCAGCTTTGTTGAGAAGATTAGAGTGCAGGCTGAAAATACCTGAGGCTGAGCTGCAGTTTGTTTTGAAATACACAGAAGCAGATGTTTGCACAGCAGATTCTGTCTCTCTTTCTCTTTTTGTGTGTGTGTGTGTGTGTGTGTGTGTGTGTGTGTGTGTGTGTTTTCCTCCAGATTGTTGAGGAATATTTGTTTTTTCATGCAGAGCCACATTTCAGCCTTCTCATTTCCAGGCAGCTCCTGTCTTGTCCCTTTTTGCTTTTGCCTCAGCAAAGAGCCAGCCAGCCATGCATTCCTATCCAGAACACTCTGCTTCATCTCTGCTTCCCAACCTTTAAATCACATCAGTGTTACATCATAGCGCACACACGCACACACTTCCTGCTGTGGCAATCATGCCAAAAACTTTTTCCTCACATAATTTTTTCTCTCTCTTTTTGCCCTTTTATCAAAACTTTCTTGTAGTTGCAAAGAGTCATCGTTCTACGTCTATTTATCTTCCCCTTAATCCCAGAAGGAACTGTTCTGAACTGAAGTTTTTATTCTGCATGTACCAAAATATTTTGGATGGACACAGAGCTCTGTTTGCTGGATGTGCTGGTGAGAAGGTGCAGCAGTATATTATATTCATTTCTAAGCAGACAGCAAAAGGCTTGTGGCATTAGAAATATATTATGGTGCATTTTTTAGTCAACTTTTTTCAAAATGGTAAAAATGAACCATCAAAGAGACAAATTACTGTATGATTCTTTATGTTTTAGCATTGTTTTTCAATACGTGTGCTGCACAATACCGTAACAGTCAAACAATGTGCTCCAGTCATTTTTGTTTTTGTCACTAAGTTGCCCTGTCAGCAAAATGATATTTCTTTTCCTCTGAGTCATTACTCAGACAAATGTGAACATATAATCCACATAAAGCACTTACTGCTTCAATCATCCTTATCAGATATAGTGTGTTATTATTATTATTACATGGTTCCAATGTAATAAATCTAGGAAGTTTTTGGCTGCTGCTTCTTATGCTGTTTATCTCTTTATCTTACAGCCACAAGACTGAGGTAGACTGAAGTATAACTGAGTAATGAGCATGATGCACTTTATTTATTTATTTTTTATGTAGTTAGTTAGAAATGTATTGTCCAGATCATGGAAAATTCACATGTAGAGATATTTCATGTTTTACAGAAACAGTGACTTCTCATTTTCTTTGCAGTTTTGTCTTTCTCTTATTTCAACGGACCCTTCAAAGAAATGCAACAGGAGTTCCGGCAAATTACAGAACATTCGGTTTTTGATCAGCAAATCTTCAGAAGGGGGCTTCTTCAAAGAAATAACTTCCCACTTCACTTCTTAAGCTGAACAAAAACTCCTCTTAAATGAATGGCTTTTGCTCACAGCTTGTGGCCGCAGCTGGCAGTATTGTTGCCCACTCCCGTCCGCTGGCCACAGAACAGACAGACAGAGGATGAAGGGCGATAGAGGGGGCTGACACAACAGGTACACACATGAAACGACTGCAATTATTGCCCTCCCGCCTTCCCAACACCACTGCCTGACTTGACAAGGTGTTAGTTGATTTATATATTTTTGTTTTCACAGGGTGGCACGTTTCCTCAGATGATTTTTTAGTCCAGCATTGGGATAAAAAGCTCAAGACGAGAAGAGGTTTGATTCTCTTTTTTGTTTTAATTATCCACAGAATATCTGAATAGCACTGCAGGCCATTGATCATCAATAGAGGTATGGATACAAAGAAAAACAGAAACGCACCTCAAAGACAATCCCTCGAGAAACACAGAGCCTTGACATTTTGGGGGTTTGTTTGTGCAAAAATAAGTAATTGTGGTCAATTACCATGACGACCACTTTTACTAATTACATGTCAAATTACTTTTACACTGGGAACTAAAGTTGCTGGCTGTTGTCCCCCGTTGATATGCCTCTAGTTTAATGTTTTATTTGTTAACTGATGTTTTGTAAACTTGGGTTGTCTATCTTCTTATTCTTCACCTAGTATTTCCTTCAACGTCCATCTTCCTCCCACGTCATCTCATTTTACTCTGTATAGGTATATAAGCTCTTGAATGTGGGGTCAAGTGTTTTTCCTTCCTGACTGGGATGGATTCTTCTAACATGGTCAACCTTGAGGTAGAGCATGTTGGCTGTCTTCACATATACAATCTCATTCACAGTGAAGCCTTATGTTGCACACATTCTCAACATTTTAGAGCACACTGACTTATCAGTGATGTTTGAGGCAAGTGAGAAGAGAACTTGAGAAAAAATCGTGTGTAACATCATGTGTAAGGACAATATCAGAGTGAAAAGGTTACCTGGGTTTGTTGCTGTGTCGCTGCTCTGTTTGATAAACATTTTAAATCACCACATTGACATGGGCAAAGGTTAAGGTAAAGTTTATGGTTATTAGAGCCAGACAATTTAAACGTAACTAAGGTTAGTATAGGAAGCCTTAGTGGAGCCAACGAGCCTGTTCTCATTCAGAGCATGTCAAATACATCCACTCTGTCAGTGCTTTTGGCATACAAGTGTGACGCCAGATGTCAACTTCTGCGTTAACCTGGAACGTGGCCGGACAGAACTGATGGCGTTTGTAATATATATTTTGATGAAAGTACATGCATCAACCGTGAATTTATAATTTTGATATATTGTAGGACTATCAAAATGGAGAAATATCTAATTTCATCAGTTTGTATAATATTTTGTTTAGCTGTATTTTCATTCATGTATCATTTCTCATTAAACATTCGAAATAAAACCAAACCAATGCCGTTGATGACGTAATAAAGGGAACATGTATGTGCTTATAGGGTGGGCGGGAGGGGTGGTAGATGGGTGTGACAAACAACTGACTTTCATGCTGGAGTCCGATGGAGTCCAACTCCGGCTCCGAATGACATCACCAGCGCAAGATGGCAGCGACCATGTCCCGAATATTTTAGCTTCACTTAAGCAAAGCGGGGTTAAGTGGGGACATATCGTCTATCTTTGTATACAGTCTATGGTTCACCTTCTGAGGCTCCGCTGATTCACTTTGCCTGGAACTGACATCGGCTTTTAGGATTTCTCAAAGCTCTTCGTCTTGACATTGAGTCATTAAGACACATTGTTGAACAACGCAGCTGCAGTTTGAGCTCATATGATTTCCTTTTTGTGGCTCTGTTGTGTGATGCTGCTTTGAGAACTAATATATGAAAGTGCTGATTGCCAGACGATTTAAAATGCTGCCAAACTGAATTCAAGCAGAAACATTATGTTGTCTGCAGTACCTAGTGTATGCTTTGTATACTATTCTGCGTGCACTACTCGCCAATATTATTCTTCATTACTTCTTTTAAAATAATATTTTCTTTCATATTATAGAGCTTGGTTTCACCTTCAGCACCAGTTTTTGAATATTTGTTATGAATGAATGCTCAGAAAACTGTAAGTATACTGCTTCTTGAATGTGACCATGAAAGATAAGAGTCTCTAAAGTTCTATTGATACTAGGCTGGCACATCAAGAATATATTATATTATATTAAAATTGTAAATAACATAGAAAATCCGATGCATTGAAGCAAAGTAACACTAATATTATATTGACGTCTAATAATATTAAAAAGACGTGGACATTTATAATATATTTTAGAGTATTTTTATCATCTTTTCTGTATAAAATGCTGAATGCAATACAGTATAAACCAGGTTCATTTCCTGCTTCAAGTAGCCTCAGTGAGTCTTCATTGCCTCTACATTACATACAGCAAATCGTGTGAACAAATACGACATCTGTGAATACTTTTTATTGTCAGCTCTTCCTTGATAGTCATATCACTTCTTGTGTGCCAGAGGAGCAAAAAAGAAAACACAAGACAGGAAGTGTTTAGAATAGCAAATGTAAGACTTGAACTGCATGTCTCTGTGTTGATTTGATTATGTTTCTTCCTTTCAGGAGAGAGTTACAAAACAATACAAGTAATTCAATCTGAACTGTGAACCACAGGATCATTGTTGTTTATTGCAACTTGGGTCCCAGTTCTAGAACTTTGTCCATCATTTCTAGAAGTTAACCCTTTGAAATCTGAATAGACATCGGTGTTCTTGTGCTGCATTAAGACGCCTTTTATAAGCTTTTCTTTACACTTTGGAACCTGAACAAACTGGACTGATTTCTTTCACAAACATGGGGAGAAAACAGCAACAGCCAACTTGACAAGAAATGTCCCACATATTGCAAGAAATTAGTAAAAGATGACAAGGAAATTCCTGAAAAAGAAGTTTTTTTAAAAAAAGAGGGGAGGATAATAAGGATTTTTTTTTTTTTTTTAAAAAAAAAAGGTTTTTAAAAAAACCAGAAAACTATATTTATAATATTTTTGTTTCAAATTATGTTTCAGAAAAATAATCAATATGTCTTTATTGTTTGTTTTTTTAATTTTATTTTAAGCATTTTGTTAGGTAATTTTATTGCTTGTTTTATTGTTTGTTAGGTTTGGAGGTTTTTTAACCTTTTTTCAATGCTTATGTACAGGTAATTTTCTTTTTTTAACAGATATTTTGCTAATATTTGGACCATGTCCTCTTAAGTTGTTGTTTTCCTTCTCCGCTTGTTTTGGAAGAAATCTAAGCCATTTGCTGAGGTTTAAAAGAGTAAAAACAGCATTGTTTGTATACAGTGATCTGACAATACATAGACTTTGCTTCAGTTAAGAGTGATGAGGCAAAAAAAATTAAAGGAATTAGATAATCAGATAAGTTGTATACAGTTCTTGTTTTCTTGTTTCTTGTCAAGGGTGATTTTTTTAGAAATGCCACTGAATCACCAGATGCCATCATTTAAACTTGTGAGTCCAATATTGTTATTTACAACAGGAATGAAGCCCAAAACTATAAAAAAAAACACCCAATTTGTTATAAACCAGACGCATATCTCATGAATGCTGGCTCAGTTTTGAGACTTTGAAACCCTCTATAGTCTGTCATCAAACCAAAAATAAGATGTAAGGGGGGTGATGCAATGGTTTCAAGTTAAACTGGGTTGAGAGATAAACAAACCAAGGTTACCCTAAATTATTTTTGCACAGATATACAGATATTGAAAACAAGAAGAAAGAAGAGGGAGAAAGAGAGAGAGAAAGATGTGCTAAAGGATTAGCTGTGAGTAGCTTCCCCGTGGTGCTGGCCTTCCTTTTCTGAGGAACACCAGGAACACTGTAAGGTGATTACTGTGTCGTTTGCCATCGGTCCACTGGTTTAACACTATGGACACAAGAGTTTGAGTCGCCACAATGGGATTCAGAGTTTTTACATGGCTTTTGTTTAACAAATGTTTTTAAAAATGCTCAAACTTTGTGAAAGTTTAAGTTAAACAAGATACACTGATAATTTCTGCATGCAAATGATCATCAAAACTGAAAAACATGCGGGAAAAGGAGAGCAAGGGAGGCAGGGACAAGTTCAGAGAGAAGTTTTGGAATACTGCTCCATTTTAGACAGCTGGGTCCCTACTGTGTGTGTGTGGTGATGAGGGGAGGAGTTGGTTCTTTTCTTTAAAGCCAGCTGTGGCGTTGCAGTGTAATGCATTGGCTGGAGGAGGTGGACAAAAGGTGGAGGTGGATGTAAATACACTTAAACTCTGATCCTGTGTGCCATCCAAGCCATGACAGTGGATTATAGTGACAGTGAGCTGGTGTGCGCAATACCAGGAACCTGAAACTGCAGCAGCTAAATGGAACTCAGTCATCAACAACTTTCCTCACATCTGCGCTTTTCTTACTGACATGTCAAAATGTCTTCTCCTGTTACAGTTCCTATTGCTGTTACTACTGCTGCTGCTGCTCATTTTTGTACATGTAGAACTACTATGAATACTGTTAGTACTACAATCATGACTGAGACTGGTGCTAATACTGTTTTTACTGTTTCATCTGCTACTAGTAGTGCTATAAAACATTCCAGTGGCGATTATGGCACCAAAAGCAGGTGTTTTTTTTAGTGCGACCTCTACAGCATTTTCAGCTACTATTGTGACACTACATGTGGATGTTTTTTTGGTGAAACATTGGCAGCATTTCCAGTCACAATTATGCCATCAAATATTTTTTAGCAAGACATCAATGGCATTCCCAGTGGGGATTGTGTCACCAAAGCCAGGTGTTTTTAGTGAGACATTACAGCATTTCTAGCAGCGATTGTGGCACAAGAAGTGGGCGTCTCTGGTAAGACTTCTGAAACCTTTCCAGCATCATTTGTGACACAAAAAATGTGTTTTTTAGCATGATATTGGTGGAATTTCAAGTGGCAATTGTGCCACCAAAAGCATGTTTTGTATTTATTGTTGTTGTTTTTTGTGGGACATTGGCAGCATTTCCAGATGTGACTGTGCCACCAAAACAATTCTTTCAGTCTGAATACAATCTGTTTCTAACATAATCAGTTGGGTTTTGTTCCTCAACATAACCATATGCTAACCACATCCTTGTTGAAACATACAAAACACAACAGAGTTTTGACATATCCTTGACATAATAACAAAAAAATGTAACATATCCACAGTTTGCAGAAGCACACAATGCCAATATTTAATCTGGCATTTGGGTTGGGTTACCACAATATCTTATGGATACCTAAAGAAGAACACTAGCACACTAATCACAGCACAATCACGAATTCAACCTGAAAAAGGGACTGTGGATTTCCCAATTTCAAAAGGGATTTCAGCGCCTGTGTTAACTGGGTCACCTCTCCATGCACAGTGTCCAAGAGGCAGGAAAAGCCTGCAGTCTCTTTCACCACAGGGTCTTGTGTAAAAGTAGACTTGAGTGGGAAGAAAAGATGGAGTAAGCAGGGCAGCACAGTAGACTGATGAGGAGGAGGCTGGATAATGTGCTGATCTAAACATCAGTTTCATTTTTGGAGGTTGTTTTGTTATACATCATGTTTTACTTTCATAAATAATAACCGAGGTGATGAATTTGTTCAGTTCCTTTGCATTGTGTCTTTGATCAATATAACTGAGTGCACCTCCTGGATGTTATTAAGTGTCACAGAGTATTACAGTATGTTGTATTGCTGGGAGGTGTAATGGATTAAAAGACTCACTATAAAGCATTACATTGAATCTAATACAACATTATACCAATCAATGGACCTGCATTTTAATCTTTTCCCTTTTCTCTCAATCTCCTTTTTTTCTCCTTACAGCCTGTCTTTCCACATTTATTTCTTCACCCACCATTTCACCATCGAGTCTTTCCCTTACTCATTACAGTGATGTGAGATTAATTTAAGTACACGGACTTTCTACTAAACTAGTCTATCTCTGGGCTTTTTGGCCCTTCCAAGATGTCCATGCAATCTCCTCTGAAAGGAAAGAGGCTATTAAGCAGCCCTTCAAGAAAGGATGGAGGGAATCAAACCGAGGGCAATTGAACACAGGTAGACAAACAAATTCACACAGTGACACTGTGAAGAAATTGAGGTGTGTTTGTGTGTGTGAGTGGGTGTGTGTGTGTGTGTGTCTGTGTGTAATGCTGTTTCTTTAAATATGGCATTTTAGTTCTCTCTTCAAGCTTTGAACAAACTCCTGAACGTGTGGTTACATCATTTTTAGGGGATATGACAAACATTTGATGGTGTTACGCATTATTTTCTGCATCATTAAAGACTACAAGCCTATAATACAACTGATTAAGTCCTAAAGGAAGAAAATATGCATTAGTATATACCCATAATAGCAATGACTATTTAGATCCTTTACTCAAGTAAAAGTTCAAAACCTCACTAAAATAAAAGTTTGTATGTATTTTCAGCAAAATGTACCTAAAGTATAAGAATAAAAAGTATTCATTGTGCTATAAAAAATTCTCTGTCAGTGTTTTACTGATGTATTAACCTGCCAGTCCGCTCCATGTTCACATTTTCCCCACCCAAACTTTTAACTATCACCTGTCAACGTGAGCTCACCCCAGTCTCTCTACAAACTGATAATTGTCCCGACTTACCTGCAGCCTGATTGTACTCACGTTTGCTGCCAAAATATTAAATAAAGATCATTACCAACTACTCTCCTGCTATGTTGTGCTGCAGTTGGGTCCAACCACGCTTCATTAGTGTCAGAAAAGCTGTTTTCAGCTTTGTGATGATGCATTTTGGAGCTGATCCAAGATTTTTTAAAATTATTTATTTAGCTTAAGATGTTACATTCATTCAAAATTGGAGGCACGTGGTTTTCACTGGTCAGAGAAGATATGAAAAACCATAATCAGAAAAGTAACCTAAGCTGTGAGATAAATATAGTGCAGTAAAAGTACAAACTTTGCCACTTAGATTTAAATATAAAGTTGCAGAAGTACTAGATTTGTACTTAAGTGCGGCAGTTGAGTAAAAGTGCTTAGTTACATAACACTGCTGCTCTACATGCCAACCTGTGGTTGAAACGTGTTTTGAAATCCCAATGGCAAAAACCAACAGGATTACAGTAATGCAACTCTGCTAGATACTAAGAGTTGGCAAGTGCAAACATTCATATTTGATATGAAAACACTGATATAAGTATTTGTTTAGTTGTTCACATTATTTGATAACAACTCATGACAGAAGCCAGTGTAAAGTTGACACTGTGGCTTGAGGCTGGAGCCAAAGGGAGTGTCCAAAACTAAATTCTCAGTTACAATCCATTTGCATCTTGCATTAACCTGTGATCTGTATATCTTTTGTGAATTGAGAAAATAATCCTGTTTATGCAGAAATGCACACAATTAGAATGCGAACAGATTGGCTACACCACCTCTGGCTCACACTGTGATCTCGGGCCAGGTGTAAATGCAATCTGTACAGTTTGGCCACATTCTTAAGAAAAAAAATGTCCCAGGACCCACTTACTTACTTGCTTTTAGCTCTTTCCATTTGTCATACTCTCACCTTGCATGTCATAGCAGTCCCTCATGTGTATGACCCTTGACCTGCCCATTGTGGATTTTTTTTCTGTTTTAGTAGGAATTTTGGCCTGATGTGTTCACAGCAGCTACATGTGGATGTTTTACAACTTTAGTTTTCTTTTGGCCACATAAAGTCAAATCCATTTAAACAGTTTGGCATATAATTTTAGCTGAGAACATGGCCGAACAGAGCTGGTGGTGTTGTTATATGCTTTTGGATGACTGGACAGCACCAGGCGTGTCCATATGACATGCACAAGGATGGTGTCTCTCAAGTGTGCATGAGACACAGAAGGACAGTATCAGGTTGTAACACTGCCGATGACAATGTATAAGGAGAGTGTGCTCTCAGGGTGGGTGGAAGGGGTGCTGAATAGGTCACACAAACACTTGACTTTCATGTGGGAGTCTGGTGTTTCGCTTCCCATGTAGATGTGAGGTGTTTTTTTTCCAAAATCTTACCATGTTCCTCTTTTGCAAAAACTATACATCCGTGATGGCAGTCTTTAGCTCCTCAAATCCTTCCTACCTTTTTGCTATATTTTGCTTTATTTTTTTTATTTTTTTCATCTCCATGGCCCTTTCTGCTGAAGCACGACTTTTCTACGATAGAGAAGCCCTCGTCAACATTGGGAAAATTTGTGTTAGGTTTGGACTGAATGCAGCAGACCACAAGAGGATCCCCACCAATGGCATATGCTGAGCGGGCAGTCAGACCAGAGGGAAGAAACGAAAACGCCAGGTGGAGAGGGAGAGCCAGCATCATGGCGAGGCTTACTCGACTTGGACCGAGAGCTGTTCCTCTACCAAGCCTCCTTCTGGCTAATGTCTGGTCGCAGGAGAATGAAGATGAGATGTGTTGGCAGCAACATGCCCAAGCACCTGGATGGAGATGGAGGACAAATTAAATTTTGTTTTTTTCGTTTAAAAAATGACAATCTACCTTCTGCATTCTTCCTTCTTATCCAAACCTAACCACTGTGATGGTCTGTGTTGGTTGCCATGTGCTCAGGTTGTGTAAACATAAGGACCATGTGCATTTGTCGAAGCATGGTAACAGTATTTCAGAGCATAAACAGCTGATGCAGAAGGATACCAAAAATGTCATAAGCAGATGCAGAAGGTCACTGATAAAGCGGCACCATGTGATGACTTGAGATGAAAACATTTTGTAACACTACTCAAACAATAATATCGCACTATAACTTGTTATTTTTGACTGTGTAAATAAGCAAAGGTTTGCTCAAAAAGTTCAATATGTAAACTTAAAATGCAATATGTCAGTGTTGTGTACACAATTTGTTTCCACTGCCCCCAAGTGACAAAAAACAGTTATTGCAGGTTTAAAGTGTTCTTCTACCTCTCAAAAGCAAAAAAGGCCATTTTTGGAAAAAAGATAATCACGTGTGGGTTATGACCGATTAGTCTCAACTGCTTATTGCACACTGATTCAGCACGTTTAGTCTTGCATCTTTTACCCTTGATCTTTGTAGGCCCCATCTTTAAAGGCCCACGTACTTCCCACAGACCAAAACAAATGTGAACCCTGCAGAACAGGATTCCCTGAGGAAAGACTCAGTTCGATGTACAGTGAAATCCCCCTGATTTATTTGGTCAATGTCTGCCTCATCCACTCTCACTGTACAATGCATAAGGACTACCTGAGGCATGGGAGGGAATTGATCTCCTGTCACACTGTAACTGGGGCTCTCTCCTCTCACATCACCACTTTTCTGTTGTGATTTCTTCAACCAAGGAGATCAGCTCACATAGCTGAAGAGTGTAAATGGGTTCAAATATGTTAATTATTAATGAGAAAATTACCCCCCCAAAGTCCATGTGGGGTTTTGTGTTTGTCTGAGCAGGTTTGTGCCAGACTCCTTTTCCTATGTATCACCTGTCGAAACCAGAATAGACTCAGACCTTGAAGCTGCATTAATGAACTGAGAATTTAATTAGAAATTCATATGTGGGAGATGATATTCAAGCGATCACTAAACAATGGCTCTCTTAATTAACTCTGATCTCCTTTTTCTCTTACAATTAGCCTTATCAGTGTTCATTTAGCAAATATAAAAGGATATAGTGAAAAGAGATGAGAAGGCTGTGTACGCACATATACAGAAGTCCAGAGAAATACATGAAGCTTTCAGAGAAAAAGATGTTTTCTCTGCCCTCTGCCTGCCTTGTCTCTTCTAATGCTTTTATTCTCTTGTTTTGTTCCTCCTATTTTGTTGTTTTGTTCTGAGTGATCTCCACTCAGGAGAGAAAATACAAGCTTAAAGCCTGGATGAATCATCAAGTTAATGTTGCTTTCCCCTAAAAACTTGCAGTCTCGGTGTGGCAGCCTGTCACATACATATATATGTACATACCTACAGGTTTTTTCTATCAGCGGCATGGCTGCATGCAATGCTAAATCATACATTTTTTCAGTAACCTGGATAGATGTCACAAAGGCACATCCATTATTTCAATGTAGTCGCAAATAATGGCCCAAAGTCTTGTCAAAAATAAAAAGTTTTATTTTGAGGTGCTCATTTTTTAGCAGTCCAGTCACCAGAAGGAAATGTGGTTATTGTACATTTCTCTAAACCATGGATTTGTTAAAGTTGTACATTTCATACATATTATATCAACATTTCAAAAGGGACATAGTCCAGATTGCATGCATATGAGGGGATGGTGGACAGTGAGGTGAGATGGCTGCTGAGCTGCAGACCACTGATCAAGACCCAACAAACTAAAAATGGCAGTTTTTTTTAGGGAAACATTGGCGGCATTGTGGCAGTGAGTATTTAAGCCAAACCATGACCTTTTCCTAACCATAACCAAGTGGAAGCTTTTTTGTGTCTAAACATAACCACATGTTAACCACTGTTGTTGAAATGCAACATTTTAACATATCCACGACATATTAATGTACACATATCTGTGGTTTGCAGAAACAATGTCCAATACAATGTCCACATTTGTTCTGGCAGCTGATTTGTGATGCCTTGCTATTAATAAAGCTGCATTTAACTCAACCTGTTTGAGCCATTTTAACCACTTGGTTGATTCCCCCATAGATTCCCCAGGGGGCACTGCAGTTTTTAAGAGCAGGTCAGTTCAGGTCTTCCTTCCTTCCAGGAAGTTCACAGTGGGACAGTCAGTGCTGCCACATGGCCTGTTTATGGTGAGTTTGCAAAGTTTATCCTATTTTTTGATGCAGTCAGTTGACTTGAGTGATGTTGATGCATACACCTGAAAGAGTTTGATGACTGAGTACATTTTTTAAGCATGTTCAACCAAATGTTTGGGACAAGACACTGAATGTTTCCATGGAATGCAAAGTTTCTTTATGTAACATCTGTAGAGCTATTAACATGATCCGATTTTATTCCATTGTTTAGAAGGATTTTTAGATGTTATCAATGAAAAAAAAAGACTAACCAAGTAAATGATAACACTGATACTGACAAAACAATTCATGAGTTAAACACTTCACTCTGGTGAATGGGGTTTGAGAAATGCCTTCCTTTAGGCTGTGCCCAGATTGAATTATTTAAGAAATAGCTAATAATAAATAAACCTTTGTTTTCTTGTGTCTGAATACAAGTTGGTTAGAACACCAAGGAAAGGATACATCCCCAAAATAAATGCTCTACTGTTGCAGCTCCACACAAGTCTGATCTAGTTCTATGAAAACTGCACTGCATACTGCATGGCTTTGTATTTGAATATGACCTTTTGTATTTGAATATGACCTGTGTTTAAAGATTAATCTTCATGATGTTTATATTAAATGTTAAATAGAAATTTTTTTATGTTTTTCTTGTTCATGAAAAGGGACAAGGTTTTCCATGTCTAAAAAATGTAGGTTGTTAAGGGTTTGTTGTCAATGGACTTTGGTCAATGTAATTAAATATACTTACTTATGTACTATTTTAAGTACAACTTTGAGTTACCTGTACTTGTCTTGAGTAATATTGTCCACCAGGATGAAAATTTGTTTTCTGGCCCACTAGACACAGGAGGTGACTTAAAAAAAAAAAAGACAAGGTCATTAGACACATCAGACATCAGTTCAAATAATGCAGACATTGATCTTGTAAAATACGATGCATGACATTGTTTTATAAGATTATGTTTTTGCTTTTGCTTTAATTATCTATAGAACAGCAGAAGTGTGAAAGGGGGAGAGAGACAGGATGACATGCAGTAAAAGGCTGCAGGTCAGAGTTGAACCCATGGTCGCTGCAGCGAGGACACAGCCTCTGTACATGGGGCGCCTGCCCCACCAGGTGAGCTCACCGGTGCCCTGCATTGCATTGTTAAACACAATTTACAATTTATACATTACATTCTACATGCTTATCCACCTCCCCAACTTCTACACCTTTATTTTCTGCCGCCCTACAGCGAGAACACAATACTTTTACCATAAGCATTGGATGTAAATCAAGGTTTGCAGAATTGTCTAATATGAATGTAATTGCTTTGGATAGTAGGCTGCTTTAACAGGGTTTAATGGCCACCTCTAAACACTAATGCCTTCCAAACACGATGTTATGTGTGGGGAAAAATTACTCTGCTACTTTTCATGCACAAATCATGTATTTACTTTCTTAGACGACTGACTAGCGTAGCTAATTTTATTTTGGTTGAATAGACACTGTATAGTAAATGTGGAATGCACTTGCATGCTCAAGGATCATAATGTTGAAAGTATGCATGAATCAGAGTCTCACTGTCGTGCTTTAATGAGACACAGAAGTAGCACTGCTGTCCTACCGAAGCTGCTGATGGCATATTTTGCTGAAAAATATTCCAGGTATTCTGTTTTTCTCCCTGAACTTTGTCTTGTCATGTTTGAAAAAACTCAGAAACACTTTAATCCACCACCCAGTAGACATTATCTTAACTCTTAAAGTGCTCCTTAAGACTGTCCCATATTATTCTGTTGTAGAGGCACTCACTGATCCATGGACGGCTGTAAATAAAAATTCTTTTATAAATGAATCCATTTGATGTTAAAACACATTCTTCTGTAGCCGTGTCAGAGAGGAATAAATCTTCTTTATACTAGATATGACATTTGGCCATAGAGGTGTGCCATATCCTATTGTTCACAATAATAATGGTATCATTTCTAATATGACAGGAGAAATTCATATTGTGATAATGGCAGTATTCCAACTGACATAATGATTCATACTGTTGCACACCACAACTGAAGACATTTTTGTTGAGTTTTTATTTGAAGGCACACAGTTACATTTGCGCTAACATGTAAAACTATAACACACAGTTGCAACTGTATGTTCTTGAAATAATTCTAAAATATAGATTTTTTAGTATTTTGTCATCATCAAGAATACTGTCATCTCAAAAAAACAAACAAAAAGAAAAACAAACTTAAATATGGTGATATTATTTTAGAGCCATATCGAACTCACTTCTATTTGGCCAATACAGCCGTATATCAGCAAACAAATATATTGGTCTAACTTTTTGATTGCTTTTTGAGGTGAAAAGTGATTCAGCTTTTAAACAGGACAAAGTTATCTACAGATAATAATTTACTGTCTTTTCAAAAGCAAATGTATCCTCTTTGTAAGCATCCTTTAACACGGCAAAAAAATCCCCACCATGCTGTAATGGTCTATCATTGCTCAGTTAAGAAATGAGTCTTAGGTCAAGGTACTCTTCACCTGAAACTGACCACACAAAGCCAGTTTGTCGGGCTGCCATTCTTTTACCATTCAAGACAAGAGCAGTATTGATCCAGAGGATTCTCTTAAGCGCTGTAGTTTGTCCTCTGAGGGTGCAGCTGAAGGCTTGGAATGGAGAAGTAAACAGGCACTTGGTAAATAAAACACCTAGGTCAACATAGCCATTTCACCCATTAACCTGAATCAGGTCAGCCCATTCTGCGAGGTTACTCAATGTGTGTGTGTGTGTGTGTGTGTGTAAGTGGGCAAACCTGTAACTTGGTCAACAAGAGGAGCTTGGTCATTCAGGGGTCAGAAAGGTTTGACATGAACTGACTTTGGTTGGATAAAGCACTAATGGTAGACTTTTTTTGTATGGAACTCCCATTAGATATTTTTTTCACCCCTGTTTCTGTCTTTTAACTTAAACTTTATTTAGATTTTGTCTAGTTTTCATTTATTTAATCTTGCTTTTAAAAAGATCCTGTTAAACTTGGATACCAGTTGATCTGTCATGTCTATCTGCAGACAGTTATGTTTTTCAGAGACTGGAGGTTAAACTAAGATCCTAACTGTGATTTTTGGCTTTACCCATGAGCACATGGCAAGCAAAAAGCACTTCCCCACCAAATCAAGCAAAGGTCAGAGGTGAGGGTCAGAGGTCAGGGAGGTGTGGCCTCAGTGCCGGAGACGCCCCCAGGTTTACACAAGTGTAAAAAGAGTCCATTCAGACTGGCTGCATGGGCAGAGTTTCACAAAGGTCCACTGTGTGGGGCCTATACACACCCCCACCACACACACACACACACCTCCTCCAAGCGCCATGCCTGCACAGGACACAGACAATGGGGAGTCTCTGGTCAGCAGAGCAACATACATGTTAACCCGCAATACTTCTATATCTTCTAACCTAAACTATATATATACATTTATAGCACATTTTACATGTTATATGGTGCTTCACTGTGAATAATGAATAGCTACAAAAGCAAGTGAAACAAAAACAGTATGGTAATAATTTTATTGATGCATTAAATTAATGATTTGAGAACAACTTCACTGGAATTAGACGAGCCAAAGATGCCAAAGAGCCAAAGAGCCAATCAATAAACTCCAACAAACCAACTCCAACGCTCTCTACTACCAACCTCATGTAGCCTATAAAGCCGCCCGTTACATTAATAATTCCATATTTTCTTTCAGCACCCTGAGCACTCTGCATCATTGCACTATTGTTTCACTGTCTACAATTTTTTGTGTGTTGTGTTTTTATATATTTGTGTAGATAGTTGGTTTTTTTGCAATACTTATATCTATACATAGTAGTCAAATGTTAATGGTTACCTTGTTCAGCTTTGTTGTCTTTGTTTTTAGCTGTTACATCCAGTGGCAACCCCAGAAATTTTTCATGAGGGTGGCCTCTATGAAACATTTAATTACAGGGATTCGATTATGCTGTTAAAGTCTATTAACTAGTTGAAAACTATGTCAGTGTGGAGAGTTAAGGCATCACATATTGACATACTTTGGTTTCTTATTTAAACTCAGTATCAGTAATTATCTGATGTGCATGGACAAATACTGGTACAGTTAACATTAAGATTTCCACCAAGATTTTATGTTTCTGTATTATACATGTTAGGTGATTCACTGTTCTTCAAATAAGCTGGTTGAGAGTTTAAGGGACCCCTTTGAAAACTGCCATGCCAAAATTTTGCGTGTCAGAATTGAGCCTAACTTTGGAGCATTATTTAGCAGCCTAACCAGAAACAAATTCCTTTTATGTGTACACACTTACTTGACCACTAGAACTGATTTTTGGGGGACTATTTTCAGTGGTGGATTAACGAGTATTCAGGACAACAGGATGGCGTATGTGGGATTTACTTGAATTGAAAAACACTGCCTGTGCTCATGGTAATATATAAACATGCCTCTTTGTGTAATGCTGTGGCTCACTGATGTGTTTTTGGACAACAGTGGCGGTCTATGGAGAAACAAGTAAAATCAGAAAATACTTGTAAGTAACTTCAGCTCTTTTCATGTGCTTCAGTGCAGTAACAGAAATACAAAATATTCCCATTCTTATGCCTACAACATTTTTGCATTTTTTGATTGTTTTGTTAGATTAAATCACAAGCCACTACATGTTTGGGGTGACTCTTTTTGCCAAATTTGTGCTCCTTAACTTTCTTCATACAGGACAAGTCTGCTAAGTTTTATTTGATCATTTGATTGTTCAAATTATTTTCAGAGTGAAAAGAGAAATCAGACTTTATCATGTGTCAAAAGTATTCTTTGAATGAGAAAACAGCTAATTAACATAAAAAAAGTTAGTGTTGGGTGCTTACTGTGAGATTACAGATCACTGTAGTAATAAATTCAACAGTCATTTATTTTTTAGTACTACCTTTTGTGCATATTCAAGGTTCTTTCTTTTTAAATTGAACCATGTAATATAGAGTTTATTTTCATGTATATATATATATAAAGATATATTTGTGATCACCCCCCTCCTCCACCAAAAATAAAAAAATAAATCTGTGCAGTCTCTGTACAGTGAAAGCACATACATCCCACTGTCGATAACCAACCTCTGAATCACACATGAGCCCCACTGACTCATTGACAGTTAATGGTTACATTTCTAACCTCAGCTATAAACCAAAAGTTCCTCCAGGCAGCCCGTCTCTTCCTAACTCTTGGTATTATTTTAAAGTGCAGTGATGATCTGGTTTTTATAATTTAGCCCTCATCTTCCTTTCCCTCAGTAAAACGGTGGATTATTGCCAGATTAAGGGAGTGCCTTTTTCTTTATCCCTGGGTAAGCCTGCACAGCACGCAGCTCAAAGGTAATGAAGCACTCTGTGATCCGTGCCCGGATGAATCTAAAAATTCCCAGAGCACCACTGTATTTTAAAGGAAATGAGATTTTCCTGAAAGCCCCCTTCAAACCTTTGCTTTCCATTTTGAAGCAGCTATAAACTGTGTGACTACTTACAACCTGGTGCAAGAACACAGACCTGTTGCTGCTCTTCAAAGAAAGAAAATAGGAAGACAGAACTTTGAATTGTAGTGTTTTGTTAGGGAAATGTGCTTTTGTGCTCTTTAAGAATAAACTAAATGGCAAACAGTTATCGTGGCTAATTATAAACTATATCTAGACCTATATTAACACATTTCTTCACCAGAGTGGGTTACATTGTCCTCTAATTGAATTGCGCTTTTATTCATTTGGCACCAGCATCCTTTGTTTTGTCAAAGTTACAATAATACAGTTTTTTCTCGTTGTGATTTGGCTAGATTTGATGAAGCTTAAACCATTTCAGTGGGGTAAATAAGGGCAATGCAGCAGTTGCAAATAGGACACAGATAAGAATAAAACAATACATTATTAAGGAGTGTATATGTGAACGTACTTAAAAACTTGTACTTGTATGGATATGAATGTACTTAAACATTCAGGGTTATACAAAATATTTTTTTTTAAAAACAATTCAACAGATTGGCAAATTATCTACATTCAATTATCTACACCCACCAGCTGTATCACCACGCAGAATGAAGTTTTCACAACAAGATCTGTGGATTATCTCTAGTGAACAGGTCCTGATTTCTGGAAAGAGGCATTTCTGTTGAATTTTTCAAATGTATTTTTGGTACTTTAAGCACCACATAAGCAGAGTGCCATCTAGTTCCACAATATTGGTGAGAAGGCAGACATCTCTTTGGCAGATATCTCTAACACTCTGCAGTTCACATCAAAACAATATATATTAATAAACAGCACTTCAGGTAATAGGAATGTTATGTATTTTTGAATCTGGGATGAACTGTCCCTTTAAGAGAGAAGCTCAAAACCTGCGTTACTGTCACACATCTGATCCCCTGGTCTAGCACTACAAAAGTGGGTTTCAGGCAGTGTTTTTTCAATCTGGCAGCCACTTCTTTTAAAGCAAACTGGGGCCTCCAGTCACTGGAAAACTACTCAAGAATCCAATTCAGAAATCATAAAATAGATGTCTTGAATTTGGAAGACCAACTCAAATCAAAAGTTAATAGCCTTGTTGCAGTTTTTTGTCAAGCCAAAGCAGTTAGCTGTAAGTCACTCAAAGGATCATTTAAGGTCAAAGAAGCTCTTGAACACAGCCAAGAACAATGTTAATGGGACGTATATATAATTATCTGTTAATATTAATGTCAATACTTCCTCCTCAGCACACCGCCACAAACCAGAGCGAGCTGTCGACCACTGCTGATTGATTGAACATGTTGAATGATCTGTTGCAGACACAGAACGACCCCAGCCTCCCTCAGATAGTCGACTCTGACCTGACTTGTCCATAGCTTTCATTTTATCAGCCTCAGTCAGTGAAGTGTTGATGTGAGCCTGAGGCACGAAGACGGCTGAACTCATCATCCTGGATGATGAGGCCCTCCTAGCTTCTTGGTCTTACTGCAGAAGTGTTGTAAATGGTTCTTCTTGTACCACCAAGCAAAGCTCAGATTGATGTATTTTCACCTGGGCTGCGTTCAGCCCTGATAAAACGTAGCAAAACATTTATTGAAACCGAGACGTGTTGAACACCCTATTCTTTTACGCAGGTGCACTGCTATTTAATACAGCAGGGTTTTCATTCCTCCTCATTTAAAAGGGCTTTTTTGGCATGAGAAACATGTGTTTGGATTGCCAAATCAAGTGAGTTTACATGTAAACAAAACATGTACGTACAATAAGTAAAGATCTGCTAAACATTAGTTTATATACATGTCACTGCTGATTGGGTAACACCTCTGACACATCCACCAAACGGATGTAAACATGCCTTAAAGCCTGTTGCACAGCGATTCATAATGTTTCATGGAAACATGTTGTTCAACAGGGGCGTGTCTAAGGAATGCCTTGGAGTGGCCAAACCTGAAATCTGATTGGCTACCCCATTTGAACTGTTTAACAGATAAGCTGAATTTTCATTTATAGGTGCAATTCAGTCTTAAACCTGAGAGGCAGTAATGTATCAGAATCTAATTTCATTTACAAATAAACTGATACAACTTTTAAAAAGTTTTTTAACACAGGATTAATTAATTTTAATTTTGTTGGCAGTTATTATCATGGCCACTTCATCTAATCTTCAAACTGTAATAATTTTTTGACCATGTGAGCAGAACATCTTTCTTTTTTATTTCTCAAAATGTAAACCTGTTGATGGCACTATACAAAAGGTCAGGGGATTAAACAAAATCATTAAAATTCACCATCTGCAAACCATAAATTATATGCAAGTCCATCTAGCACATGTTGAGATATTTCACTGGCTATCTGAAAACGTTGACATGCTGCTGGCATTACATAATGTATGAGGATCAACAATAGGAAACATAAATGTCTACACAAAGGAATCACAAATGTATGAATTTACATACAAATCCTGCTCATATTCTCCTCTTTCTTCTACTGCTTATTTTTTGTCATAATTTTTTAATCAAACAGACAAAAATGAAGTGCTTAAATGTAGTACAATTTGTATTTGGGAGTTTAAGAACCCAAAGTAAGAGCTTAAAAGGAACACTTAAAAGGAACATAACAATAGATATAAAATATGAAATTAAGACATCGGTAAAAAAGAACAGTCTCTAGTCAGTGATCATCATTAAGGCAAAAGTATCAATCAAGTTTAGAGAAGCTTTAAAGTATGCCTCTACAATAAAAGAGTCCCAGAAGTTAGATTAGACTGAACAATAATGAGGTGCCCTGGTTATTGGTCAAGACAAAAAAAAAAACAAGAGGAAAATAAAAGCTATGCTGAGAAACAATTAAGGGTTGTTAATGCACTCCAAAACCATCCAGCTGAGGGTCATTCACCATATCGATCATTAAGGACGTATTATAAAAAAGAACATAAGTGCCACTTGTTCCCAGTGCAGTTTCTTTTGTTTCATGGGTGTTCTTAGTTTCAGTATCTCCAACAAAACTGCCTCTACAATAGATTGAAGAAATTATATTTGAGTCTTTGAAGCCAATGCTTGATACTTTTTTCCTTGCAGTTATACTTCACCCACAAAATGACCATTTGTAAATCAGTTAGTCATGCTGTGTTAGCTTGAAATCTTGAAGAAAGGTTTGTTTTCCCTCATGTATCGTCATGAAAAACTTGGACAGTGAATGCATTGATTTATTGATTGACTGGGGACCATATTTAAAAACAGCTAAACTACATCAAAATATCCCTTTACAAACTGTCACACAACTTGTGCAGTATAATCTTAAGTCTCATTTATCCAATCATATGCTTAGTACGTCCCAAACTCATGCATTCTGCACTAAGACGTTTTTACTAAAAACTGAACTCAAAGTGAACCTAATTTATGCTATTTTATATTCCAGTACAAGGTTATCAAATGTGTTTGGAGAGTACTGAGCATACAGCTGGATAAATGAAACTTGGATTAAACTGCACTTGTTGTGTGAGAGTTTGTAAACAGGTGTGTTGATATAGATTTGCTGTTTTAAAATGTGGTCCCTAATCAGTCAATAAATCAATCCAAATCAAAAGTTAATGTGCACTTTTTTTCCCTGTGAGGCATGCAATAAAAGTAAAGTTTTCCCACGAATTCAAGATCACGCAGCATGACTGATCTATAAATTGTCATTTTATCTATATATAAATGGTAACTTGAAGTATACCTTCAAAAAGTGTATTTCAGCACACAAAAACAGACAAACCTTCATATTTTAGCATTTAGTTTTTGCTTGCAAGCCACTTGACCAAAATGCACATTATTATGCAAGATCCCTACTGAGCAATGGTCAGTCTGCAGCCTGCTAAACTTTTACTGAACATTATGCATTCCAGTGGTAAATATAACCCCCTACTGATCTACTAAACCACTTTTTATAACCTGGTCTCTCTGCAGGCTACTATTGTTGCATGTTATAATAATGAGAAAAGCAGTTAGTATTGTGAAAGAATTTCTTTATTCAAATAATATTTTTAAATAGGGAAAGTTGCAGAACTAGGGCAATACAATAGCATGAAAATACAAGAAAATAGAATTGGTGATGCCACACAGATCCCACCTCCAGCTGCTCCCAGTTTTAATACAGTAAGACTTTGAAAATGAATGTGAACACTTTAAATATCACGATATGCCAGTTCTGAACCTTTTGAGAAGCAATACGTTGATTTATAAGCATCTTTCTGTATTTTTTTTTACTTGCAACAGTACTACTGTCTTTTAAAATATTCAAAAATATATAACAAAATAGCAGGGATAGTTTTTAAAGCAACTTCAGGGTGAATCTTTTGTAGCTGAGGATGGTGGATGAGAGCTGCTGCATTGTTTTTCCCAGCTAACCTCTATATTCACCTGTGCTGTGCTCTGCTGCCACTTAAACATAAGTATACTTTCAATGAATTGATTGAAAATGGTTAGAGGGGGCTCCGGGAGTACACATATTGATTTTTTCCTGCAGGACCGCCAAAGCATTAAGTGTGCCCCTGGCTGGAGTTCGAGAGCAACTGTAGGCTGTATGCATTCAAACAGCTGGAGGGAGGGCAGTGTCGCTCACCTTTCACTGCCACACTGTAACACAGCCGTTTGACATGAGACAGCCCCCTAGGTGTCTCACTTTCTTAGTGTTTGTGTGGCTGGAGCGCAGAGCCGGCTGCCCGCCTGCCTGCTGCTCGTCTGGCTGACTGGCTGCGTTGACGTCAGCGCCGTGTTGATTTGCGAAGGCGAGAGAAGAAAGGAGTTAGTGCGTGTTGAGAGAGCGGGTACTGCGAACTGCCTTACTATGCTGTAGCCCCACTCCCCCTACACTATACGGAATCAAAACGTGCAACTTAGGTGAGTACCAAACCGGGCTAAACGCAGCTGCAGTTTCCCGGCGACAAGTGCCAGACCCGCTTCTCTGCATGCGTCTACCACTGTTTTCTCTGTGTACTTTCATTCACCATGTGGATATTTTGATGCGTTTATAGGCGCCGGGGATCGTTTTTGCTTGTCCCCGTTCAACCTCATGCTGAAGTTAACAGTAAACGCGACTTTGGCACGCAAGTTGGATCCGCGCACCGGAGTGCTAGATGAAAACAAGTGTTTTCCTGATTGCGCTGCAAGGTGTTGAAGTTTGCATTAACGCACGGTAGTCTACTGTAGAGATGTTAAGGTTGACGTAACCCCCTCCCCTCTCTCGGTCTGGTTTAGTATGCTGGAGATCGCAGCTAGAGGACGTGAGGTCTGGCTGTTTCACCGGGAGCCAGACAACATATGACGCTCCCCCACACACACACTCCTCCATGTGACTTTACTGGAGAAATCGCGTTTGCTCGTTTTGATGGAAATTGTGCAATTTTTAGACAGCGACACTGATACCCGTCCTTGTGTCTCCAGACGCACCAGTGTGGCTCATTTAGCCGTGATGACATCATGATGAGGACTGGGGACACTGGTCTTTATACTCGAAACAAACCAAAAAAATCCAATCACTGCACAGTCACACTACAATTGATTGACAGGCAACTAGATGTTTGATTGGTGACTAATAATCGATTTGCAGTTGCACGCGCGGCGTACTGTGAGGTGGGGGAACTGGTAACGGATGCAATGGCAAATTGATTTGTTATCGAGACTGTCTGATCTCTCTCTTCGCCCCCTTTCACTCTTTTTCTCTTCATCCTCTGGGCATCTTTCTTCACATCCTTCTCATTTATTTTAAAGAGCCAGTATTTGAGTGTTCAGCCTCAAACAAAGTCCACCTGTGCGTTGATCGGAGCAGAGCTGGCGTGAATCGGCGAGAGATTCTGGCAGCTGTCTGTCTATACTTTTTTAGCACGCTCAGTGTCTCCCTGATTGTCCCCCTTAGAGACGCCGTACCATTTCGCTTTCGGCACATTTGTGTGTGTCAGTGTGGCTCGTGGTCTGGAATATTGAACGCTGTTTATTCTTGTTGTGGCTGGGTCGCCAAGGCGCGCTATGGCAGACAACTCGTGATCAGATTGATTATGCTGCCTTTCTGTGAAGTCGGCCCAATGTGGTTATTGTCAGCAGTGAGCTCTACATTGTCCTCCAGCGAGGAAATCTCTCCTGGCTTAATGTACTTAATGTAGTGCGTGATGTTTTGCATAATGCATAACGCGCCGTATAATTTGTCTGGTGCGGCTGGCACTATTAACGCTGTCTAGACGCACGTAGCCCTGTCCTTTTTATTAATAGAGAGCTAACAGATGCGATAAAGTCCCCGCACGGCAACTTTAGCCTACATTGTGTCCCAGTGAAGCCACAGCTTTGCTTGGAAACCCACAGAGCGCAACAAGCATTGATCATTTACGGGGCCATAAATCGCAGCTATTGGCTTACCTGTAATAAAGATAATGTCGGGTTTTAGGCATGACCTCTGTTGACTGAGAGGCTGAGCTCAGTTAGATGAGAACCTGTGGTTTCATCATCACCTACCACCTTTTATCGATTTTATCAATGCGCCGAAAAAAACTGCTCAGTGTCCCAAAAGCTTGCAAGAATATTTATTATACACCATCCTTTAATACAAACAAAAGCTCCCTGCATCATTTTCCTCCTGCATGTTCTGATTTAGACTTCAGCGTTTTTTAAGTGCATATCTGGGAATTACTGATATTATTATTTTTTAAGAAAAGTCGTCCTCTAGCTGGAAGGCTGATGATATTTCCTCTTTTTTTTTCTGTGTCTGAGTGTGTGTGTATTGTTCTCAGGCGGGGAGGAAGGAAAAGACATAAACTTCTCTTTTTATTCCCTTTTTTTTAAAAAAGAGAAAAGAAATAAAGCTCTTTGAAAATGAATTGTTGAAAATTAAAATTAGGCTGTTGAACACAATAATGAACAAAGATAAATGAAAATTTCATTATTTTTGTTTGTCATATATTGAATAGATTGAGTAAATAAAAATTGGATATCAATGAGCTCATCCAGGATGTGGGTCAATGAAGGCACTTGGCTTGCAGTCGTTCATTCATTCATTAAGAGTATATATAGACTGTTTATTTAATTGTAACAATAAGGAGAGCATTGTTTCAGTGTGGGTCATGATGATCACTGAACGGTCATGTTAACAGGAGTTGCATTTAAAATATTTAAACATTTAAAATAGTGATCAGACTGTAAAATTTAACCCTTATTTTAGTGTCAGTCAGAGTATGCTGTAAACAGGAGGTGAGCAACATGTTGACCTTAACTTGGACAAACCAGCAGACACATTCATTCATTTGGTTATCCAACATTAGTGAATGAGAGCAGTGCAGGGTTGTTTGTTGCTGAAGCATTTGTGTTTCTTTTGCCTCGTTCTGCTTTCCTTTCCATCCATTTCTGGCCGCTGCTCTCTGCTCCCGTCTGTGATGGGAATACTGAGTAAGATGCTATTTAATTTCAGAAAGGCTGCTGACGGTCTTTGTGAGGCCAGGCAGCAGTAAAAAAAACCACAATTCACACTTGTTTAACTGTGTGTACATCCCCATCAGATAACCCAAATGGAGACATCTTTTTAACATAACATATGTCGGAGTGATTGGTATGCAGGGTGAGCCTGTTGGACGGCTCGCAAATTGTCTCTCTTCAGAAATCTACAGTCAATACTCTCCGCTGATTTTGAGAACAATGCGACTGCACAGAGTGTTTACCATCCCTGCAGGATGTTTGCAATTTGAAACTCTGCTGGCTTCACACTTGCCATTTACAAAATAAATAGAGGCATTCTTTAAATAAATGTATTGACAAATTCAGTGCATTTTGTTTTTACTTTTAGTATGTGAATACTTTTGTGGAAGATAATTTTTTGGGGATCTTAATTTAATTTCATATCTTTTTCTTTTTCGGATTCAATTATAAAATAACAACTCATTCAATTTTTGAGAAATAAAAATACTGCATTGTGGATTTGTTCTGCACATGTTTACTGTTACATTAGAATTTACCAGAACTGACTTTTTTTCATTCTGTTTCTCCACCCAGGTTTCATCTTGTTTACAAAGATAGCTAAAAACACTGCTGAGCGGAAGGCGAGCCTCATGAGTCGGCCTCGTGGATTGCATCGACATTATGGATTTAACTAAAATGGGTATGATCCAGCTCCAGAACCCCAACCACCCCACTGCCCTGCTGCAGAAGGCCAACCAGATGCGTCTTGCCGGGACTCTGTGTGATGTGGTCATCATGGTGGACAGCCAGGAGTTCCACGCTCACCGGACTGTGCTCGCCTGCACAAGCAAAATGTTTGAGATCCTCTTCCACCGCAGCAGCCAGCATTACACCCTGGACTTTCTTTCACCAAAGACTTTTCAGCAGATTTTGGAGTATGCTTACACTGCCACGCTCCAGGCCAAGGTGGAGGATTTAGATGACCTTCTGTATGCAGCAGAGATCCTGGAGATTGAATACCTGGAAGAGCAATGCCTCAAGATCCTGGAAACCATCCAGTCCTCAGATGAGAACGACGTGGAGGTGAATGTTAACGACGGGAGCACAGAGGAGGATGATGAGCGCAAAGGCCACAATGGAGCCAAGAACTCCAAAAAGCATTCCATGGAGAGCCCCTGTCTGTCAGGTACCCAGCAAGCCGCCATCATGGCTGGCATGGTGGACCAGAGTCCCTCGGTCTCCACTTCCTTCGGTGTCTCCACCCTGAGTCCCACCAAAGCTGCTGTGGACAGCTTGATGAGCATCGGCCAGTCTCTGCTCCAGCAGGGCTACGGCGGTGAACATCTCATCCACGGCAACTCCCACCACATGATGACTGAGATCAAGACAGAAATGATGCAAGTGGACATGGGTGGCAATGGACATGACAGCCCTTCAAACATGGAGTCCAGCGCCTCCAGCAATGGAGAGCGAAGTGGGGAGGACAGGAACAGAGATGGTCCGGGAACACCAACCAGGAGCAGCGTAATCACCAGTGCCCGTGAGCTACATTACGTCCGCGACGAAGGCATGGGCGACCCTCAAGCTGATGTCAGCCAGATGGGGCTGGAAGCAATGGCTGGAATGACGGAGAAACATCTGGCCTCGCTCTACTCCCTACCTGTCAATCATAAATCAGATGCCATCATGTCCATGCCAGCATCCATGGCCTCCGCTCTCCCCATGTCCCCTGCCCTGGCAATGTCTATGGACTTCAGTGCTTACGGGGGACTCCTGCCTCAGAGCTTCATCCAGAGAGAGTTCTTCAGCAAACTCGGGGAGCTGGCGGTGGGCATGAAACCAGACGGCAGGAACCAGCATGAACGTTGCAATGTTTGCGGTGCAGAACTACCAGATAACGAAGCTGTGGAGCAGCACAGGTAAGCCAAGTTTTCTTATGAGTGGCTGCTTAATTGTTTTGGCTTCGAAATTTATGGTCCTCTTCAGCCTTTCAGCACAGCTGTTGTTTTTTTCCCTTTTCAATGAATCACATTTTTAATGGTTCATGCAAGATTACCGAAGCAGTTTGCTTTATGTTCTGAATTTCTGAACACCTTCTTAATAATATCTTTTAGTAACACGATTGCTCTGGGTAACAGGGATTCAATTATAAGACCTCTCAGGTGTAAGTCACCAGTTTTTGATTTAGGAATAAAAAAACTATACATCTGTATGAGGCTTGTTTGGTGTCCCCCTTTCACACTTAGCTGTCCTGTCCAATAAAGGTAAAAAAAAAAGCCCCCTCAAATAATGTTAAAATAAAAAAAAATCAGTTTAAATAAATAAAATTGGTTTTACTAAACTGAGATAAATTTTTAATGGTGCAACCAAGCTCTGGTTAATTTGAAATCTGGATTTACTCATTTTAAATCTACTTTTATTAAACTCTGATAAGAGCTTTTCTTAGATTAAATTAATTGTTATTGGTGCAACCCAGTCTTAAACTAAAATGACTCATTTTGAGACAACTAACTAAATAACCCGTCCACACACATATAATGTATGAGTAAGTGACGTTCTCTGACGGACACAAACCTTAGTTCTTTGTGGCTCCGGCCCGGAGATCCACTCTTTCAATAAGCCTGTCCAGGTGACTGCCGAAGCAGTGCTGTCGTAACATTGTCTAAGACCATTAGTCACGCCTTACAAGATGTGGGCGGCAGCTATCACACACACTTACCAAAGTGGTACCCCCTCATCCTGGACCCAACTCACCTCCCCTTTCCCATAACTGCACAAGGGGGGCCCTTATTAGCCTGATAATTGGAGTAGACGGTCAGCCCAGGAAATGAGTGCTGAACCTGGGCTCGGAGACAAGGAGGTAGTTCTAGGACAGGAGTGGCAGTAAATCAGTGCAGCAGAGCTATTTCAATCAATGCGTAAAAATAAATCTAAAGGCCTGGAAACAGAATTCTGAAACTCACCTGTTGCATTTTGTGTATATATTTCATTGCATTTGTCTCTGCATGTGTCATAATTGCGAAGCACCTTGTTGCATCACTTCTTTGTCAATTTTGCACCGTCAGAGTGCTGTTTTTTTTTTTTTTGACCAGAGGGTTTTTCTGACTTGAAGGCCACCTTCTCACCCTGTAATGTTTGCTCAAATCAATAGGAATGCACAGTGGTTAAAGTTCACTCAAGGATTTGAATCCCATCACCCATCCCCTCATACTTGAGCCAGTAAATTGGTATGCATGGGTAAGAGCTGCTGGACTGATGCAGTCCGTGCTCCTCTGTTTTTAAGTCTGTCTCAATGTTGTCTTTAGAAAATACTGAATTTTACAGAATGGCTTTTCACCCCAAAGAGAAGCGTCCTTGTATACAGCCTTACACCAATTCTCGTGCAGTGTTTTAACTCTGTTTTATATGAGTGTGTGTCAGATGAATTGCAGTTTTTTCTTGTTGGCAATTACTTCTAATAGTGTACAAATTTGTGTGGCCTTCATCATGAGTGCTCATTGAAAACACCGCACTGACACAATGTGTCTTTAAAAAAAAAAACCCAGCATCTGTAGAAGTGAATTTTGTACCGCTTCTGATCAGTTCTTCCAAAGCAGGCTTTAACATGCGCTATATAGCTTCTGTGTAAGATGCAGTTTAATGCAGTCTCACTGTGTTAAAGGACAGGCTACACTAGTCTCTGTCTTGAGAAAAGTCTGGCGTGTGAAATGGTTGCCTGTGTTTCAAGAGGAATTTCATCAATTCGCTCAAGCTGGGAAATCTTGTATCAAAGGAGATTTCCAAACCGTTTCATGCATTGATCTTCCCGCCTCTCCCCATAGCATACTAATGGGTTAATTTAGACTGGTTGATACACTGACACGACACTGTTTAATATTGTACGCGCTGTCCTGACAACCTCCTGAAGTGTAGAAATCAAACATTGCATCATCCGCTGTCTGCTTTGCCATCCGCACATGAAAGGTCTGCTGTGCTACTCCGAGATGCTTGATAATTCAGACGCTCTTCGTGTCCTCACAAATTCCAGTGTGGGTCATTTGATAGCATATCAAGTCCGTGCTTCTTTTTTTTCCCCCTGTGTACGGCCTGTCAAGCTGGCTGAGTCTTTTGATGTGAATCAAGATGTTTTATTTCAGACGAGCGGAGTCGTGTTCCCTTTGACTAATTACACATCATTTCCCCACAGCCACTGTGTCAGGGTCACCACTGCCTCTGCAACAAACACATAAAAAAGTTGGCAGAGTTCACTTGGTGCAGGCAGGTCAAGTCAAACATGAGTGTAATTGTTTCCAGATGTGGCACAGGTCGTTGGTGTGAGGTGTCTGTGTGTGCGCGTCGATGTTAAAATGGACACACCAGAAAGTACCCACTTCCTGTATAAATTTAGTCTCTGCTCCCTTTCATTCCTCCGTGCCCTGGATTGTATCATTAAAAAACACCCCACTCAGACTAGATTCATTGTTGGCTCCACAAGTGGTGTGTGAGGAGTCACCTATGGGTGCAGAAATATGTCGATAAGATGCGCAAGAACAAAAGAAGCTATATGAAAACAGGCTGAGTACCAAATAGAGCTGCAGCAATAAGTTCATTGACAAAAAAGATAAATCGCCGATTCTGATCTTAGAATATGTAATTTTTTATGCAAAATTGGCAGAAAATGCTGTTTTCAGCCTCTCAGATATTGAGATTTTCTGCATCTCTCTGTTTTATATTGTGTTAAACAGAAAATCTTTGGGTTGCATCCTGACAAAACAAGACTGGACTAAACTCTTACTGTTTCCTGAAATTTTATAGACCAAACGTTTAATCAGTTAATCAAGAGAATAATCTGCAAATTTCTAGATAATGGAAATAATTAATTGCAGCCCTTAGTCTCGAAACACTTTTTGATAAAGATCAAAATCCAGCAGTATCAAAACTGTAATTGCACGTTTGGTCGCATTTGTAATTTTTATTTTATTTAGCTAATTTTTGACAACTTTATACAGGTCATGTTATTATATGGTTGCTTATGTTTAGACAGCATGTTATATTAGAGAACAGTGAGAAAATGTGCTAGACCTGCATAGGTATTAATTAGAACAGCAACAATTATCAGTTGACAAATAAATGATCACCTATCTGTTTTGATCATTGATTAAACATTCAAGTAAATTCTTATAGGCAAAACTGGCAGAACATGCTGTTTAAGCCTCTAAAATATGGAGATTTCTTGCATTTTTCTGTTTTTTCTATTATACTAAACTGAAAGTATTTGGGTATTGGACAGATGAAACAAGACATTTAAAGACTAGAATTTAAAATAAAAGAAATCTATGCCAATAAAATGCACAAGAGATGCTACCTTTAAGTTGGGCTGGGTGTTGAAAGTATTTTGTGCATAATATCAAAATATAGCATTGCATGTCTAGTCAGATTTGTAATTTTGCTCATTTTAGTCTGCTTTATGTAGGTCAGGTTATCATATGATTGCTTGTGTTTAGATAACATGTAATATTAGAGACTCTGGCTTCTTTAAAATAAGATATCAAAAACCTATTAACAGTAATGAAACGCTAGTATTGTATTGGCACCAGTACAGCAAAACTGTATGAAATATCCAGCCATATCTTTACCTTTCAAAGAAATATATGAAGCTGAGGAACCACACATTATAGTTGCCATATAGGTTGAGTGAATCTACTGTAAGCAATCTGACCGCAACAACTTCACCCATCTCTCCTCCAGTAGTCCACCCCACCTCCTCCCCTCTGACAAGCCCCAGATTTATTTCTTAAAGGAAGCCCAGGGTGATTGTTGTTAATGCTTCAGGGAGACAGGATTACAGCAATATTTTAGTAACCCTTGCACTGAGAAAATAATCAACACAGGAAGGGCCTGAGTGATTATTGGGAAAATAAATGCATGATGCAGGGGGCTAATTCTGCAGTGGCGGGGGAAAGAAGAAGAAAAAACCCACCGCTGCTTGGTATTCCAAACACAGCATCCAATTCACGGGAACTAGCTTTGGGTTTATCTCTTTCACTTAATCGTCCATTCTCATGCAAATGACTGACCCTCGCTGTAATGTACATCACATAAGTGAAAAAAGAGCCTATTTTAAAGGAGAGCTTTTCCAACATATAGCCATTAAACATACTGATAACCATCAATGCTTTAACTCTGGCTTTTCATAATATAGCCGGTGGTTTTTTGAAGGGAGGAGAGGGGGTGCATGAATACGACAAGTCAATGAATTCCTCTCCTTTCTGTGTCTGCTCATGTTATTTTTAGTATTGATGGAGTATTGGGGTATGGGGTGGGAGGGGTGGAAATAGTCAGCCTTGCATTAACCTCCACACGCGCACACACTCATGTGTTCATTACTTTTTTTCACACATTCCCTTCAGCAGCAGCAGCAGTCAGCGCTCACTCTTCCATTTCCTCTGCTTTTGTGGCAAAGGGGTACGGAGGGTGCTCTAATACCCCGGGCCCCAGGTGTTTAAACAGTGGGCCCAAGGCCCTTATCTGTGCATATCAGAGTGGGACAGATAACCCTTGGCACTCCTCCTCAGTAAACCAAGAGCAGATTGAGCACAGATAGCGGCCTATAGTGTTTGTTGCAGGTGCAGATGTATGTGCACACACACATATACCCTGCACGTTAAGGTGAGGCCAGCGGAGGGTATACATGCAGTATACCTACACACTGACACATGTGCTTTAGCTGCTATCAACCATTAACCACTGCTTTCTAACTATGCATTCATGCCATGAGCAACTGGGTAATAAGTGGCTTAGATAAAGTGCAACAAAAGGGTGATAGATTCTAAATCTTTACTTGCATAAGATTTCATTTTTTGAAAATTCCACCTTATCTCTTGGATCGGCAGATCTTCATATCACATATCATCATATTTGAGACTAATCTCTCCATTAAGGAGATGCTAAAGCTTAAGGAAAGGTTTTGCTGCAGGTATCTGTCACTAACAGTGGTGCTCCTTTCCACTTCCTCGTCTATTCTGAGTTCTGCCGAGATGCCATCCTCTTATCCCTCTATTTATTTGCCAGAGCTATAGCCAACAATTGACAGTTAATAGAAAAACCTGTCAAAAAATTCAACTTTACGATCAACTTTTCCAAACCACAAGAGAATGTGAGAATCCACACATTGGCTGACTTTTCTGTGGGGATCTGTAGGAAATAAATGGACATTTGGTGTTGCTGCTTGTGGTTTGAAAACTATGTTAGGATGAAAAAAAAGCACTGCGGCACCCATTTTCACCCACAGTAGCTGTGACGGTTATCAAATAGTGATGTCCAACTGTGAAACACTAAACAGATGCAACACAGGCCAAGTGATAGTAACTCTTACGATCTCTGTTCTCTCTCCATTTACTCCTAAATTAACACCACCTAAATTAAGAATTCATTTATGTTATTTTCATGTTCCATGATAGTTCATTTAATATTTGTGAACATGAGTTACTCTCTCAAAGTCAAGATAGCAGAGAAAAACGTCTCAATTTTGTCATCGTCATAAAGTACACTGTAAAAAAAAAACTGTTTTAACTTAGTATCAGGGCTGACTTAAATTTTGGCAGAGTTTAAGAAGACAAGTTAAATCATTTAGGGTTGCAGCGATATGCCAGTTTTAAGGCGTACCATGATATGAAAATTGACAATTATGATACTGTATACATTTTCATATCTATGATATTGAAAAAAACATGCAACTGGACAGAAAATCTTACCTCAATTTTAGTTATTTTCAAAAGGGAGACTTTTTATATGTACTGCCATTAAAATAAAAAAATCTTAATTATAATGATAAAACATTTGTTCAACCAAAACTAACCCTTCTGTTTCCATTCATTTAAGGTACATTTTGACTGGTTATAATTCTGTAACACAGTGATATTGCAAAATTGCGATATTTGCTTAGACCATTATAGTACTATTAAAATTTCATACAGTTGCAACCCTAGAATCATTACAAAATTACCCCAGCTTGTCTTTATAACTCAGTTGAATTAAAATTTCAAGGCTCGACACTGGCTTTTTTTTTAAGTTAAACAATTTGTTTATTTCTAAAGTGTATGAGGTCTGGAGCTACGTCATAGGCAATGAATAGGAGCCTAATTTTTTGGACCCACAAAATGTTTTTTCTCCTTCTTTTATACCCAAATGGACTTTATTCTATTGTAGGACTTTATATCGCAAATTTGAGTTTTAGCCCTCTACTTTTGGGAATTTGGAGAAGTGTTAATTTCTACATATATTTTTGGATCGTGTTAGACCATAGAAATAAAACGTTTCGACTTTGAAAATGGACATAGTTCCCCTTTAATGTCGTCATACATAGCGCGGACCCCCGTCAAGCTCAATGGAAGGCTCTGAATCTGAGCATCCGAGTGCCTACAAGGGTCCGTTTAGGTCTGTGTGACTAATTCCATCAGACATCTGTGCATGATGACCAAAATGTATGACTATTCGGACGGATGTGTGCTAGAAAATTTTAATTTTGTTGTCGCATTTTGATTTCTAGTGCGCATGTGTGGAATGTATCCACAGTGTAGTCTGGGCAGAATCGCATGTGCATCCGCCGCTGTCTGCTTCCAGCTGTTCATGTCTGCTTATATTTTAAGTATATCAGGGCTGCTCAATTTCAGAGAGTTTTCCTCTGTAGAGGAGAAAAAAGAACTGTACTAGGAAAAAAATTATGGATTATAGTGTTTGAAGCAGGTAGTCATTGCCTCGGTCTTGCTCTCTGTATGCAAGCATGCATCACCTTTAGTCTGGAATAAAATATCTCAAACTAAAACTAATGCAGCCTCAAGCTCATGATCCTAACCTGTAAAACTGTGCAAGCATTTTCCTGCTTCCTGAAAGAAGCCCGTCAACAAAGCATCCATTACATGGCAGTGGATTACCCTCTATTTGAAATCACTCAGTGAGCTAAGTCTCCCCGGCTTGCACTCAGAGGTACAGTACATGCTGGTGTAATAATCCAAAAGCACAAAAAGCCTCACTCGACGAAAACACCTCTCCAAGAAATACCTCAACTACAGACAACAGCGTAGGGCTTATTCAAGTCTGGCTGCCACATCGTCTCTCTTTTTATCCTCACACAGGTGCTTTTTTGCCCTTATTGGAGGTGCGGTGTTTGTTTATGCCCCTAAGGAACTGGCGCTTTGACCGGGCCCACGGTGATAGCCGCAGCTGAGGCAGCTGCTGGCTGAGGCCCAATTATAGACAGGCTTTAAAAGGCTCTGGTTGAACCGTAAAGATTTACACCGCCATCGCTCTGATCTCAGATCTGGGCTCTGTCCTCACTGTCAGGATAGGGAGATGTATCGATTAAAGACTTAACACAGGGGGCTACATCATGTGGAATGGACTATACACACACGCACAAACGCACACACACTCACCTTGGCACAGATCAAGCATTTTATTGTCGTGCAGTCTTGCAGTCATCATCTTAAATCTGGTGCTTTTTTTTAAGGAATTGAGATGTTTTTTTGGAATGGGAGGGAAAACAGAAGGTGGTGAGGGTCTAATATCTAGACAGTGGCTATGGCAATGGAGGGAGGCGATCTAATCAGTAGTCTGATTAGATCGCCTCCCTCCCTGAGATAAGAGTGGAGGGAGGTGCTTGTGCAATAAAAGTTAGCAGCTTGACTTGGTGCGACCAGCTGCCTCTGTGTGGCTAACAGCGCTCGGCAGACGTGGCCTTTGCTGATGCGGTCTGGCAGGGTCTGCTATGAAACGAACACACTGAGGCCCCTATCTTTTGTCCCCGTGGGGGCCTTGTGGTCTGGAGGGAGGGATAAGGATAACATACTGTACTGGAAGTTAGCCTTGTGTGTGTCCGTGTGTGTGTGTTTTTTGGTCGTGTTGTGAGGGGGGGGCTCAAGGGGAGTACTAATTACAGCCAGTTATCAGGTGACATGCAAATGTGTTATCGGCTTTAACTTCCTGATGTCTATCTCGAGGCCCAGAAGCTGCTGTGAGTGTTGGCAGGGGAAGAGGTTGTGCCACTCTCTCTCTGTGAGTGAAATTCAGTGGGGAGATTTTTTTTTTTGTATTTTTTAAACCTTTATTAGAGTTTCAGATCTTCTTTTAGGTCGACTTTCTTACTGTATTAAGGTGCATGCATCATTGTCAACTTTCCCATTAAAAAAGAAAAAGTCAATAGAATTAGAATGATCTGGCCTTAAAGCTGAGTGGGTTTTAGTTCTAGTTCATAGAGCCCTGCCTCTGTTCTCCTGGACCTGAACGCTCTGGGTTCTAATCCCATCGATATCCCATTAGCATCCCCTCTCTGGGTCCCCGCCACATGAAAGAAGATGTGTCGGTTCCCCCTCTCTGATTCTATTGCTCTGGCAGACCGTAAGGAGGACGGCCACAATGAGCAAATGTGCTAGAGCCAAAGGGCCAACCCAAGTGTGCTCACAAATGTCCTGTGGGTGTGTGCGCGCGCAAGTGTGTGTGTGTGAAAAAGCTGCCACCTCAGAGGCCCCCTAGCCTCCCTGGGAAGTATCAAACCAGAGCCCTCCGCGGGCTTCCAGCGAGAGAGCTTCTAATTAGCCTCTTTGTTGCCACTTGAATGGTTTGCCAGAGATTGGCAAGGGGCCCCAATGGAGTGATACCAGCACGCTAAGAAGCTGGTCATAAAAATTACCCCCCATTCTCTCCACCGTCACCTGTCACAAAGGAGCTCTCAGGTAGGAAACTGAGGCTAGAACAGCCCCATGTGAGCATTTAATTCAGCTCTTCTGAGCCCGACGAAACATGTTTGCTCAACAGGTGAATGCTCGGTTAGTGCTAGCTATCTGCTCATGAGCTGGGAGGGTCTCTGAATGAAAATTAATCAGCCATCATAGTTTCTGATAATTCATGTTATTGGTAATGTACACTTAGAATGGGTCATTATACTGCTGGTGAATTGCTGAAAAGGTGTCAACTTGACATAAATGAGAAAATATAATTAGCAATGAATGACTAATGTTTCAATTATAGAAAGGGCAAATATACTGAATTCTATTGGCAGTGCAAATAGATAAAGAAGTTGTGCAATAATTATAAAGTAACATTTTTACATCAAAGCAAAGTTTTGTTTTCATAGGATATATGCAATCATAGGATATATGAGAACTCACGTTGAGACATCTATTCAAGATATCAATACTTGTTTTACTATATGTCAGAAATTATTTTGAGTCATTATAATTATAAAAACTATTTGTGTTCAGACAATAGTCAAAAGAATTTGAGTGAAATATTTAAAGGCAGTGCATGTCAATTTTATGCTTCTTAGCAATTAGCATGTTAGTTTACTCACTACTAGTAATAATTTCACATTTATTATTGACTGTCACCCCAAAATGCCATTTTAAAATTGAAAATTTCTTTGCATTAATGGGTAGAAACTAGTTTCATGTAATTAAATTACAAAATGAATTTAATTGTAATCAGTTACAGTTCCAGGGAAAAATATGTAATTATATTACAGTTAATAATCAGAATGTTGGTGATTATAAAGGGCTTCCATCTAAATATATTCTTTTTTTGGTTGATGTTTATAAAACTTTTATTCTGTTGCTTTGCATCTTTTTTCCATGCAAGAACGCCTTTATTTGTCATAGCCTATTTCTGGATGTTTTTCATTTTTATTTCCCGGTCTAAAACATTTTTAGAAAAGTAATTAAAAAATAATCCCATGTAACAAGTTACCTTGATAGAGTGATTAAAATAGTTACATTACTTTATTTTCAACAGGATAACTAGTAATCTGTAACGTATTACGTTTCAAAAGTCATCTTCCAAACACTCCGCACTTGGGACCCTGAACCGTTGACGAATTTAGGTAACATTGGTTCAGACACAAATAAATCATTTACTACCAAACAAGAACATCATTGCATTATCACAAAGCAGCCCATCCGCCTGTGAGCCCATTGAAAATGCTGTCAGATCTATACTTGTGGCGTCTGACATGCTGCTCGGTGAGCGTCGTGGCAGGAGTGCAATGAATGTCAAGGCGACTTGGAGCTTTAGCGCCGACCGACACGTTTTAAGCTCCGCTGTAATCCAGGAGGGATCAGTTGGGTAAATCATGGCATAAAGCTTAAAACCATAATTGATTTATGTATTTGCTGACCGAAGACGCCCAGAGAGATTACCAGAGGGAGAGAGCTGATGATGGATAGGTTGGCCCCCTCACACAGGCTGCATGCGAGGTGGGGGTTGATTCAATTGAAGGGAGATTTGTCTGCTTGAAGAGCAAGAATGTCTGAAAAACAGAGTGTGAGTCAGAGAAAACATGCATATATCATCAGAGGTGTATTTACAAAACCATGTCGGTATATTTCTGTGTTTTACAGGACCTTTTCTCTTCAGCTTTGAATTGAATTGTGAAATTACCAATAGCTGAATTAAGCTTAATTGTTTTAAAATTATTTTCAAACATGAAATTGTGCTTTTGTGAAGCTGATAAAAATGTTGCATCCCAGCTTATTTTATTTAAGAGTTTTCCATAGTAAATGCAGTATTGACCAGCTTTGTAATATATAATCAGTTCTATCTGTTGTGCATCAAATTCATCCATTGTACTCACATGGCCAGTATCTCACGCAAAACTAAAAACCAAAAACTTCCCCATCATATCTTGCAAAAATGGATTTCTATTTCTACTTATAACTTTGACTATGCGACTAACATTATTAGGTCAAGTTTAGCTTAACTTTGGGAGATTAAAGTGATTTTTTTATGCACAAATCTTGTATTTTCATTCCATGTAAACTTGGTTTCAAATCTAGAGTATATCTATACACATAATTATTCAAATTTAAAAATTTTAAAAAATGTAATTAAAAACAAATACTGCAAAATATCCCATTTTAATAATTTGTTTGGTGTAACTGTTCAGTTATATTTTCTAAAACGTTTCTATCCCTACATTACAGTCTGGTGCTAGTGTGTGTGTGTTTGATTCAAGTGGAAAACCCTAAGTTTCTGTTATTTTAATTACATTTATTCTTTTTTTGTTAAACACAATACAATTCAGTATAGAAATATTTTAATTCTATCCCTCTATCCTAAAAGTATCAGATTTAATGTAAAATTGTAGATTGTAAACTCTGTGAATGATAAAAGCCCCTACGTATTCATTGATGTTACTGATGACATCTTCCATCAGTGGTAGCCACAGTAATTACAGTGTTTTTTTATTGTGATGAAAAGATGAAATATATTTAAATGTTTACCATAATATCAGACTTTGTCTGTGATAATATTGACCACTGCCTGGAAGATGCCAGATTATGACTGAATAAGTGAATATCAGTGTTACCTTAATTGACATCATAATTTCCAGATGTTTACTGCTGGTATTTGACAGAGAACGTCATTCGATTGGTCAGACAGTTTTCCTGCCCTAATCAGCCCATGAATTTCTCTCCTGACACATCATGAATCCTCTCTTTCTTGTTTACTGCTCGACTGTCAGCCGTCTCCAAGGTCTCTCTTGACCGCTTCCAGATTGTTTTGTGTTTGTCTGTTTGTCCCTGGGCCCCGAAAGGCGAGAGTGGGATAGTAAAAAACGGAAAAAAAAGCCATTCCATTTCCTGGACTGATCACTGAAGCGGGTGGCTCTGACATGTCATGACTCAAACAGCATCATTTCTGCCACTCCTGTCTCGCCGCTGACCTTACAAATGATGCTGTAGGCTCCCACCATATGCCATTAAGCATGGTGTAAAACAGGATGGGGGTTTTATCCCCCTCATACGAGCAGCAGCACCCAGGCACCCTCTGCGGTTTTCGCTCCCCGTTCTCACCTTTCGGAGAAGAAAAGCAGATTACAGCGGCAGTTTTCTCTCTGATGGTTTTGTCCATATACTGTCTTTTTTCTCCTTTTCCTTCCCTGCTTGTGTTTTATTGCCTCCTGTGAGTGTTGGTCTGAGGCGAGGAGCTGGAGCTTCCCTAACAGGTGTTTGGGTGCTTATCGCCCACGTCTGTGCCCTTATCTCTGGCCCTCAGCTTCCTGCATCCTCTCTCTTGCATGCCTCAGAGTGGGGATATATTTCACTTAGCCTCTGACCCGAAACCTTCTTCTCTATCTCTCTGGGTCTCTCTCCCTCCCTCTCTCACTCACACACACACACACACTCACACACACCGAGAGGGGCTGACTAGTCAATAGACAGGACGAGGCTGTGAAGATATTTCATCACCATCACCTAACTTGACTTTAGTTTTTTTTTTTTTTCCCTCTTCATCATAGTACTCATAGCCAGCAAGAGATCCTAAATTTAAAGATTCTGGAAGATAATTAAAACAAGGCTATCACAGGGTTTGCCACACATACATTTTATTTGTGGCGGCCTGCCACGATTAAAACATCTGCTGCCACAAATAGATTTTCTATTTTTGGATCATTCATTTTGAGCACTGTTGGAACATATATACTGTTCAGTTAAGCATTTCAATGGGGTCCCTTGACCTCTGACCTCAAGATATCTGAATGAAAATTGGTTGTGTGGGTACCCCTTTACAGACATGCCCATTTCATGCTGGTCCAATGCAGTTTTTTCTGCCATTTGATTCCTAATCAAGACAATATGGACTTCATGACAGTTTTATAATGCAAAATAATGGAATTTAAAAGGTGATTTGACAATTCAATTAATTACAATTAACTTTTGAAATTCTGCCATTAATTTAAATTTAAAATATTAATCATTTGACAGCCCTCATTTTTATGATTATGAAATTGTATTTATTTTTGTGTTGATGGACTAATTAATCAATCAATTTATCATTTCAGCCCTAAATTATACATATTAATTGTGTGGGCACACAACATCCTGAATATAAACATATTTTAGAGAATCAAGCGTTCTCCTCCAGCTGATTGATCTAGAAAGAAGCGCTCGCTGTTGAATTAAGTGGAAATGTCTTAGTGGCTTCAGCACAGAGTGAGCTTTGATGGTGTTTGGAGCTGTGAGTTTGATCCAGCATTTTGTCAGAGTGATTGGTCTCAGGCTTTAGCCCCACCTCCACATTCCCTCCATCCTTCCCTGCTCCCAAGTCTCACACAGGGACAAAGGCTAAAGTGTCTGTGGGATGGGGTTGTGATGCTGGTTTGGAGGGGGTTGACCCCCTCGGAGGACCTGACAGGGGCCCTTCTTTTTTTTTTTTTCCTTTTTTTTTTTCTAATCCCCATTCTGAGTGGGCACGGAGGGGAGAGAGCGCACAGTCTAACACCCATGAGAGAGTCTATTGTGAGCGGTGGGCTCTGTTACAGTAGGATGGATGCAGGGGTCTCAGGCCCAGATACACGCCGAGGGTCAGCCAGGGCCCCGTTATTTACAGTAGGCCCTTTCATTGCCCGAGTGAAACAGGAGCCCATGGTGGAGGTGGAGGTGGTGGGAGGGCTTCTGGGGACGACCACTGTTTGTGCTCAGCCAGGCCTCCACTGTAGGTCAAAGAGCACGGGGGTGGGGCCGCTGGGGTTACAGACCTGACTTTTGTCTGTGCGTTGGGGGAGTGCTGCTTCATAGGGGAAAAAGAAAAGGTAGGAGGGGGTTGGCTTCAGAGAGAAAAGGCGGCAGTGATGACTTGGACACACACTTTTTTGTGATGTGACATAACTTGAGGAAAAAAACAACATTGCATGTCAAACTGGGATTTAAATACTTTTCTATTTGTATCACCTGGTAATTTAATATTGGTACTAGGACTGGGAGATAAAACAATAACCTTAATATAATTTTCCTCCATAGAGATAAACAAAAAATTACCAACCACTATTAATAATAATAAGAAGACAGCGAGACCAGGGGACTTCCCTGCCGGTCACCTTTCAGTGACCACTTATGAGTATGGCAACATTCTAATGTTATAACAACATTAAATGAGAATAACGTTATTTTTAGTGTGATTGTTTTGGCCACAGATAACATCACACCGTGACTGAATTCTCCACATAATGTTAGCTACAATCACTGTAAAGTTTACTCATATATATTGCTGATGGGGAGTAAGCAACTTAACGTGACTGACTAACCGGCTATTTCATATAAAGATATGATATAACGATTACGTAAATATATAACGTTTTTAAATTGACATGTCTGTAAACATGATTTTTTTGTCTCTGAAATGGCAGTAGCCTTTCAACGCTACTTAACTGCAGAAATGAAAGTCTATGGGTGTAAAACCCATTATTTTGTAGATTTATTCTGTTTTCATTGTCGCTGAAACACTTACAAAATGTGTAAAACCATTTGCTGCTGAATGCTGGCAAATGTTTGTCACGTTCTGACAATAAATAAGTTTAAACCATAATTAACCATATGATTCCTTCAACCTTCACTTAGGAACAAAATCAGCCCTTAGATAAAAAAAGAAATACTAATGATTTGACTTTTTTGGTAGATAATAATTGATATCGTCCAATATGAAAATTTTATATTGTGATTGTCATTGTTAGCCAAATCGCCCAGTCCTAACTTGTACCAAAATGCAGCTATCATTTCAGCAGTATAACCAAACCCTCCAGCTGATTGAATTTTCTGGGACTTTTTGTCATTGATGTCAGCAAAATTGACATACAAAATTGTTTTAATTGCAGCTCTAGCTATTAAAAATTAGAGTCTTTCAAATCTCAATTAGTATTTGCAATGAAAAATCATAGGTCAGAAAAAACAGGCTTGATTAGGGATGAGAACCCGCTGCAAGTGTAAGAACTCAATATGTGTTTTTGTCAGGGTGTTGCTCAAAAAAGTGAAAATCCAACACCATCACAAATGACTGCACGCTCACCTCAATTGTCCTGAAGTGACTCCGTGACCTACATAAGCACAGCGCATAACTTGACCTGCTATAGAAGCTAAAGAAACATACACACTAAAAGAAAAAAAAAGCTTTACAGCAACTTGCTGTAATCCAATGCCTCAGATGGAGTTAGATAGGTCGTTCTCATGTGAGACTCAGTACTCTGAAATAACCATTTTCTGACGAATCCAAATGGTCTCAGAGCAGGTTAAAAAAAAACAACATCTTTCACCTCTACGCTGAAGCAATTGCTGTCAAGTACATTTATTAAGCTTAATCCCACACGATCCATTACCAACCCAATTCCTGCTTGTTGCCTTTCATTAAGAAATGGGAAGTTTCCAACAGCCAGCACGAGAAAGAGAACCGGTACCATCTGCCAGAAGCCTCAAGCATAATCTTGCCGTAATCTTAACCTTCCACATTAGGAGGCAAGGACGGAGGGAAAAGCCAGCAGAGACGTACAATAAGGACTGCAGTCTCTCAGGCATTCATTTGCCGGAACAGATTTTATTATTTTTACATGGACAATGACGGGAGGGGTTAAAGGTCAGCAGACGAGAACTTTACAGATGAAGCACGGTGCGATGGGGGTGTGCAGCAGTTTGGTTTGACCCCCCACCTCTCACCCCTATTGTCCTGAGAGGACACAAAGGCTCCTGTCAAACTCTAGTGGTCAGCGCTTCGGCCAAACCCGCCAAACCACAACGGCAGAGGGTTTGAATCTGGCTGAAGCCGCATTCATTGACCAATCAGGAGGTAAAGACAAAGGCAACGGTTTTGCATTTCAAATAATGTTTTTTTTCCCAAAAATGTCCCAAAAAGACCAGGAAAGCATTGACTTGTTCTCTCTGTGACCTTTTGTTCAGTGATGTAGTCTGCAGTTAAACATAATGAAGCACGTTTGCAGAACTGCAAAACAGAGTACTTAACTTGAATATCCACATTTTTTTGACATCTATAGTTACTTTTTATTGTGTAGGTTCATATTTTTCATACAGAAACACGCTGCATTGCTACTAAAAACACTGACCAAAAGCATGTAAAATTATCTTCAATCTGCTTCCACATTAAAATACTAGTTTTCCCTTTTTCCCAAATTTCTGCTGAAAAGTGCACCTTATTTACTATTCATATAAAATAAGATAAATAAAGGTGAGGAAAAAATAACAAGCTTCAGGAAAACACACACGTTTGATAGAAATCATGACTGACCATGGCTTGTTTGCGGAGAGGTTAAGGTTGTATGTTGTGAATCAATTAAGCTTTAAAAGAAAAAAAAAGAGAAAAACACATATTGTCAACTCTTTCACCCTGACAAAAAAAAGAAACCCACACATCTACATGCTGTTTAACCTTCCATTCATCATTCACTGCCTATTTGTTGTGGATCAAGAAATAATTTATTCTAATCAATCCTATAACAGGTAGCTGGTTAATATCCTGATTGGCCCTGAAAAGCTCTGTTACAAACACAAGCTCTGCGATGGGTATTAGTCAGCAGCGACTGTCCTCATTCATCTGTCTGTAACTGCAACTGTGGTGGCTCGCATTAAAAATGAGTCGGAGGCCAAAGTCGCACGAACATTTCTCACCTCGAAATGATAAAAAAGAAAAAACATGCAAAAGGTAAAAATGGATCGGATCAGAGAGCACAGCTGCAGTGGGGAAAGGGCTCACTGGCATTACATTTTCTCTGCTTATGTCTTGCTTTCTGTCTTCTAAATACCCTTGACATATTACGGAGGAGATCAAAAGCCCAGGAGAGAGATGTGGGCTGCATGTGGGTGTCAATGTACAATGTAGGCCAGAGCGAGGCCTTACAAAGGGAATATGCAGTGTGGCGTTTGATTTGCCTCTGTCTTCGACCAATGTTCTGCTCGATGCATAGTTCATCAACACGGGAGTTAAATTTAAATATTTTCCTGATAATAGGAGACAGAATATTCATAAGAAGTAGATGAACAAATTGGGTTGTCATTTAGCATAGTTGACAAATTGGTTATGCAGTCAACAAAAAATGTAACCTTTGATGCGATTTTTTTAAACAGAAAATGCCGGTCTCTGCTTCCAGCAACTCAAATGCAAAGATTTTCCACTTCTTTTCCACTGTTTTTTTTTTTTTTTTTTTCCTTTGGACAAAGCAAGACATTTGAAGATGTCAGTACGCGGTCTGGGAACAAACGGCGATGGCCGTCTTATGGCAATTTATAGACTAAATGATTAATCAGTAGAAAACAATTATCAGCAGATGAACACATACTGAAAATAATCAACAGTTGCAGACAGCCAGGGGCACTCTGACGAGGAAGTTAATTGGCTGACTAGTGATGATCCTGACAGTCTAAACAGGAAGATGCTCCTCACAGTGTGACAGTGGCATGTCAAAATTAATCATTTGTCAGGCAAATCATGTAAGTTTTTTTTAATAAAAAAAAATGTTTTTATAGATACTTGTAATCCCTAGAATATCAAGCTCTTAAACACTTAACTCCCTTAAATCCACAGTAATAACATTCATAAGTGTTAGCAGCTCCTTAAGGTTGATTGCCACATATTCAATTGGTAAATTTCATCTAAGCTGTTAAAAAAATAACAAAAATAGCTATTTAACAATGAAAGGGTGCAAAATGTTTGCTCATGTTTTCCAAAGTGTTTTTGTGTAGCTGTAGTCAGGGAGGAGCCTCATTAGCTGCTCCATTAATTAGACCTTAATAAATATATCCTTTATTTGATCATGTCAAAGATTAAAAATCTCTCTTTCAAGAGCGACCTGGCCAAGAGGGCAGTTGTTACATCATTACAGCAATTAACAACAAGCACACTCAACTCGCATACACCAACATCAGTTCAACATCCTTGAGCCTTGTTTGTTAACTGACCTGTTTTCACTGTTCATGTTTCGTGTTGTTGTTGTCATGTTGGTGTTTATTAATTTGTCAGCGTTCTGTCTTTTGTCAACCAACCAACAAACAAAAAACAAGCAGACCAGTACAACTTCCACACACCAGAAATAGCAATTACAACATCCAGTTAAACTGCAACACAAAAAACAGTCGAAATGTGCAATAAACACTTTATGAAGGCTAGCATTGCACTGCTAATATGAACCTACCTAGGGATATTATGGCTGAAATCGTCTTTGCAGTCAAAACTGTAGCGGCCGGTCTCTCTTGTTTGTTGGCCAGTGGTGTGGCGGCTGGGCCTGTACAAGCACTCAGAGGTCAGTGGACATGGTACAGCTTTCACATGGCCCTGAGGTCCTGACCCCCACCTTTGTTGGCCATATTCACCCCCCTCCTCCCAGCAAGGACCGAAGCCCTTTGAGCCGAGCCCTCAACCCCCTGCAGAGCGCGCCCCTTCAGCACATTAATAGTGGCACTGGAACTAATTGCCCAACCTTAGATGTGCTTGAGACCCAGATTGCCTCAGCTGCCAGTGCGCCACAAACCCCCCAACACTCCACCCCAAACAGAAGAAAACCTTCAAAAGAAGAATCGCAAAATTGCTGGTTTCTCTGCCCAGTCCTTTGGTAAAACACAACTCTCCCCTTCAAAGGGCTCCATTTCTTTGTGTTACTGTAAATGTGCATCTATTCAAGCTTGTTTTGAAAACATCGCCCTCCCTTTTCTCGCCGCGCTTTCGATTTTTGTCTCGCCATTCAGCGATGGCCTTGGTTTTGCTTTTCTTCCTGGAAGAGGACTGACAAGTACTCACTATGTACCTCGCGCCTTGGCGAGACCTTCCCACACATGCCATCCACCGCCATTTTGTTGCTAACCCCGTCAGACACGATAAAGCGCCGGATCACCCTTTTGTATTCGGCACACGTATCGGTAATCCTTCCCATCATTCTAAAATATTTTCTTTCAGGCTTGCACTTTGAACTGTGAATTGCAGTACGGGTGTAAAGTGGTGTCTAGCACCAGACTGTTGCTGTTCACACTGTCACGTCTGCCGTCTCCTCGGCTGCATTCAGCGTCACCCGAGTTCAAAGAGACACTGAAAAGAGGGAAGCAGCCTGAGAGGCGTTTTATGATTTTATTGGGCCAGAGGAAGCATTGTTGGGAAGGTGTTGGACCGCTATCTGTAGTGACATTATGAGAGACAGAGCACAGACTACGGCTGTCTGCTTTGTGTTTGTGGATGCGAATGTTTACTGTAATGTGTTCACACAGCATTTAGTTACAGTGCTCTTTTATTGGTGTGTTTTTTTATCGTCTAATTTCCAGTTGTCTTATTTAGTGTGGAACCAGTTCGCGACTATGATGCCTTTTTTTGTCATTATGTTTAACACCCACACCTAAGCTTCCTCCACACCATGTGAGGTTAGTTTAACTACACGAGCCAAACTCTTTATATTCGTGTAAGTTTGCATGTACAGTTTGCAGATGCTATTAGAACAATCTGAGCAGAAACACAGATACATAGACAGATAAGCACCGTGGTATCTGATACTTCTTCATTTTTATTAGCAGCTTCTCCTTTATTTCTTCATCGCTGGCTGTGATGGCACCTAAAAAATGTGTTTTCCAATTTTATTGAAATGGTGATAGAATAGTGGGACAAAACAAACAAAAATCATAACATTGTAAGTCATTGTTATTTCAAGGATCATGCGAGAGTGAAATTGGAATTTAACTAAGAACATTGATGTTTTCCCCTTTGTGATACAATTGAATTTTCCAGTCTTCCGTTTTCAGTCTCACTGAGTCAGTTCAATGTGTCGACAGGGGACCCCATAGGCTGGTAATGGATGAAAGGAAATGACCTCTATGGCTGACTGATGCCAGTATTACAAAGTTTATAACCTCAGTTGTAAACTTGTTCTTGATTTGCTTCAAATCTGAAGGATTCAAGTTGTTCATATTTTTGAAAAATAACTAACAGAGGAAGAATTTGCTCTGTAACAAATTCAGACACAGGGCCTTCATCACAATGTTTCTCACCTAACGTCCATGCATATTTAAGCTTATGATCAAAGTATGAGCCCCATGTTAACATCTCATTCCACCTCCCCATTGCATCCCCATGTGAACCCCAGCTTACATTAAGCTAGCATAGTGTCAGCTGACGAAATAAATAGCACACTCCCACAGCTAAAAACAAACTTTACGATTGGTTGATGCATCATCGTGTCATTGGAGCACTGAAAAAAGTTGAGGTCAGCTCAACTTTCCTTTGCAGCGACAACTGTTGGGCTTCAGTTTGTGGCGTCATGTTGCGTGCTTCCATTAAAAATGAGTTGTAGCCTGTTGCTGTGTTGCTCGTAACGTGACCACAGCATAACAGCTAATTCTTGCTGTTCACTGCCCGTCGTGTTTGTTTAAGTCACGTTTGATCGTGAGACATTTGCGACATTCCTGGTTTGGAGAGACGTAAATGAAAGGAATGTGTTAGTGTGTGTGGTTTGCTGTTATATCCAAATATTTCCTCTGCACACACTTTAGGGAGAAGTATGTTAAGTTGATCATACTTGCTGTTATGTGTGGAGTCACTCATGTTTTCAGTATCTGTTAAGATTTGAAAATCTCAGTACAGGCCAGTCTTAAAGTTATAAATCTGTCACACCCCTCTGTCTCAGACTGTCCTTATCAATAAAATAAAAGATGGTCTTTGAGAACCTATTGACTGGTGCAGTAGTGACACTGTTGTGCACATTTAGTCTGGAGTAAATAGTGGAACCATCTCGAACTTTGGATAAGATTTACAGTAGGTTACGTAATGCCGGGTTCAGACTGCAGGATAACTAGCAGTTAGATGATTCCATAGATTCCAATCCATTTCATTTTTTTAATCACAAACATTCGCTTTCTCTTCTTCTAAACTGAGTGCAGACCTCTGGAGTTGTGGTCTTCTTTTTAATGTCGTGAATCGTACGAAAACTCTCATTACACACACAGTCTTCATAAAACCCCGTCAGCAGTCATGGAAAAGACTGGTAATGTTTTTATTGGGCGAGGGGGTTCTCGTCCAAAAATACCTTGTTTACTGTCTTTTAATTCATTCAATGAGCTCTTAAAGATGCTAGTTAAAATAAACAGGAGTAGAAGAGAGTGCATTTACATTATGTTGTATTTAAACACTGCCTCACTTTATTTTTATTCATCTATTTGTAGTTGGACTTTTTGATTCTGTTCCTGACCTGCATTCTTGCTGCTTTATGTTTTTATCTGCATTAATCATTGAGGTTTCAGCCCAGACAGTGGTTCATCTGTATTTTATCATTTTCTTAAAATGGATTATTTGAATGGTTTAAGGAGTTTCAACAATGGTACAGAGACCATTTTAAGGTAAACATTAAGATGCTTTTATGTTACAATGTTAGTTTTAGGGTTTTTTACTATTTAAAAGTCTGTAAAATGTGCAGATATTCCATTAACAATACTAAACTGTATTTAAATCAATTTATATTAATTTAAATCTCAGCTAAATATCTTACCCACCTCATTATTGATAGGTAAATTGATTGCATGAATTTTAGCGAGAAAATTTAAGGAAAATTTTAGAGATTTAAGAGTTTTATAATTCGAGGGAGGTAACATTTACATAAAAATGAATAAATAATAGAATAAAACATTCAGATAAGTTTTACTTTTTAAGGTTTTTTGGTGGCTAGTCCAAAAAAATCTGTGTGCTGAGGGACTGTGGGAGACTTTGCACTTATGACCTCAGCATCTCTAAAATTCAGGTTACCGTCCTGACTGTATTTATGCGCCTTCCACCAGTTATCCTACAGTTTTCTCAATTACTTTGGCTCATTTCTTGAAATAGTATCAAGATTCTCAAAGCTTGAGGTGCATTCGTCATTTGTCAGCTTAATATGGGACAACACAACACCTCGGCTCACCTGCAAAAGGTCATAACTCACTCAGAAATTTACTGGTTATAAACACATAGGCAATAAATCTCAAACAACACAAGGAGTTAAATGCATTTGACCAGTCTTGGGAAATATTTTCAAGTAAATGATTGTCACATTTTATTCTGTTCTTTAAAAACACAGAAGAAATCAAAGTGAGATTTATTTTGGGACTGTGAGCGTAGTTGAAAATTCAAAATAGTTAACTATGAAGGCGATCCTGTTAATTTTAATCTGTGTGAACTTTGAGCCAGATCTTGTGAAGTGGAAATGTGCACAACACTGCTAGAATGTTATTTTTATCCAGCTAACTGAGTACTATTCAGACAGTGATTTCACTGGCATAACACCTGATATTTTCCCTTTCCATGCAGGGGGGACAAAATCCTCTTACATGCTGTAAGAATCCCGTGCAATGATCTGCTTTGATGTTATCACAAGCAACATTTATTGCAACAAGCAGAGATGTTTGGTCTTCAGACCGATGATCATACACCTCCATATTCTACACAATTACTCAACTGGCATGCCGTGCCTCACAAACATCTTTCATTCTCAGGGATAAGATCTCTGCAGAAGATGTACAAGAATCTCAGGAGTTCCTGGGTGTTTTTTGGGCCATTACTGGGCATATGTGCACTTGTTGAGCCACCGTGGCTCATTGGCCTATAACATTTCGGCCACGTCTCCTGCCTTTGGGCAGATTGAAACCAACCTCATTCATAAAATAATGGTGTGGAGGACCTATATATTGTCAGGTTATAATGAAGGTAAATCCATAACACTGTGCGATGTTCTAGGTGAAGTGCACACCTCCTGTAGGTACTGGAACTGCAGCTCTTTTACACTTTCTTTTAACCAGTAGCTTATAGAGTTGTTTCATGGTTATCTATTCTCTTTTCAAAACTTTTCTAGCCCTCTATTGTGGAGATTCTGAAGGAGTTGATATTTTAAAAGACGCCATTATCCTCTAAGGTTCTGCTCTGACTCTCTCTCAGTGTATCAGCCTCATCTGCTACCACCATGCTGCACATCTCTTGCTCTTGTTGAGGAGCATAAACTGCTCTTCTGCCACCTGCCATGCATAAAGTTGTCCAGTGCCACACATTGGTACAACTTAATTATTTAATAATTTTGGCAGTGCACAAGGTCTAGTCATTCATTCATAGGAGGCGCCACCTGCTTAACCCTTTAACACCTGCATTGACATCAGTTTTCTTGTGCTGCAGACACCATCATTTAAAAATCTGGAACCAGAGATTTAAATAAAATAATAAAATAAACACAGGAAAAAAAACATAATAATCAATGTGGTAAGAAATGTCCAGCAAATGTCCTTCAAAAATGAGTTAAAGGAAATGGATTGCTAAAATTAAATGGGGAGGTTTATGAGATATTACTAAAAAAAAGGGACTTCGTCCAGAAAACTCTTTTTATAACTATCTTGATTATATAAAATTAGTTACAGAATTTTTTTTCTTTCTTTCTTTTTGTTGTTTCTTATTTTGGTGTAATTTTCTTGCAATTTTTTTTAGTAATTTCTGGCTAAGTTTTGGGCCATTTCTTGTAGAGTTGCTTGTCGCCCTCTTCACATGTTTTTGAAAGAAATCAAAACAATTCCCTCAGGTTTCAAAGGGTAAGGTACTTGTCCTTGGTTGGAGATATCTATAACTATTATTCCCAGGCTTCATACATGGTAGGCAGCTGCTTACTGAAGGTCCAGAGCTGCCGCCTGCCCTCCTCCAGTATAGAAGCCTCCGAGCAGTGCAGTCTGTAATATATGGATGCAGTAGTAGATGGATGCTATAATGTTCTGCCCAGTGTGCCTCATTTGTTTCTTACATGAGTTTTACACATGCATTGAATTTCATTCTGACTTTTGTTGACCTACGTAGCGCTACTGTATTTGTTTGTTGTTGTTGTGTATTGCTATAACTGGAATTCTGTAATACTGAGTATTGACTGAGTACACCTGCTTCCCCTGCAGAGTATTTGGATAATTGAAGACACTGTGGTTTATATTCGGCTGTAGTCAGTGACCAGCTTCTACCACTGTAGAGCCATGGTTAGTAATGTGTCTGAGTAGGCTGATGCCCCTGTTTAGTAGTAGAAATAGTAGTGATTCTGTTATGGTCGAGCTGTACAAATATGTTTCTTTAGTCATGCAGAGCACCGTCGGCTAACTTGACAGAATGTGTGACTGATTGATGTAAGATGTGAGAAACTGCCAATCTGTTAGCGAAGTTCAAGTTTCAGCATAAATGCAAGTTACCAAATTAGCGGACATTACAAAAAATCCATAATACAGTAAAGATATTCACCATATACAATGCTGACAGATTAGGGCAATTGAATGGATTATTATGCATGTGATGATGAATAGGTTTTGACTAAAAATATATATATTAAATTTGTAATCGAGTAAACTGTAGACAATTGTAGTTACTTATTTGCATAGAGGTGCAATAATATTAGCTTCTTTTTAGTGGTGTGGAGGTTTGCATAAAAGTATTCATTATCATTTAAGAATTGTGCCAATTGAGAAAAACTGAAATTGGCTTTTAGATGCATTTTATACACACAAGCTGAACAAGTGTTACATATTTAGCACCTGCAAGAGCAGCACATTGCAAAGTGCAAATGGTACACAGAAGAGCAATAGCTCATTGGTCATTGTACTGCAACCCCAAGAATTTTTGTAATCTGTAATCTATACAATCTTTGGTGTTATCTAATGTTCAGGCCATAATGTGGTAAAAAAAAAAAAGAATCAAAACCAAGACTGATGAAATTATTTGAGGTTCAGCAACTCTAAAGAAATAGTTGCAGCTTTTTGTGTCTGCTGTTAGAAGGAGCTTATACTTCATGCTGAAAGCTTTTACTGAGCCAAGGATACTGTTCTCATCTCATCAAACTGCATATAGAGATATAAAAATGCATCAGTGGAGCCTTTTGACTGAATAAAGAGTTAAAAAATAGCTCCCCAAACTCCCCAGACTCCCCAAATATCCCTTTAATGCCACACCTGTTCAATGTCAGAGAGTCTTTTATTCCAAGTATTTCAGGTAAGATCTTATATAGTTGTAGTCACAAAGTAACCTGCCAGCCTTGACATATATATTTATTTAGCCATAAGATTGAGAGCACACAGCAGACACAGATGATTAGGGCATGGAGCAGAAGAGGAGTTCAGCCATGTTGTGACATCCCCAGCTCGCTGCATCTTTTTCCCTGAAACACTCAAAAGCTCTTTGCTTTTCTAGGACAGCATGTGCCCACTGAGACTCATCAGCTCTACCTGCTCTCTTCAAAATACCGCATCTCATACTTCAGTTGCCGTGTTTGCACGCTGCCAAATAATCCATCATCGGACAAATTTCTTCTTGCTCCTTTAAATAAACTCCACTACAGTAGCAGCAGCAGCGTGTCTGCCGGCCGGTCAGATAATCCTCCATGGAAATGTAGCCGCTGACAGATGTGTGCATGGCTATCAAGAATTACAGTCACGATAAGAAAGAATGAACTTTATCCTCTTGAAGCAACAATACAGTGTTGGGGCTCTGCAGTTATTATATGGTAAACATCCTGGACATGATGTGCCAGCTGTAATCCCACGACCATGTACTTCAAATCTCCATTCAATGCTGACGTGGACAGCTTTTATTCTTGCTGATGTGTAATAGTTCCAAGTGCTGCATGAATTGTTCTTCATGCTGAAATGTAGCAAGCTGAATCACCCGTCATCACGGGTTGACCTGTTGATATGTCTGTTTATGACGTGAGGTAAAAAAGGGCAGATGAATTGACTAGGTTCTGGTTTTTCTGGTTTCTGTTCAGTATTCCCAGTTTTCCTGGGTAAAAACTGGAGATGGTACAGGGAGTGACATTTTAACAGAAAGGTTGCATTACAAACTGGGACCGTGACGTTTGAATGATGGCCATCTATCAGGCGGGGAGGAGTTTATCAATTGGCTGAAATATGGGGAATGTAGGATCGAATGTTTTTTGAGTTTGACCAATTAAAGGGGCTGAAAGTCAGGATAGCTGGGTGCCTGTTGCTTTGAATTTGTGCATTGAACTTTATCGAAGTGCAATGATGTTATCAATGTTAGTTTTTTAACTTAATTGTTTTGTCTAGACAATATCAAGCCATACCCATCACAATTTTAGCGACAGTGACATCTCTATAGCTTCTTGTTTAACCAAAAGTAGGTCTGTCCCAGTCTAGTTTTTTTTTTTTGCCCCCAAATTCTAATCCGAATTATTTGATAATGAGTATCTGCCAGTGCCAAGTCCTGATCCAATAGTTGTATTTACCTGGATAAAGCAGCTGCACAGTGCACACTTCAATTACTTTAATGTTAATAAAATCAATCCAAAGTATGTGCTTTACAGTTAAATAGCTCTGCAATGCAATACAAAAATGTCTGTATCCACACAGTTCTTTAAGGGGTTTTATTTTATTTTTCACAAAAATAACAAAGTAAAAAAAAACTAAAAATATTTTATATTACTCTTATTTTAATTCCAAATAGTGCAGCATTTATTTTACAAAATAACAAAGTAAACAAACTAAAAATATTGTTATATGGCTCATGTCACAATTCTACTTAGTGCAGTGTTTGTTTTTCTCAACCAAATAACAAAGCAAATAAAGTCTTCAGTATCCTCAGAAATTGCTCTCAAATCCACTCAGATTGTAGTAAAAAGAACACTATAAATGAGTAATATAATCATATTTCCACCTCAAAGTAGTGTCATAGCTTAACTTTAACATTCCCAGCCGCAACAAATAAACAGTGATCACAGTTCTACGTATTACAGCATTATAGTGACAGCTATTCACTAAAAATGAACAAAGAAAATTTAAATTCCACTTAAAGTGGTGTAAAAGCTTAAGTTATATATGAAAAAACAGTTTCTTCTTATTTGGGTAGCAGCATTACAATAAAACCTATCTGAGTATCTGCTGCAAATCCTGCTCTCAGGTTATGACATCTGTAGGAGGGCAGACTCAAACAAAGGATCAGGTGGGGCGTGTGCTCAAAACAACTGATCCCGATCAATTAAAACATGCGTTAATCTTATCTGATACTGATCCGATCAGGATATCCCTAACCAAACATTATAATGCATATAAAAAAGGCAAGACATCATCACATTTGTTATTACATCAGTTATTTGATTTAAATCCCTCTTGTAAATGTACACTGCTCAGACATTCCTTGTCACTGAAATACATCACAATACAGAGGCTGAGGACACTCAAACTGCCGTTTTATAGGGACTTAAAGTACTTTTTTATTTCAAGTAAAAATGATTATGTTTATAGTGGTTAATGTTTCTCTGCATTCCTCTAGAATCAGAGGTGGAGATGCTTGCTTGCATGTGTATGACCATGAATTTCATCAGCCTAGTTTTGAGCTTGTTTTTTAAAATGTTGCAGGGGCTTTTCAACACCTGCAAGAATCTCAGTTTGGATAACCCTAAATATGACCTTTTTCAAGCCCAAAATGCCAAATTTCGGCAAAAAAAGAAAAATATAGGGCATTGAGTAGATTAGATGGTGTGTGGGGTTGCATGCAGAGAGGTGTGTGAAGAGTTTATAAAAACTGCTGATTTTGTGAAGTTTGGAAGGCAAAATGCTTTCGTACATTTCAGTTAATTAAAAAATGCATAGAGGCAAGTGGTAATCTATGATTATGATATAATAGGATCATCCTATTAACTAATTTCAGGTTTACGAGCTGCTGTTGTTTGTGGCATGTCATCATGCAGTTGTGTCCTAAAACATAAGTGTTCATGGTCATCAAGTGCCCACTTGGTGCTCCTGGACTGTGTTACAGGGTCCGCACTATGTAAATTAACTTCTCATTTGATGTTAATCATGTCATTAGCAGCTCATCACATGTATTCCAAGTGGCTCTTTTATTAGCAGCATGCATAGATTGTAAATACAACTGATGATCTACCTTCTGCAGACAGCAGCGGTGCAGTCAGAGGTATTTCTTTTGTCTCTGGTTGGAAGTGATTAACAGCGTGAACTCTTGTCTCTTTTTGAGGAGCGTTTTGTAATTGTCTTAAAAAGGGAAGGTTCTGAAATAGCCTTGAATATAAAATACTGAACTAAAAGAGTGGAAAAAAACACATTATCACCTTAATGTTTAATTTAATGTTTATCTGATAGTCCGGTAACATGGAGGACTGACAATAGTGTACTGTAACTACAAATTTTCCAGTTGAGGCCTCGGAAAAGGAAAAAAAGAAGAGTCTTTTATCCATTATTACACAAATGAAAATGTCAGAAGGCATTTTAAGTGTTGTGAATGGGGCTCTTGAGTGTGCAAGCTTATGACCTTATAGAAAGTCATTGTTGCTGAAGGAGAGCGCTCACTATAAAACATACCAGATTATATTCTGGACACACTAGTTTTCCCCACACACTCTTTTCTCACAATCAAAAGACAACCAGCTTTGCTGTGCTTCGATGGCAAAGCTTGCTTTGTCAAACCTCAAATTCTAATGCTCAGGTGGCTCATGTGTTCCTGCTGGCTGTATGTATATATCTCAGAAACTACTTAATCAGTGTTAGTTAAGGATAACTGGAAAATGATTTCTCATGTTTGATCACTACCTAACCTTTTCCCTAGTACCAGTGCCATCCATTTATGTAGGTTTAAGTCACAAAGGGTTAATGTTGTCCAGATGATGGTAAAATGGTAGTAGTATAAATGGACCACCAGCTAGAGGAGCAGCAATGGAAATGTATTATTCTAGCCACTGAAGCTTGAATTATTGTTGCTGATAAAATGTCTTGACATAGCAGGAAAGATTTCGGAGATTTCAACAGCTTTGACCCTTTTTATCATCAGCTGCAACATGACAATGAAAGTATGTCGATTCAATGACAGCAGCAAACACTAGCTCTCAATTCCGTGTAATGAAACCGCAGTGCAAACCAAAAGGCCAGCAATGCATTAATGGAATTATTTTTCACACTATTTGTCTGACCTTGCTGCCGTCTCTCTGCTGCTTTCTGCTTTAATTTTGTGTGGAGTATACTCGTATTTTTTTTTAAGCCAGGTAGCAGTAGCAGATCTCACACATTTCATTACGACTCATATCCTTACTGTACAACTAACCAGTTTTTGAAATTTATATTGCTCTTTATTTTTTACAAGCAGAAAAGACATTGAGGCCAGCATCAAGTGCCCGATGAAGAGGCAGTTTATTTACTCATTCAACTGCAGCTTTGTTGATTTGTATGAGTACATATTTAGCTACATTTAAAATATGGCAATGCCAAATTTAGCAGGCCTTGTGATAATTTGTGAAAGGTTTAGTAGAACTACACCTACTCTTCTCAAGAGTTTGTGTGCATCTTTGCAATTCAGCACCTGTTGCTGTGCTGTTTTTCTCATCTTTTCAGCCAAAATGTATATCATTGCTTATGCTGAATAAATTATTAATATATTTTATTTAGTGTTTAGCACTGGAAATGTCCAATATTGTTACCACTCTACCTGATATAAAAGCAGTATTTCTTTTTCAATAACTAAATATCAATGGTATCCTTCTTGGCTGAGCCTGATTAGGTTGGCAGGTGTAATTTGGGAGAGAGAAAAATAGTTCCTACATAAAACTGCTCACAATAAGGTCTGTGGATTATCTTGAGCATCTGCATCATAATTTCTAGAAACAAATATTGCTGTAGAGGTTTTCAAATGTTTTTTTTTGGCACTTTGAGCACTACAAAGTGAGTGCCATCTAGATCCTTTATATTGTAGAGAAGGTTTAGATTGATAAAAAGTATGACAGGAAAGAGAAAAAAATGTTTTTTTATGTTTTTGATCTTGGGGTGACTTGTCCCTTCAACTCCATTATTTGTTTAACAAAATATACATTAGTGTAAAATCCAAATTTTAAAAAAAGCCCTAAGTAAGGAAAGCAGAAAATTAAAGAGTAAATCAGCAGGCCGAATAATCTCATCTCACCAAACATTTGATATCACCTTTGATGCCTACACATTTCGATGCTGCACAGTTTAAACGCCCAGCCCTGCTTTTATGTGGTTCCAAAACAAAGATAAACATAAAATGCATCACTTCCTGTGCACCAGAAATGAATCTCACGAAGAGCTACCAGGTGTTTAAGAAATGCTAAAGCTCTCCCGCTACATGCTCATCCACTTTTGCATGACATCAAACAGCAACAGAGTGTGGCAAAAAAAAAAAAAAATCACCAAAGTGACATTTATCAGCAGGTAAAGATCATCCAATTACTGTAAAGTAGTTTTCTGGTCAGATAGAGTGTCTGGAAATATTCTTTGAGTTTTTACAATACAGGAAAGCAAACAGTGACAACCCAGCTGCAGCTCGGCTGTTTGTGACATGCTGTTCATGCTACAGGAGCTAATAAATCTAGCCGTTTTAGTTTGTTTGATGCAGATGACTGGATCATTGTTAAGCTAAGACACAGCTTCTCCACCATTTTACATCATTATCTATCAGTTGGTGAGTAACAAAAGTGGTACATAGCTATTTATTCTCCTACCACCTCCTAATTTGTCGATGGGTGTATTTCCCAAAATATGAAACTAATGAGATCCGCTCTTTACATCTCACTGTCTCTATTTAAAACAAGCAAGCACTGATTTCACCAAAAAAAACAAACACGAGAGCAGAACAGCAGCTCAGGAGAGCAAACAGGGCTTCAGTGACTCATGTGTATGGCTGAGAACATCCCTTTTCCAGCCCCCGCCTGCGGTTTTGGAGATCATTTGGCCGCACCTCCGTGTCACTGTCACCGTCTAATCTCATTGGTAAGCCCCAGGCATGCCACAGTGTCCTGGCTGCCCACATCTGAACAAACACACCCTCGGAGAGAAAGACACCAACCTTTCAGTGAGGTGACAGAGGAATGATGAGTGAGGGAGAGAGGCGTTAGCAATGGGAAATATACAGTGCAGTCACCGGCACCTGTCTTGATATTCATCTCAGCGGTGTAGGAACAGAATTCTCTGTCCGCCTACAAGTGATACCAGTGAGTGGCTTTAGGCAAGAGCAGCACTGTACAGCAGCATGGAGACTGCCTGGTTTCATCTACCAGGAGACTTATTTTATGTGCTTTAATACTTGAACATTGTGATACACAAGTAGGGCCAAATGATATGGCAGACTGCAAAAGTGATTTAAATTGTAATTATTTTCCATAACTTTAACTCCGGGCTTGAATCAGTCTGATTTCATGAAGGAACAATAACCAATCAAGAGTGCTCTGATGCCAGCTATGCTTTAAAATTAAGCAAAATGTATTCAAACGGCAAAATAACGTATAAGATGTTCACGAGGGAAAGTGCAGGTGATGCTCATCAACAAAACACATCAGTCAAATCTGAAATATGATGTCATCTTGCTTTTTTTGTATGATATCAATTTAATTGGAGAGTTTTGTGTGTTTTGTTTTAAGAGATTATGTTTGTTGTTTTCAGTGAAATCAAACTTGGCTCCTCAGTAAATTTGAAGTGTATTTGTGGCAGTAGCTGATGATAATTTCTTTTTTTTCTCTTTAAAATCATATGTGTCCCTTTGTATCATACTGTGTCCCTTCTATAAATCCTGATTTTTTTGTGGGTCTGTGAACACAGCACAGGCAGAGCTCTACAAGAGTTATTTTTTTCCTCAGTATTTTGTGACTTGTGGGCTGGATAATTGATCTATCGATCCTAATGAGATTAGATCAATGGATGAGAGGATAAGCTGCTGCGTGTGAATGCAAACTTTTAGACCCAGCAGAATGAACGGTTAAGTTTCACTTCACTGCACCTGGTGTTCTGCTGCTCCGTCTTTGCTCAGAGTATGCTCTGTGTTCCGAGAGTGTGTTGCAATGAATAACCAAACAGTATAATCCAATAGCACACTGAATGAGCAGTCCGCCTCCAAATATAGAAAATCTAATTGTGGCGGCAGATGTTTCAATTGTGGTGGGCTGCCACAAGTAAATGAATTTGTGGGAAATTCTGATCCTTTTGTTAGTTTGTCTAATATTTTTACTTATTGATAACATTTATTTAATTTCTCAGCCTCTACAGGAGGGACATGAGAAATGTTTTTAAAATAAGAAGTTAATTCATCCAGGTTTTTTGCATAAATTATGGATCAAGCTAATCAGACTTCACACATGAATTTTTGTCGACTCCCGTTTTAAAGTCTCAAGTTCAGCATTTTAGCCATCACTATCTTGGTTTTGGAGCCAGTAGTGACCATATTTGAATGAGAGGCTGAGAATCCAGGGAGACAATTGGCAGATGACCCTTCACTGAAAGTGGCCCGCCTTTAAATATGTGTAACTTTAAGCCTTAATAAAACAGAAATGGGTTAGTTAGAAAAAAATTCACCCCTGTGTAGTTGTCATGAGGGATGGAAATTAGCTGTAGAGACCAAAATCATTTTTGTACCAGGCTAAACATGTTTATTTTTGTTGTTAAGTTGGGCATTGTAGCATTGGGGTTGGAAGTTTTTGGCACTTCCATGTTGGCTTCATTTTTCAGCCTCGGAGCTTGCCACTTGTCTTTTTTTTGCATGGCAACATAGCTACACCGTGATTCCGAATTAACCAATTACGGTGCTCAGACATTTTCTGTTATTCTGTTTCCACCACCGTCCCCTATTTTTTTTTTTACAAAGCTAATTAGAAATGGCGTGTTTTGTCTGACACGGCCAGCCACAGCACTGACTTTGTTTGGAGGACCGCAATGTTGCCAACAGGAATGAGTCCAGAGACTATTGAAAAGAAGGCTCATTTCCACGCTTCAAAATAACACCAGGGAACAATCAAGGTCGTGTTTATTAAAACACATCAGAGAGGTGGACTCCCCGCCAAAAGCCTTGCTCAGTCAAATGCGACGCCCGCTCTGTGATCACAGAGAGAAAAATGCATCCGGCATCATTTTAATAAAATGATAAGGTTGCTGGATCCACATGGCCACGCTGGCCCGTTTGTTTTTACAGCCTTTCTGGGGACTGTGCAGAATGAATCCTTTGTAATCGATTCCTTTTTGTATCGCTTTCAATAATAAAACAGACCGGACTGAGAACACCACAGAAGGGACATTTGACAAAGAAAGGTTAAGGAGTGTGTGGGCGCACGTGTGTGCACGCGTGTGTGTAAGCAGCTACTTCCTGCAACAATAACACAGGCATGCGGTATTTGAACTTATTCAGCATCTGCTGAAATGGGCGCAGACCTCAAAATGAGGAAGTGATAGTGACATGGAGGAAGACGAGCCGCCTCCAGCTCCGTTTGATAGGCTTTTTGGAATCACTCACATGAGCCTGTTTTATTCTTAGCACAGCCACTTTGTACATCATTGAGTTTACTAGAGTGCACTGGGCAGCTTATAAAGGAACTGAGAGGGAATTTGACACTAAATGCAGAGTCCAGCACAGTTTGTTTGTTTGAGTCATTTATAAAAACGAATAAAAAAGTTTTTACTAAGTTGCAAAACACAAATGGATGCCAGAAAAGAGTTTAGGCTGGTGATTAAAGGATAATTCAGATTTATTACAACTTGGCTCTGGAGCATGGTGGTTCATTCTTAACCTTAGCAACACATATCTGGGATAAATATTAGTAAGTTCAGGTTTAACTGCACTTTGTTTTCAGGGCTTTTGAACATAATTCACAAAAAAAAAATCTAGAAAGCCAAATGTTGAGTTTAAAATATTTTGTCACAGAAAACTTTTGAACTCATCAAGTTAATTTCTGAGATCTGGAAACATCCCTTGAAAGAGAAAATAAAAGGAGACGAGTAAAATTATTATCTAAACAATCTGATATAAACATCATCACAGTTTACAGACCAGCTGTCTGCTTAAACTTTAATTTACTAAATTTAACAGTTAAACTGTATTTCTTAACAGTCTTATATTTGTCTAGTCAGGTCAGGTCTTCAGTGTTTAAGGAAACAAATTCAAATTTAACTGAATCAATTAATTTGGCTCTCCTCGTTCACTTGATTTGATATAATTTAACATGTTTGATTTTTGCTTTTATGTAATCAAATAAGTCATGTCTTGATCAAATCAGTCAAATGTATCAGTGCAGCTCTACTTTCATCAGCTCCATTTTTATCATTCGATTTTGGAGAGTTCCTCCTCTCTGGGGGACTTATTACCTGCAGACAGTAATTACAGTGATGAGATCCAGGCGAGATAGAAAACACACACGCTGCTCAGGAGGTAACTCTCCTGGTGGACAGGGAAAGCTACTGGAAGAAAAAAAACTTCTCTGACCAGTTTTCCAAAATGTATATGGCCTATGGGAAAAATAAATAAACATATAAGAACTTCAATCAATCCACAGAGCAAACATACAGTAAGTGTAGTGGTTTTGCCTCTAGCAGTATTGTGGAAACTCCCTGAAAACTATAACTTGTGAAGCTGCAATGTCTTTTCATTGAAACTAGTTTGGCTACAGCAACACTACACTAATGTATATTGAAAGTGGTGAGCTACACTACAGGCTGATAAGATAAAGCACACTTATCACACTATATAATGATCCTACTGAATCATTTCCCCTCTAACACTCAGGAAACAGTCAAACTTGAACACAATTTATTCCCTAAAGTTAACCCTTTGAAACTTGGATTGACGTCGGTTTTCTTGTGCAGTGTACAGATATCTGTCACAAGCATTTATAAACCTTTAAACACAGAGTATACAGAATTGTAAGAAAATCCTTATTTTTTTAAAAAAACAGCCAGAATTTTGTGAAAACTGTATTTATAATCATTATAACCTTTATAGAAAATGATCTTACCGATTTTGTTTTAGTTTTTAATTTTAGCCCTTTTTTTAGGTCGTTATTTGTTTGTTTTTGCTTTTCTTTCATTTTTTGTAACTTTTTACTAATTTCTTGCTAATTTTGGGGTCCTTTCTTGTCAAGGTGCTTATTGTCTTCTCTCCATCAAAAAAAAAAGAAATTAAGCAAATTTCGTCAGGTTTTAAAGGGTTAAACATTGTCCAAAAAACATTGCATACTCACTAAATCAACTCAACTCAACTCACTAAATCAAAGTTTTCTTTACACAAATATAACTTAAGGAAACATGCCTGACTATTGTAAAGTAGTGTTCTTTGGGTGAATGCAATTGCATAAAATAATAATTTTAATAATAAGTTCAACCAACTATTACTTTTGGTACTGGCTTAGAAGTTTAGCAATTTAATGGACTAGTTATAAATAAATATGATATACTGTACACTCATAAGTTTGTGATGTAATTTATTACAACACAAAACATAAATCCCCCCTGCAGATGCAATCATGTACAAACTTTTCTATTTATCTTTTTCAGTTGATGATACTGCTACACACCCAACCTTTACTGTGAAATGTAGTCAAACTAGTTGCATTGCTGTATGTAGCATTGCTACTCCCCATTACTAGCCTGAATGGTGTCCAATAAATTAGGGGGCAGGAGTATGGAGTGGTGAAGCCTGGGGTGAGGTCAGAGTGAATACCCAAACTCGCCAAAACAGGCCTAAACAAGACCTGTCCCCTCCATAGACGCTGTTGGCCTGCACCTCGCCTCTGCTTGTTCCTCTCAAAGCTGTAGATAAGCATTCGCCCTGAGCCGATAGACAAACTTTTTAAAACCGTGCTCATGGCACACACACCACACCAGTTTCCTTCAGAACACGATTGACATGTCTAGAATTGATGCCTTTGCCGTTGCCATTGTCTCGCGGTCAAGCTTTGCGTCTTTTCCTTCTCGGACAAAGGTCATTCATCATGACAGCATAAAGCTCTGCCCATTAGCAGTTGATGAATGACCTGGCCTACCGGTCAAGCCTTGACCTCCCTCCCTCCCTCTCTCCCTCCCTCTCTTGGTGGGGTAATCTACTCCTTTTTTTAGGACTTAAGTCAAAGTTTGAGAAGTGTTCAGCCTGTTGGACATAGAAAGTTGAGCTGTAAGATTCCAGTCGGTCAAGCTTTACTGTATCTATTTGCCCAGTGGCTGGTATTAGTCACACACCACACACACACGCACACACAGGATGCTTTCAGTCCTTATCTATGCCGCTTTTAGGACAGCTGTTGAGTGCAAGCAGCTGACCTCTGACCCCTAGCACCACTAGGCTCCTTCCCTCCCACCAAAACCAGTACAACCAGCATGATAACCCCCACCCCTCCATAAATTCCTTCCCCTTCCAGCTCTGCAGCACTTTGTTGTCTGTCTGGTGTTTGTCCAAATAAGAGTTTCAAAGCATACATTGTTTTGTACTACACACATGCAAAAGATATATCCCACTGGTCATCTGGACTGTTTGCTAAAAACATCTTTTTCTACTCTCTCTCTCTCTGTGTACATTTTTAACCACACCATATGTAAGGCATTGAGGTCAGCAAGCCAGTGCTTGCATAAATTCCTTTTTTTTCCCCCCTGAAACATATGTGAGGGGCTGCGGGTCTTTTAAGGTCATGCATAGGACTGAAAAAAACAGGAGAGGATCTCTACTTTTCATCTGTGTATTGCCCACTCTCTCTCTCTCTCTCTCCCTCTCTTTCTCTCTCTCTCTTTCGCTCTCTCTCTCTCTCTCTCCCTCTCTTTTCTCTCTCTCTCTCTCTCTCTCTCTCTCGCTCGTGCTCTCTCTCATAGACCATGTTTAAACTATTTGCTCTCTGCAGTGGTGGGGGGAGGTTTGAGTTTCCGCCTAGAGGGCACTACTGCCTTCAACATAAGGAACTTCCACGGCAACCTGAACACACACACATACACACACACACAGCCACACACAGATTACTGAACTGTACGGCAAAAGTGCCAGCGTTCATTGAAATCAGAAAGTGTTAAAATCAGCACTGTCAGAGCTTAGAGGAGGCCAATCAACACTTGTTAACGCTGGAAAGTTGGGTCAGGAGAGCAATTAAAATATAGTTTGTTTCATCAAAAGGGCAATTTATGTACTGTAGTGAACGAAGAGAACGTTTTTCCGAAGTAGGTTTGAAACACTGACGCAACTTTCTTATTTTGTGGGGAACAAACAGCCATACCACAGTGGGAAAAAAATACTTAAGCACTTCAAAATCTCTTTTTCAAAATGTTAATTAACTAACAATGGTGAAAGCTCTCTTTCTGAAAAATGGCCCATTAAATCATTAGGCTACATGTTACTTGTATTAGCATATAAGTAGTATTTTAATGCCCCAAGTCTCATGACTTTACTGTTTATACTGTTGACTGTAACTCTTTAAATGTAACTTATTTTGTGAATTTAACACACCTGAAAGTAAACAAACAAGTATGATATTTCAGTATTAAAGTATAGCACACATATAAAGTAGCAAAACTGGATATACTCAAGAAGTTCAAGTATTTTACAAGTGTACTTTTCTACCACTGGTTGAAAGTGACTGGTTGAAGCACATTTGCCACTTCAAACACATGCTTTGGTAATATGGCTGGAGCTGCTAAGTGTGTTGTCAATTATTGCTTCAAGATGCAATGCAAGACTGTGTTCTGTAAAAGCTCAAGCCAGGCTCATTGAGTGAGTCTGCAGTCAAATGAAGAAATTGTGTTCAGTCCATAATATTCACAAGTGGTGCATATTATATTTAACGCCTGAACCCTGTTGAGTGTCACTGTATAACTTAATTACTGTCAAATCACTGGTTCCAAAAAACATCCGTTAATCATGCTGTTAATATACTTTATCATTTACACTCTATCTTCTTTTTTGTGTGTGATGATTGTTATCTGTTTCTGCTGCCGTTGTTAAAATGGGCATATTGAAATGGTATAGAATAAGATTGCTTGTCTCATTACTCTTCTCATGCAGCATTTTAATAATAGAAAACAACTGTTTGGTTCAAAGTTCTGCAGAAAAAATCCTAAATTATTTTCAATGGAGACCAGTAAAAGTGCACATCCTCATGCACACACCCAAATTCCTCTGTGCTCGCTCACACTTAATTGTCCTCCCCTCTCCCACTGCGGTGGGAAAATTTGCAGAGTGCCAAATGAAATTGAAATCAACTTATGTGTTAAGCAATGAGCTGGGGAGAAAGAGAGGCACAGCAAACTGCACTTGACCGCTCTTGACAATAGCGCCTGCTCCCACCAAATGCACATTGATTAATTAATTAGAATCCCTTATTAGCAAATTGACTGTCTCAGCTGATTATCAAATTCGGTTTCTTTATTAGACGCAGCTGCTGAGCTGCCGCTGCACTGATGCTCCATCTCTGCTCTCTATCTGAGCAGGCCACTCGGCTCCAGAACGGCACACATTCAACCGTCTGAAGCAGTCCTCTGTGAGCTAACAGTCAGACTGGACCAAGTGGTGATGATGCCTCTGCCAGCGTCTAAATTTGTGGCCTGGGGATACTGTGTCTTTGCATGTATTTGCAGTGTTAGGCTAAGACGTGGGGTTAAAGGATCGTGCCAGCATGTTGTTAGCTTTGTAACAACAAATTGTGCAATTTTAACAGATTGTTAAAACTTGCTTGAGTTGTGTTATCACAGCAAACATCAAACATGGATTAATATTCATCAACATTTACGATACAGGTATGAATAGAAATCAGTGGTTGCCTAGCAGTGTAGAACAAATCTAACTGATCATTAAAACACAGTGCCCTGTTTTGCAAAATGGTTAGTCAAGATGCAGATTATGGACAATTTGTAATATACAGGCTAAAACATGCTGTTTGATCCTTCACTTTTCACCTTTCCCTAAATATGTCAGCCTTTTGCTGTTGCCATCTCTGACAAAAGTCTTGTTTTTGGTATAAATTCTTTGGTGAATTAGTTTTAAAGTGTGTAAAAGCAGTAATGTATGCCGAAGTGACCCTCACATTGAGTGGATTTAGAGGGGTCAGCCTGCTTTATAGTGCGGCTATCCCCCCAAGGCATTTGGTAATGTGAAGGGCTTCTAGTGTCAGTTCTGTTTCTGTGGCTTTTCCACCCTGACGTCAATACAAGCCTGCTAGAAACACTGAATCTTTGTGCTATGGCACGAAAATGATCAAATGTAGAGATTTTGAATATAAGAAAACGACACTATTATGAGCATCTTTAATGGTCATTTGACAATAAAGCAATCTCTTACCTCTAGTACACTAGAGGGTAAAGTAAGAGAATTTAGATATTTGTCCATGGGACATTTGTGCCTTCACCCTTTGACACGGATATCTCAGAAACAGACTAAACTATCTGTATAACTAGAAAGACGTAACAAGTAATTTATTTTTGTATTTTGGGTTAACTAACCCTTTAACTTAGCTTCTAAAAAACCACATCAGTGTTATCTTCTGTGCCAGAGGCTTGTCGAGGGACTTGCTCAGTTTGGTTAAGGACTGAGGAAACATGCTAAAATCAGCATTTTGCAATATAAGAAAATGGTGGGCACACATTTCATTTGTCACTTGTGCATTCATGGCTGGTATGTGTGCGTTTTCACGAGCAGGAGTCATATGATGATTTGAAATGATGATAAAGCAAGCGAGTAAGGAAACAATCGTTTCATTGACCCCTCAGCTAATGATATGTTGACCTTAGACAACATTCTTTGCATCCACACAGTCGTGCGGGCATCACAGTGGGCCTCACAAATGACCCTGTTCACCCTGGCTGGGCCAGGAGGAAGGAACCATGGAACACACACACACATGCAGTGGAAGTGACGGCTGGCCCATAGTGGAGCCGATGGATATCTAGCTCCATGCCTCCAGCGCCAGGGGGAATGAAAAAGCCGACAGTGTGAGAGCGCTGACTGGCCATCGGACCACATGGATGGGCCTGTGTAGGGCCATTGTGGCTTATGGCTTTGTCCAGATGGTTCACATACCTTTAGTCGTGCTCTGGGTGAGGAATGCGCTCCCTCGGGACGGTTCCCGACCCTGGAAACAAGGGCCAACATAAACACCCATCCCCAACCCCCACCATGGCCCTAACCTAAAATCCCTCCAATCTCTGTTAGAGCTGATAATGAGGTTGCGGCAGGAAGAGGGGTTAAAGGAAACTTATAGAAAAGTGTCATAACATCTTAAAATGCAGGTCAGGTACTTGTTGTATTTATCAGGATTTCTTTTATGTCAAAGGTATTTCCATCCCTCTGCAAGCAGGTTTGTGCATGACACATTTTGGGCAGAATTAAGAGTGACAGAAGTGGATTGTCACATGATAGTATTAGGATGCAGTGTTCTGAGGTAGACTGCATGTGTGTGTGTTTGCGTGTGTGTGTTTGTGCGCAACTGAGTGTGGGATTATAGCCTGACTAATTACCTTGTAAAATGCTGTTCTTCCATTTAAAACACAGCAATGCCACAATTCCAATAAACAAGCATTATTCCAAACAAAAAGCGGCAAGAGCACAGCCTGGAACCCTCTGTTCCAGCTGTCTTGTAAACAGCGGTCGTCATGGATGGATGATTTTGTTCCATTTTTATCAGTGAACATTTAAAACGCAAGTATTTATATTTTGCTATCTTTTGCAAGGGGGGAAAAAAGAATTCCACATAAGTCTACTCAGCCGTTCTCGAAGATAAGTGTTTATTCTGACATATTTGTACAGGGAGGAATTAGAGACTGCCTGTTTACAGTACAGCTCTGTGCTCTAATGTGCTTCTTCTCTCGGCACTGATGAGTTTCAGGTTAATAACAAGGGAATAAAATAATATTTTTTAGTTTTCCAAACAAGTGTGTTCTTTCTTTTGATTTGTTTATCAGTGGGAGCCAAAAGACGGCAAATGAGAGACTGAGCAAAATGTATTTTGAGATGAGAAGAAAGGAAACATCTCGCTCTTGGCTGAGATTTCTGCGACCAGAATAGACGCAGAGACAACAACAGCACAGAGTCAGTGACATGTGATGCTCGTGTCCCTGCTGCTGTTAAAAAATCCTTCTTTCTGACTTTGCTTTCTCCAAAAGTTTGAGGACGGCTGGGGTCCCCTGACTGTAGCTTTGTGGCTTTGCAGGGCTGCTCTCGGTCGCTCCCTGCCAAAAAGGATGAAAGCAAGTCGAATTTACAGCCTTGCAAGCAGACGCTGCAAATGTCTGAACTGTTTTGATAATAACTTCTCCCTGATCAATTCTTCTTTGAGAACAGGCGCTGCAATTTTAAGGGATCCTTGTGAAAAATGTTTGTTTTGTTCGTATGTTAGAGCTGAATGTCAGACATTATATTGTTGTTGGAACTCTCTCATTTCATATTTTTGCTGGCAGTCATTATTTTCGAAGCATCAAATAACTGGATTGCAGAGCTGCATTGAAGCAAGCAGAGATGTAAGTAGTTCTGTACTGAAGCAATTGACAAGATTCAGGTCTAAATCAATCTGTAAGATGAAAGAAGATCGGAAAATAGGCTTCAGGTTAAAAATGGCTGCAAGCCAGGCAGACTCCTGTTTTCTATCCTCTTCTCCTCCCCTTCCTTTTCTTCCTCCTCTGCTGGTATCGAGGCCCGCGCTCCCTCGCACATCTGTCGGCATGTATCCGCCGCTCAATCGCTCTCGCTGGGCCACGGCGGGTTCCCTAACAGCTCAGTATGGCTCTTCCATTAATCAAAGACACTTCCAGTGTCCCATTACAGAAACACTGCTACTCGGCCTGTCTGAAGCTGACAGCTCGCCAATTCATCTTCTAGGAGAAAAAAAAAGCCATTGTGGCACGCCAGTCGCCTTTACCTGTTCAAACGAAGGGCTGTTAAGAGCGCAGGAAGACCCCTCTGAAATTGTTTTCTCTAGGTCAGGCAAACAACAAAAAAGGTAAATTGCTTGTCTCAGGTAACACACGGGGGAAGTTTGGTGGTGGCAGTGGGTGCGGGGGAAGGAGTGGGCTTGGGTGGAGGAGTGGGTCAGCAACAAAATAAAAGGATGGAGATGTGTTTGTTAAAAAGCTGATTTCAATGAGGTAACAGGGGATGAAATGGACCGAAGCTGTTTACCGAAATGGCTTAAACACTGTCCTGACACCGAAGAAGACCCTCTGCAGAGGCTGGCTGCCACTAAATACATCTCCTTATACCTCCTCTGCTGCCTGAGGACGGCAGGTCAGGGTGTTTAGATTGTTGTGGTGGCGATGCGAAACACACTGAGGGGAAACTCTGACACAATTTCAAGAGGAAAAATATAATAAAATAGATGCTTTAGCCCTTCAGTTTTAAACCATACACAGTTGTAATTCAAATTTGTGGCCAATAGTTGATTTATTGTGGTATTCTGGGATAAAGGTTCAAATTAACCATGTTAGTTGTCAGTGCACACATTTTTTTCTTGTATTTAAAAAAAATAGTAGAAATACAATAAATGAAATAAATCACATCCTGCAAGCCCAAGGAGGACAAATAGTCCAGCTAATGTCAAGGCTTGAAATGGCTATTCCATAGGGAGACAATCAGACATGCAATTATATGAAATGCCACAGATCATTACTGTTTAGCAAGAGCTTAAGAGTTATTGATTAATGCACGTTTAAATGTATACTATGCAGTAGCGTTGGCTGCTGTTTGTAAACACGCTTGCAAGCAAAAGTGAAAGTAAAAGCCAATCCCAGGTTCACTTTTGTTTGGCGGTCTGCCGCACTATATATTTTTTGGCACTGTGTCTTTTGGATGCCACTGCTTACAGTCTCACACTTGGTCACTAGCTTTTTTTTTTTTAAGCCCTGACCTCACCTGAGCGTTGTTGGGGTACATGCCTACAAATGTCGTGAGCACAGAAAGCAAGAGTGAAATAGGAAAATACCAACACATTCTCATCCTAACTCACCAAATATTGGCTTTTGGTCAATGCCGTTCCTGTCAACATATTACACGCTAGGTATCCTTCTGCGTTTGTTGTGGCCAGTCTGGGATGCTGTGTCAATTTATGGCTGTTGAATGCATTGCGTCTTTTCAAAATTGCACTTCTGTTTTCACAATATGTACAATTTTTCATATCTCATTAAAAACATTGTTGTCCCATTAAGCTGCATAGTTATGCAGCCGCGTTTTATGCTGACATCATACAAGTCATCTGAACAGCACAAGCTGAACCAAAATATTTTAACTATAAACTAACAAGAGGCAGGTTGGATATTAAAAGGAATAAACTTACATCAACATTGGAATTCTTAATTGCAAGGGGACATTTGCGCTAAAAGTAAAGATTGAGTTCACATGACAGAGTTTCAATCGTGAAATTGTTTCCACTTAAATCCCTGTTATTATTTTAAAGTAGTTTGCTGGCTCTCAGACTGTAAATAGTTTACCCTGTGCAGTTTGGAAGGAAATGGCAAAGTGAACTGTGAAAAGCCAGCTGCAGCTCAGGGTGTGTGGCTCAGAACTGGCAACTGGTAAATCCAACATTTTTAGCTTCTTGGAAGAAGCCGAGTGGTGAGTGGCTTATTACCAGACCAAGGTACAATCTGAGGGGAGAGAAAAAAAAAAAAGAAACTCAGCGCTTTGGCCATTTCCTGACAGCTCTGTGTGGTGACGTTCTTATTAAGATCAAATCTTTCTCTATAATGAACACATGGACAGTAAAAGTGAGTGAGGCCGAATGAGAAAGGACAGCTTGTTCCCTCCTTCCACCCCCCATCCACCCCCCACCCACCCCCTGGTCGATTTGATTGGCATAATGAGGTGAAGGCTAGTTGGCACAAAGCTGCTCCGGGGGGCAAATGGAGACATTATTATTTTGTGTGTGTGTGTGTGTATGTGTGTGTAAGAGGGTGCCTTGGCGATTCTCACCCAGGCCCCACTGGGCTATTAATTACCCTCTCTGTAACATGGCATCTGCTGAGACGGGGTGATAGAGTGAGCACTGCCAACATGGGCATCGCTGCTCGCTCTCTCTGTCTCTTGTCTCGGTAGACCCCAGCTGCAGTCTCGCTCCGTGCTTATTGGATTCTATCTACATGTATGATTGATTCAGCACCTGAACTGTGCTTTTCATGACAAGCAGGCCAAACACACACACACACACACACACACAGAAGAGAAAAGCACCCCAGCTGGCAAATATTTAACCAACCATGAGACATACTAAGATGCCCGCTCTGTTCAAGTAGGTTGGGACATTTTCTGAGCAGCTGTTTGATTTGCTGTTCTGGAAGAAAAAAGGATAGTTTTCTTTCTAAAAGATGTGGTTAGTGTGTTTGTGTGTGTGTGTGTGTGTGTGTGTGTGTGTGTGTGTGTGTGTGTGTGTGTGTGTGTAGCTTTTCTTCATGTACCTCTTAAAGCGACAGTTTTGATTTGATGGAGGCAGAGACAAAAAAAAATGAAAAAAATGAACTTTGTATAAAGAAATAGTGGAAGCTGTCCCTTAAAGGTGCAAAATTGTCAGCTTGGTCTCATTCCCAACTTGCTAAATATCGCCGCTTGCACCTTTAGTGGCGGAGTGTTTTGCTGCTCTCAGTTTATAATGCCACCGAACAGCACCTTTTTCAGTAATATGATACACTGCTGGACATTGTCAGTTTTAGACACCACCAGTAACAAGGTAATGTAAGGGGCTAGGCAAGGTAGAGTTCTCAATCTCAACCCAAGCTGTTCCCAAAAAGCCTAACAGTTTGGGCTGGGTTCTGGCCGAAAATGTGCCCACAATTTGATTCTACACCCCTGCCTGTTTTAGTCGGCTCCGACAGACTTTGACAAAGCTATACTGAGCAATAGTAGGCCACCAACTTTTCCAAATGTTGGCCGTTTAAGCAAAGTTTTCATTAAATTGTGACTTTTATGACATAAATGACTTATTTTTAAAGCAATACGACAGACAGCCTACGCTATAGATAAGCACCTTGTGAATCTGTGGTATATTTGCATAATCTTTCATTTGTGCTGTGTCTGACAGGCAGTTTGGTGTTTTTCAAGAGCAATATTGAGGACTCTTATTTTGGTGTTTCCTGGCTCACCCCCATTGCAAATGATGTCCTGTAATCACCTTGGCTGCAGCTACCTCCAAGTACACAAACATCATGTTCTCAGTATGCTTTTTTCTAGGAATTTTAGTCAACTGGAGAGGATTTCAGGCCATCGTGGTCACTGTTTGGGGGAAAAAAATGAGCAGGACTAATTTAGGACAATATTGGATTACATATACCATGATAAGTCTTTGTTTTTATTGTCTGCCCTTAGTCTTTAGGGATACACAAAAACACACGCTGGTTGTGCTGTGAAGTACATTCAAAGGTCCTGTTTGTTGTTAGCTCGCCATTCCTCCTCCCTGTCTGCCCCCCCCCCCATACACAGACACACAACCCCCACGCACACACACATAAGCGTCTGGTGAGTCACAGCATTAGCAGTCATATCGATTTCTTCCTTTATGCTTTCTCTAACCAGTAAAGAAAAGGTACACCACCTCCCTCTCACCAGCAGTCCAAAAAACCACACCAAAAGCACTGCAGCTGTGGACCAGAAGATATCTATCAAAATTATTACATAATCCAATATCATTACTTCACAAGTGGTGTTAAAACATTGCATTATGTAAAAATGCACTAACTCAATTAGTCGAATTCACCCCACTCTTACTATCTATTTCTTTATAAAGAAACAATTCCAGCTTGATGGAAGACATGAAATGATTTCTTCCTACAGTGCCAACCCGTTCCAAGGTGCATTAGTGTCACATTTGGACAAGTTAGTACATTATCTGTCAGATACTACATTATCAGTTGACTGTAGTGGTGTGTGATGTTTTCCTAGCTGGGGTCAGGGAAAGTCTGCTCTCGAGTGAAGGGAGCGACCCCGGCCTGACACCCAGACGCTACTATTTCAGTGTTCTAGCCCTCTGGCCAAAAAGCTGTCAGCACATATTTTATCCTTTCGCTCACACAGTATATTTTCCCTCTCTGCTTCGTTTCTTGTCGGAGCTCTAGTCCCATGGTCCCCCGCTCCCTCTGTATACATAGGCGTGACACCAAAGGTGATGATCGGTCCTCATGATGTTTTAAAATCATTTAAGATCCTGATTTTTAAAAGGAATTTATGTGTTAAATCCTACTGTGAAATTGCCTTTTTTCACTCATGTTTCTGTGCAGAATTCTTTGTACTTAAGGAAAACAATATGTATCCGTTTCCTTCACTAAACTCAGCAGGACATAATGCTTCTTTTTTCACCCGCTGGTTCTCTTTTTTTCTTATTCTGCTCATTTATAGTTTAACAGCTTTAGAAAAAAAGGCTGGTTGTCACAGCTTTGTTTTTAAATTGGTCTTAAATTTAGTGCCTGGCAGCATTAAAACCTCTTAAATTTGCTTTTTTGGAATCACACAGTTTACCTGATGCATAAGTAATACTCAATTTTCTTTTCTATTTTCTGCATAACACCAACATCATTAACTGGACTGCCACCAGGCAGTGTGGACCGGCCCATCACAACACAGCACTGGTGGGATTAAAAAAAAAAAAAAAACGAGAAGAAAAGCCACCGATCGTTCTGTTATCAGCTATATTTCACACACACTCACACACACACAAACTCTCACATGACCCTCCACTGTGCGGGCAAAGGCACTGATTCAAGCCGACAGAAATTCTTGGCACAGACCGCCCACTCCATTCACTGGCTGCTGTTCAGCTGTCATACTCACTCGCTGAAGTTTTCTCCCTTTAATAGCGTGCTGTGCAGAGATGAAGGTACTAATATAAGATGGGGCAGTCATAGGCAATATGTTTATCCATAGTTAACGACACATTTTAGGTCAGATATGATTAGACTAAAAGATGCCTCCTTGTGACAGCAGCAAAGAAGAGACTTCAGGTATAAATAAGAACAGAGCAAGCTGTGGTTACATAATATACACCAATGATTCCCAAAGTCAGGTTTAGGAACCTCCAGGGAATATCAGGGGGCTGCCAGAAATAGGCACAATTGTCATGCTTCATTATCTTTTTGCTTCCTTTGAGTTGGCTTCATCTGTAGTAAGTCATATTTAATACAGTTCTTTTCCCAAAAGAGTAAGACTTTATTTTATTAAAGGAAAGTTTGGGGTAAAGTGTGGATCCCAGAGTAAGTATTGTATAAACAGTTGACTATGCAGTACTGAGGATAATTTTCATTAGTCTATTTATTAATTAAAATGATTAACAACGGAGATGCCAAAATGTATAAGGTCAAAATCCAACCCAAAATTTAATATACAAGATTTTGGTATGAATGATTAACGTCTTGGACACACTGCCTGCATGAGCAGTGTGCGTGCATCATGCAACTTCTTGTGTTTTATTTCGGTGACCATGTCAAGCAGTTAAAGCAGCCACACTGCCCACATATGCAGCGTCGGCCAGTCACAATGCAGCCACTGCTCAGCTGTGGACCATTTAGAGATTTGGAGTCTCGCCTTTTTTTTCTGCATTACAGAGGCAGTTTTAGCAAAAAAATGACAGTAAAAATTTTACTTTGGTAATCAAATTATTACACCACATTTCACTACAGTTTCAATATCTTCTGTCTGTTTTCTGTTGTCTGTCACATACATAAAAAACATATTTTTATCTTTTTAACTCAACCTTTTCTGCTTTCATTTCAAAATAAAAGCCCTCTGACAAGGTTTTGGTCAACAGAGTGTTTCAACTGTTAACACAAGACTTTTATTATAAAATATTTACATGACTGTATTGATGCCAATGCAGTGGCTTTCATTGCTTGAGTGGAGTGAACTATTATCAGTTTTAATGGGGGAAATACAGCAGTTATAGCAGCAACAACACAACAGCAATGCCGCCTGTGTGAACACCACACAAGTGCCAGCCGCAGTAGTCCAGCAAGGTAGCTGTCACGCACTGCTTATGCAAGCAGTCAGGGCAGGACGTAAGTGATCTATGAGATGATGTCTTTTAGATTAGTTAATCAACTATAGTGGGTTAATCTACCAGTCATCTTGTAACCAGCTGATTTAGTGGACGTTATTGCCATACATTTAAAATGTGAAAACAGTACCTAAATATGAACCAGTAGATGGAACTATTATCTGTTTAAATCTATAAAGGCTTGTTAGTTTCCATGCATGATATTATATGAAGTTATGAATTTGTCTGTTTTGTTGGTTTTTGATATGAGCAGCTCTGCATAGTTTATATATGCACTGTAAATACAGAGTGTTTAAATAAAATTAATTTTTCCTTTTCAAAGTCTTTAAGACCATATTTACATTATTTAGTTGAAACCACTCAGGCTGGGAAAAGAAAAGAAAAACACTCATGCTATAGCACTATGATGTGTACAGGAATATTACAGAGTATCACACAGTCTCACCCCGGCACACACACACACACACTCACTCTTTGAGATGAGAGCGACTTGTTTACTGCAGCCCCGCAGAGCTCCGGCTGGGGCTGTTTGGGATGCCCGTGGGTGCTGTGCAACTCTTGGAAGGCGGACGTGCGGTGAATGACAGTGCAGATGGCCTAGCGCCACCGCTGCCACCTGAACCTCCCCAAGCCCCCCATCCCCCCAAACACACACACACATAAGTTCCCGAGGTCAGACACGTCAAAACAACCTGCCTGTGGCCATCGCAAGTGTCAAAATAACTCCCTGCAATTGCATCTTTTTTCCTATTTAAGCACTTTTACGTCCCTCAGCATGGACACAGTCATTCCAGCTAATCATCTCATCTTTGTTATTTTGCATAAAGAGACAGACAAAACCCAAACACACACTCTCTCTCTCTGAGACACACAAACATACTGGCCTGCCGCTATCTTTTTCCCAGAATGCGATCTGTCCAGCGTTATGAGGCGTACAGTAAATCAATCCCAGAGGCATTGCATAATAGTTTGAGAGCTGTGTCCAAATACCAAAATAATCACCTTGTCAACTGGTCTGCTCTGGCTTGCGCTGGCTCCAAAAAATAAAATCACAAGGTCCCTCTCCCATTTCCAGATAAACAAGAGTGTTTACACTGAGCCGCGTTATGAAGTTGGGACACTGCTGTCGACGAAATGTTGACAGTGGGCCAGTATTTCCCGAGATAAGCAACATCTGGTCAGCAGTTGTAGTCATAATTATGGAGCAATTGCATGTCATGTGCACTCACTTCTGCAAATATATAGATTTTTAATCATGTTTGTCCTCAACACTTGATTTGAACACATCCCTGTGTGTCAGCTCTGTGACTATGACACTTTCAGAGAGCCATAGTTTGCTTTATTGACAGAATAAAATAATGCAGGAGAGAAAAAACATAGGTGACAGTATGAGGTAGGGTGAATATTCATGGAGTCTATGCCTGTTTAAAAGCCCTGGGCTACATAAATCTTTACTGTGACCTGTCATAGTGACCTACAGAGAGAAATCAAACCAGCCATAGAGCTGACCTGGATAAAACAAGGGAATTTATAGATTTACTAATCATGTACCTTGCTTTGTCACGGCGCCTGTAAGGTGTGATAAGCTCTTGTTTGCCTTAATTTGGTATTGACAGAATAAAAAGAATACATAAAAAAAATCTAAACAGTTCTGAGCTAATACAAAACTAATACAAAATATAAAATTCAGTCTCACTGTGTCCTTCCTGTGGAAATATTTTTACTCTTGAAGCTGTTTTCACATTAAGCCTTTAGGATTCTCCTATTAACTCCAAAAACAAAGGCAAAACTTCTCATCAAGGTCAAAGTTTGATCCAGTGTCATCTAATCTAATGTGAACTCTTTCTCCATTCAAGCACTCCCCGCTACTATCTGCATTTAACCGCTGTTTTTGTGAGTGCTGTGCCATCACACAGGTTGTTGTTGTCGTCGTTCTTGTTGCGAAATGCGGCTTTTATTGATGTAACAGGTGCTTAGCTCGACTGTGGCAGTCAAAATAACACATCTCCTCCTCTGTTTGGCTTTCAGAATGGAAGCTAAAGTTAGACATCTTTGAGGTTTTTCTGTCACTTGATGGAAGGTGATGCCAATGCATAATGCATGAGGGGAGAGGGAAGACTTCGTCTGGCTGCTTTTTATAGACCACCAAAGCTCTGCTACTGCACACACACACACACACACACACACACACACACACACACCCACGCGCACACACACGCATGAGCCAAACGTCTCACTCGATGCGATGTAACCTCTCACAGATCAAGAAAGCTGGAGCAGAGGAAAAACAGGAATCTAGCAAACTGGCAACATTGTCGAGAATAAAAAAAAAAATAGAGAGAAACAACAAGACGAAACAGAAATGTTGACGTGCTATTTTCAGATGGCAGGATCTTTTGATGCACAAACCAAAAGAGAGGCAGGGGGAAGAGGGAGCAGCAGGGCTGGTGTTTGTCTCAGAGATGGGCTTTAACAGAAATACTTTATACGTGTGATCTTACACGCTCTCCTTAGTCTTTGTTCCCACCGTTCCAACACTTCAGTGAAAGTGTCTTTAGGTCTAGTTAAAATGAGAAAAAAAGAGTTATCACACAAGGGGGGAACTGGGGATGTCAAATTATTTGCAGGCAAAGCTGAGCTTCTACTTTTGGTTTGCAGACTTTGCAAACACCATTTGCTGCCCTCAAAAGTGTGGAGTTATTTTCTCCTTATCCCTCTAATCCTTATTTAACCAGGCTGGTTGACTAAGAGCACACTGTCATTTATAGTAATGACCTGGGGGAAAAATTGCAGGGAGCTGTGCATATACACACTCACACCTGTGTGCTGCCCAGTATCACCGCATAGTGCAGGCTGTTCTCATTTAGCTGTTTGACTTATGCTGACGAAAGGTAATACACTATAATTTGTACATAACCCACGTAATTGTGAGCAAGGAGGCTGTGATGATGTGACCACAGGCTGTCGAAAGGAAGTTAGGTAATGTTGGATAAAGAAAGTCAGGTCAAACAAAACAGGACATTTACCCAGGAGACAACTGTTTGTGTCCTTTGTGAAACCAATAGTCAACAATATGTAGGCTTGGACAATATCTGTTTTTTCATTCCTTCCGTACATTTCATGGGGTATATGGTATATGATAGTATTTGTGTAAAAAGAAGTAATTGTTGCATATATTTCATTGGTGACAAGATAACATTATGTTGTGTATGCCACCATGGGCGGACTGTAAGACACTGGACGCCAGGGCACAGATATGCAAAGGGTTCCACCACCTCTCCTACACAGGAGCAAGACACACATACTTTGTGCCGGTTTTGTGTCTGCTTGGGGTTACTGTATATCTCTTTGTAGCAATTTTGTCTCCATGGGGTTGTTCTGTGTCTTTTTGGTCCCTTTGTGGTAATTTTGTCTTATATAGGTCATTTGGTAGCTGTTCGTTGTTATTTTTTTGTCTCTTTGTGGTTATTTTGCCTGTTTTTGGCCCTTTCAGTAATCGATCCATGCTTGTAGTGTAACGTCACATCACATCATCACATTATGTTAAGCACCTTAAGTGACAACACACCGATGTCACTCTGATTACTAAGTATTGATTTGCTGCATTCTTTTGCAGTTTTTCGGGGGGGTCATCAATAAGAGTGACAGTGCTTTGAAATGTATGTTTGTTGTTCAAATACTTAAAGTTTTCTTCTCTTTCAGTTCCTAGCTATGTGATAACAGATTTACTGTGTTTTAACCAACATGTTTGACAAGTTAGGTGGCTGATAACTTTCTTGACACTCTTCCAGCAGTAGCAGTTGTGAACTGTTTTTGTGTTCTTTTCCCAGTTTGTTTCAATCTTGTGATCCAGCTCAGTTCACTCACCTACAGGAAACGCTTTCCTTGAATGATTTATTCTCAAGTCGGCAGCTGAGAAGTTTAAATACAACACCCTGAGTATTTGGGGTTTCTGTGTTTTGCCGAGGGGGTCTTTGATATTTTTCTCCAGTAAAATTTGCTCCTGCCAGTCTGAGGATTTGAACTGCAACCTCTGGGTCATATTCTCTCTCCATTGTCACCTCTTACTGAATAAAAGGAATTTGTCAAAAGGGGGAAAGCACTTCAACACTGAGTAGAACTGTAGGAGAGAGGTTGAAATGGCTTCCTGAGTAACGCCGAGGGTATTAGAGAGTGAATCCTACCTTCTAAGCTTTGGGGGAATCCGGGTATCTAACTGGGATTAGCTTGAAATAGTGTCTTACTGCCCAGGAAGCACAATTAGAAGTTCCTTGGATTATTCCTCTTCTATTACCTGAGAAGTCGGGCTCTTCTAACCGTATGTGTTTAGGTAGCAATCATGCTTGGGTGGTGTTACGTCCGCTGACTTTTAGTTAGTTTCAGAGTAGAGACAATTCTCACTCAATTGTCATGTAACAGGTGGTGATAATTGGTGCAAGGGTAATCGTTACCTTTATGTGGTGACACAAAGCTGTTATTTCTCACGTTATTGTCTTTATATCAAGATTTAATTAAACCTGCCATAAGCGAAACTATGCAGAGACGCAGCGACCTCTGCATTTTAAACCTGTTTGAACAGGAAACAGGTCCAAAAACTGTTTATTTCTCAACATAAAAGTTCATTCTTGACCTTAGGGACACATCCCCATGATACAATACACTTAACTCAAGATTCACTTCCTTTCTATCACGTAGTTATCATTTTTCTCACAGAATGAAAGTAAAACCACAAAACTCTGTGAAAAAGCCAATTTTAAGTTTTATTTGTAGGAGATTCTTCTCATGTCAGATCAGTCAAGGTTTTTTCTCTCCTGGAGCAGGCAAAAAAAAAAATCAGTGCGAAAATCAAGTAAAGTGCTTCACATTCAACTTGTGAGCAAAAAAGAAATAACTGAGAGTCCCAACATTATATCTTGTCTTTCTCGCTTGTGCTCTGTCAGGCTTTTATTAAAAAGGCAGCCGAACTTCTTATCTAATAAATGACGATGACAACATTTATTAGGGGGATTCACTGTGAGAAGAGGGGTGAGCATCCCTCGCATTCACGACGGTCATTAATTAAGGCTTCAGCAGCAAAATAAGTTCTTAAAATCTCCCAGTGATGCCGCCTGACAACGCTTTTCTTCCCTCATATCATTATGTTCACCGCTGTTCTCCGGCGCTGCCACTTCACGAAAGCCTTGTGGCTTTTTTAGCCCTGTCATTTCTGAATAAAACCATAGGGAACATTTATGTAACGGACACTTTTGTCTCACTGACAAAAAGCCATATTTGAATGAAACCAGAAGTTTGTTGTCTTCCTTGTCTGAAAGGTGTTGAGAGGCCTTGAGAACATGCAGTCCTTTTCAGCTTTAAAAGGAATCTTATTATTGCATGGTTATATTAAATCATGCAAACATCACTCAGCATATAGCACTGCATTGTTTAAGCCTGAAAGTAGCTTACTCAGGTCAGATTTACCATTTCAGATCTCATTTATCCTCTTGTTCGAGTAGCAACGGACACATGTGTGCAACTGTAAACAAAAGGATTCGTTAGAGACACAAAATTCAGTTTGAAGCACCTTTAAGCTGCACATGATGCCATCAGGAGTTTGTGCAATACCTTAATTAGGACTGTAAGTTAGGGCACTTTTTGTGAGCTAACTGAGACATGACTGATTGTATTTTAATGAAACTTGCGGATATCATTAATCTAACTCCTTTCAGCCAGCTGTCAAAATTGCACTCATTATCAAGATTGCACTGATCAGATTTTGACAAAAGTTGAGAGAACTGATACATCTCCCCACCACCAACGGCTGGCATCACAATTACAGTTGACATATGTGCTCCCTATTGGCTGAGACAGCGACTGTGTCATTCAAGCAAGGAAACATGTTTACTGTTGTTAATTTTTTTAACATGATGAAGCTTTTTTTCCTCCCAAGACGACCTCAGGGCAAATTTGGGGTTGGCAGTGTCTGTGATATTATAAATAACACAGCGAGGATGAAAGGCAGTTGTGCTCTCCCTCCCCATCCTTCTGTCTCTCCTCTTTTCCTCTTGCCCTGCTACTCATCTATGCTCAACACGAGTGCCTCGGCGTTTGCGTGTGTGGCTTGAATTTATATGAACGTCTCCCCGCCGGGGGACAACGGGGGCCAAGTCATTGATATGTGCAGGAGGACTCAGGATAAACAGCCCACGCCGACCGGTGTTACGCCAGCCTGCCTGATACATTTTGATTGAGCAAAGACAGAGGGGTGGGGTGGGGGTGGGAGGGCAATGGAATTGGGGAGGCTTAAAAGCAGGGATAAAATGACAGAAAGGGAGCTTTTTTTTTCACCATCCTCTTCAGACTGCCACAAAATGGACCCATGTTAATGTTAAGAACCACACATGGTGCCTTGCTAGACAAGATATGTGTGTGTGAGCTTTGGAGGACTTTAACAAATAGATGAGGTGCTGTGATTTTTCCCATCATTGTGTGTGTGGTTTCTTTTTTTACCCCCAAAATGGGCTGTTATTTAGATAAATCTTAATATCTTTTATTTTCTTTGTGATGATCTCTTTTGTTTCACTGAACGCCAATTCCACTTTTCCCCTCTCACCCTCTTACTTCTCCCGCCATGTTTGTCCGTGTGACATGGTCAGCCCCCTAATGGACTGGAAATTCACGTTGACAAAAGTCCCTCGCTCCTCCTCCTCCGTCTCCCTCTGTCAGAAAACCAAAATAAGAGGTGGCGGCGGCACACTGCGCCACTTATGGTCACATTAGGATCAGCCACCAAAGTGTCACTGAATCGCCTCGTGCATCATTTTGCCTTTGTTCACCATGACAGGGACTTGTGTGTGCGGCAATGGTCCTTTTCCACCCTGTGCTTTTATTCCCAAATGGATGTACCAATGGCTGCACTCTTACTTTTAAAGTGCATTATCCCACTTATACCACGGCTGATTTTTTTAAACTCATCTTTTTATTGACCTGTGTTTGCAGTGCAATGCTTATTGACCTGCATTTGCTATTAACGTCATGTTACATGCTCTGTTACTGCCTTGCAATTATCCCACGTGATTGTTGCCAGCTCCTGTCTTTGTGCTAGCTTCTCAATGTTGCTACATCTGTATCTTGCATATTTATTGGAATTACATACATTATTAGTTACAGATAATATATGAATAGTCAAGCTTGTAAATAATTAGGTCTGCTGTATTAATGTAGTCATCATTGAGAACGCCAGTATTGACAGCTTTATTAACATAACGTTCAGTCAGAAAGATAGAAAAATACTTGATTTTGTTGATTTAATAATAGCAGTGCATGGTCTAAAAGCTTTAGATGGAAAATCTTAAATTTTGTTTCTGCTAACAGGCTATTAAGTGAATTGTTAAGTGGACTTTGAATTTACAAGATGGGGAAAAAAATGTTAAGGGGATCACATGTGACCTGCATGTCTGTGTTTCCTGTTTTGTGTTCGTTTTTCCTCAGTGATTCCATTTTTGTTTTGAAAAATTAATATAAAAAGATCAAAGTTCACAATGACGGTAGTATTTTATCCCTCTTAACTAATTATAGCTTGAAGTAACCTCATGGACATTCTTTCAACACACCCATATTTTTGACAGGTTTTGAACAGCCCTTTGAAATTCTCTTAGCTGCTCTTTGGCATTTAAAAATAATTGCTGCTCATCAACCTCCATGAAAATTGTACCATCTTCAAGCCACATCAGCATATAGAGTTAAAGGTACGCTGCGTAATGTTGACCATTAGTGGAAAAGCATTCATCATGATTGTTAGACCTAAAAGTTGCATTATTAGAAACACAAAGTTGAAACACAAAGGGCTGTGTTAAATCTACCCATAGTGCATGGTTTAAAGTGCATGGGGCAAGTACATGTAGGGCGTGTCCTGCTTCACCTTTGCCGGAAACGACGCATAATCTGTATGCAAAGTAAGGTGCACGGGGCAAATGGGTTTTATTTAGTCCCTTAATTAATCATAGGTGTTTTGGGCGTAACATAATTTCAACAAATCCATGTCTTCCATTCCCTTAAAAAGCCAGGTGTGCCTGCACCTGGTGCACTGCTATTTACAAGGCCAATACTGCAAATTGCATGCCATTTACTGCTGAGAGTAGTAATAGCAATAAAGTCACTGCAGTATATGAGACATTTAAGAAGCAAAAGTAGAAACTGTAGTTATAAACTTGACAGAGGAAACAGAACTTAACTTTTAGCTTCTGAAATAATCAATTAAGTTTTGCTGCTGTTCCTTGAGCGTAAATTGGTCTCTCTTGTTGGGCATGCACTTGCCAGACCAAAAATGAAGCAGGGATTCATATAGGCTTACTGAGATTTCAGAATTGTTGACGTTTTATTCAGGGAATCGTACAACAAAATGTGATTATTGTGTGTTTCTTTCAGAGAACAAACAAAGGCAGCCCTTTTAAATAGCAGGAAATTGCTACACCGTTGACTTTAGACCAGGTTTTTGTTGGCCAATCGTGCAGTCGCCTTCTGCTCCATTAAAACAGCAACAACAAGCCTGACCACACCTTATTTTAAGACCCTCATGCCCATGTTCACACAGATGGGTGCAAGTATGTACATTTACTACTTACACAACTTGGGTGCTGGCCATGAGTGTGAAAACTGTGTAGGTCTGAAACTAGCAATGAAAATTGCACTGTGCTGCCACTTTGCACTGTGTGACAGACAGAGCCCTGAGGGATTATCATCACCTCATTAAGCTGTTACTGCAAACATTTTGCAAAAAGTTGATTTTTTGCTGCGTTCAAATGAAACTCACAAGCATGGGCAGTGTTATACACCAAGTTGTGAACTTGAAGCTCTCAGAAAATGTTCGAGTTCCTGATTTCCACAACAGAAGTGTTCATTAGGACTGAAAATGACAAAATAGATTTGAACACAGCTTTACATATCTAGCACCGACAGAGGAACATTAGCATTTATTAAGAGTCATGTGCCTGGACATCTGCTGAATGTAAGCCCAATATTCAGCCTCCTTTTACCTCTTTTTAGTCTCCACCAACTCCTGAGAAAAGACACAGAATGCATTTTTGAGAAAACAGAAAAACAAAAATAATAACTTAAAATGCATTTTATACCAAGCCAATAGCTAATATGACATTTAAAGGTTACAAATGAATTTCCTCAACAACTCTTTTCAGCTTCCCCAAATGTTTTAGATGCCCACATGAGATGCTCACCATGCCTCGGCTACTTAAGTCCAAACTCTATTCAGCAATCAGCAGCCCTCCTTTCCCCAATTATCAGTTCTTTTTCTTCTGACCAACAGAACTAATGAACAAACAGTCTCACACACAGACACACCACGCAGCCTTTCTTCACTTTACCACCTCTTATCAATTGCCTCCCTTTATCTGTTAGTGTTTCTTCTCTCCATCTTAACTCCCCATCCCTCTCTCTCCAAAGCTTTTATTTACGAACACCGTTTCAGGTTGTTTTATAGCTCCCTTCACAAACGGAGGATGGAGGAAAAAAATGGAAAAATAAAAGATGAAAGGATAGATGAGGACAGAGAACAACACTCAAGGCTGTTGAGGGATAAATAGATTTTAGGCAAGCAGTGAGATATAAGTGCAAGTCACCATGCACAGCTCTGCTTGGCTTTTCTTCCTTGTCAATTACATTGGTGATATAAAATGGTGATGTGAGTTGAAGAGGACAGTTTGGCAGCAGTTCCACTGTCTGTTAAAGCGCTATCATATGAAATCTGGATTATTCAAAGCTATCAAAGGACTTCATAGGTCTTTGAGTTATTTTATTTTTTTTTCTGTGTCAATAGATCTCCTTATTTTGACTTCTTAAATGGTGTTAAATTACAAGTTGAGGAGCAGGTGGGAAGCTTGGGTCTTTATTTCTCCGAATGCACTGCTAGTTATGATATATGGCCAGCCAAGTCCAGCGGCAAAATGGGAAAAAAAGTTCTGAATTGCACGAGGCAAGCTGTTACGGCTCAATAACCCAGGCCCGTAATCGGCTCACATTTCAAACACACACACTCGCATTCAGACAGCTCTTGGTTGGGCTGGATTTTTACGAGGAAGCACACCGCACGAGGTGATCAGCATATGTTTTGTTGACATAAATTTTAAATTTATTGCCGTTGTCAAAAGTGACTGTTGGACAAAGTCGATTATTAACTGAGTAAATGGCCTGAGAGAGTTTTATGTGAACTTCCTTAATGGCTGCAGTCAGTCTGTTTCAAATCACCCTCCCTCCCTCCCTCACTGAGCTCCCACCCACCACACACACACACACACACACACACACACACACACACACACACACACACACACACACATACACGCACCTCTCATCATCTATTTCAGAAGCAAAACATGAAAGCAGACAGTTACGATGGGATTTGAGTGTGAGTGTGTGTCGAGAGGTCTATCCGAGCTAAGTCACTGAGCTGGGACAATATATTTTAGTATCCTTTTACATATCATTAAATCTTGTTGAAGCTGTATTACAGTGTATTATTAGCTCTGCTTAAGCACACAAAGCATTTCAAAGTGTACAGAACGTTCCTCAACTGCTGACTATTGCCTAATGTTGCATTTTATTCTACAATATTTTGTAGTTGTTGGTGTGCAGCTTTTGTCTGTCTTCAATTAACTACATAAATGGTGGGAACTCTCTCTGTCATCGGACCAGATGACAGTCTCAAATGGGTTTGAGCAAATTACATTTGATCCTCTAACAAAGCTGGCATCGTGAATATATCCTTACAGCGCGTACTGTTGTCCTTGCTGGGTTCTGTAACCTGGGCCCCACATGGTATGTCCATGTGGGCTGACACTTTGCTGATTATAAATTTTAAGTTTGAATTAAAGTGCCATGAGTATTGAGTTATGTTGAGTTACACCTAAAACTAATCATTACATTAGCCAAACCAGCACGTGCTCATCACTCAGATGTCAAACAGTTAAAAAGATAAAAAGGAAGGTAGATCCATGTGACAAACTTGGTAAAAAGCCAATAAAGTTAAGTTTATGTTCACTGTGGCAGACTGCTTCAGCCCGCTTCCCTACTGTCCACTGACTGGTCTCGTTAGTAAAGGTCAAAGGGTATTGTCCGAGCTGATCGCTTGATACAGACAGAGACCTGGTATTGAAGTGGTAAGAAACTTAACGAAACGATTGAAAAACTCATTGTAAGTTAATGTTATGTCTTTGTGTGTTAATTCATGTTTCATGTTGACAATGTAAAATCACAGAGCGGATTTCAGCAAGTGGTCTGAGGCCTGACGCCCTCTCCTTACTAACGTGCTATTCATTGCCCTGGTTGAGTCAGCAAATCATTAGCATGTAGCTAACCAGCGGATGTTTCGGTTAGCCGCGATGCAAATTTTTGCTATGTTAAACTCCACTGATTTATGCTAAAACTGTTAGTTACCTAAATGCACTGAACCAAGAACCAAAGAACTGTTGTTTATTGTGTTGTGATGTACTTTTTGCACTATTTGAGTTAAAAGCTGCAGCTGGCTGCTGGCGAAGTGAGAGTGAAATTAACCTGATGCCCAGAAACTAATAAACACTGCAGCACCCATGCTTCTTTTTGTCGAGCTTGTCCAATTTAGCAACAGTAACTAAGGGTAGCTGGACTTAAATTCCGTAAGTTGGGTCACTGTACTTTACCTGACTTTCGTGTATTTTACCCTCTTTTACCCTCTTTCAAACAGCTTCACTGCAAAACAATGTAGACATATTTTTCCTTACTTTTTATAGAAAATTGCTCTTTAAACCTGCAAAGACTTAAAAAAAAAAAAAAAAGGTTCATACTCTATTGAATAAATACAGTTAAAGACCAAAAGAAGGACTGTCATTAGTGTCTCAATAGGACAGGCTTCGTTCTAAACCTTCCCTTTAACAGACTCAATTGCTGGAACTGGTGCTACTACCATTCTGTTGAACATCAAGTAATGTGCTGTTTTAGTGGGTAGTGCTAGCTATTGCAGTTAAATTTAACACACTCTCAGCTGCGGACATACACACAACACTTTGCTCATCAACACGGTGAAAATACATGGCATTGCTTCCACTTCTAGTGGCCTTAATAAGTCCACCCATACCTTATCAGCGCTCTGTCTGGGGGGCACAATGGTCAGATTGAGGAGGGACACAAAAGACCTTTGAAAGGCTTTGTGCTCTGTGTGTGTTTTGTGTGGTTCACCGCTTGTGTGTGTTTTCCCCTTATCGGAGCGAAAGCGTGTGAGTACATCACCTGTGATCCTTTAAAGGAAAAAAATCTGGTTCCATTCCTTTGTCCATTTTGTTGTTTGTGTGCGAATTTCTGTCATTGTCAAAAATGACATTGCACCAATCACAGGACGGCAGCTTGTCCACTGGCAGTTGCCTCAGCAGACCAGAATGCATTGCAGCTGTAAGGCAACTGCTATTGATTTGTACAACTATGTGTTTAAGCAAGAGCAGACTGATCACACTTTGATGATGTGTTGTTATGTCTGCTTTTGATTGAATACAATATTCAAATTCCTTGGCAGGTCATAGAAGGGCATTCTGGGAAAAACAGGAAGTGTATACCTTTCATTAGAGTGCATTACATCATGATATTATTCCTGGACTGAATGTACCATCCCAGATTGATATCTAGCAGTGTAACAGTATCATTTCCTTTCTCACTTGTGCCATTGCCATCTCTCTGTGTCACTTCCTCTCCCTTTTTGGCTTTTCAAGTGCCCTTCTTTTCCTTCTGGGGGCATTTGGCATTTATAGGGCCTTTTAATCACTCACTGCTTGCCAAGGGGCTGTCATTCCGCCTTTAGTTTCCAGGGTCTCTCAACAAATTCGAACCACTACAACGGCTATCATGACTTCTTCAACCCTATTGCTGTTTTTTTTTTTCACATCTCCATTTTTTACCACTCTTCCTGTCAGGTTTCAAGGATGTTTTGTAGCAATTAATAGTCACTGAAGCCACAGTAGACTTCATAGCTTAATAACTCCTGTAGCCACCGCCACAAGACCCGCCATAATCTCTCTCTCTCTGTCTGTCTCGGTCTCATCCCCGCTCCGTCTCTCCCTAGCCCTCTCGAGGCACAAAAGAGAGCTGTAAATCAATTTGCATTCGACATCTGACATCAATCAGTCATGTTTTGGGAGAGTGGCACCACCTCCTCCTCTGTGGCTTTGTTGAGAGACGCTAAGATGGATGGCTGTCATCTTGCCCAAGTTGAGCAGATCTCTTATCAAGGGCATTGTTTCCCCAAGAATGCACTTGGCTGATCACTCTGCGCCACCTGACTCGTCGACGGAGACTCTGAAATCCTTCTGTTTGACGTTGTCTTGTTTTTGCCTGCCAGAAGCAAACACTCATCTGAGAATAGAATCGTGTGCTTTTCCTGTGCAACTTTGGGGTGTATTTTTTTCAGCTTTGCATTAACGTGTTCAACGTCAAATATAGAAACTTGTTTATCAAACCAAATATTTTTCATTTGGTTAAAGAGTTTCTTACCAGTTTTGATTTAACCTGACCGCAGCAGTATTGTCTAAACAGAAACTCTCTTTTTTGGAGCCTCGCTGTGAGAATGAGCAACAGTTTTGGAAGATCAAATGTGCCAAATCTGAAACAGCACCAACTTGACAAACAGTCATTACAATCATGGGTGTGTACCTTTGTGAACCTCACTCAAGGCGAGGTATTTGAAGTTCTCGGGAGGCTTAAGGCGCTGTGGCAGTTGTTTGGCAATTCGTGTCACCTTAATTGCTTTAGAGCACTTTCAGATATCTCTCAAGAATAATATGCTTTGTACTGAGCCGTGGGGTCTTTGAGGATTTCGTAACAGAGAGAGTCGTGGGGCTAGACTTTCCGTTGTCAGATGTTATTTAGTTACCTAACCTTCGAGGCCTTTACCTCGTAATCAAATATTGAACCTTAGTCTTGTCTGACCTTGTGCGCTTAAACTATGTAACAGCCTAATGACTGTCTTTCTGGTTAAAAGACAATTCATTGCTGATTAGATTTTGCTTCAAGCTACACATCACCTTATAGATTAGGGAGCACCAGTCAAAAACCGGCTCATAAATGGTTCATAACGCTAAGTAGCTGTCTTGTGTGTTTGCCTGTATAAATCATTCTATTTCACTTTATAGCTTCTTATCCATCTGCAGCACTTGAGATGTAGGTAGCTGATAATGCCTTTGCTTAAATAGCATCTTGTGATTTACAGCACCATGTCATGGTCTGATGCTCCCCTGCAGAAAAAAAAAAATTGTTGTAGTTGGACAGCTTGTTACACTGATGGTTATTGTTATGTGCTGATGTTATGACTGATGGAGTGTGACATTTTCTCAAATTGCAAAAGGCCGAATCTTTTTTCTGTTGAAATTCAAAGCTGAAAGAGCTGTAAATAAATAAAAAAGCCACTTTGATAGGAACACAAGCATGATGCACGTTAGAGTCCAGACAGTAAAATGTTTGTTTTTTCTCTTTGTCAACAGGAAGATGCACAGTGGAATGAAGACCTACGGCTGTGAGCTGTGTGGAAAGAGCTTCCTGGACAGTCTCCGTCTACGGATGCATTTGCTGTCTCATTCAGGTAAAGAAATCAAACTAACCCAAAAAGCACAACCATGCAATATAATCACTGTTGAGTTAGCAGTGCCTCCTGTTTTCATTGCAGGGTTTACTGCTCATTGTAGGGAATGAATGATGGGATTTCTTTCTCTGGGATTTTAAGACATGATATACCTTTTATGCATTCATTAATGCTGTTCTTTACAATTATATTTTTATATCATATGCAGAGTTTCATTCTGAGTAAAACAGTTAAGTTAAAGGTATACTGTGCACGATTTTTCTAAAAAAAAAAAAAAAAAAAGAGTATTTTGTAAGGAGTTTAAACATCTGTCTGACTGTCAATTAAATACTGTCGCAACCATGCGAGAAGCAGGCCAGATCTTGTGTAGTTAAGATCAAAATGAAGGTTAAGTTTGTAGATGGTTGTGGTCCAAGCAAGGGCACCAGAAGTAGGGGGGTTAGGATGTTTTTTCTGATGTTTTATGATGTATAGACAATATCTATACAGATATAGAGGGCTCACTCTAAGGTAACACAAAACAAATCATCATCATCATGATAGTTATTCATCATCACGTTTACAAATCTGGGGTTGGCTTTCAGGTTTGCTGGCAAGCATGTCTGCAGTAACGGATCATTCCTGCATAGTATACCTTTAAGTATGTGATTCCAAACAAATGAGTTAAAAGCACTGTCATGGTCCTTTACAGGGATAGTGAATCTCTTTTTTAGTAGATTTATGCCCTGAAACAAGGCCTCACTCAAGCCTTTACTCTTGGAGCTGACACATTCAGTTTACAAGCATTAACAGGTTCAATTTGATATACTATGAACTCATGGTTTAGCACACACTGAACACATTTTAACATGCATTTACAACCAATGTCTGCAGCCTGAGAGTAGACTGGGCCTTTCACACAATTTGTCTCACTATAAATGCACTACTTTTAAATATGTGAATGTGGAGCATAACCCAATTTCACTGATTTATGGATCAAAAAACTCTTGAGCTCAGTAAAGTTGTGCAGCTCTGGGGAACTTAACCAAAGAGGTGCCTGCACATCATCATCCTGTCACCCTACACCTCTGTGACATTAGAGGTCTGAAAGGCAGTACAAGTCAGAACACAGGACACATTGATTGGTCCAGTTTGACACTGCTACACCTACCCCCAAACATACAAACACACATGCACACACACACACACCACAGCAGTCCCTGTTCGCTGAGCCTACTTAGCACAGCACTGTTTTAATGGCATGGACCGTCTTTTATAGGCAGCAAAGAGCTCCTCATTCCTAAAGCCCTAAGTGCAGATGGTTTATTGAGACACTGTAAAAGCCATGGGACCTCTGAGGGAACCCCTTCTGCACACACACACACACACACACACACACACACACACACACACACACACGCACACACACACACACACACACACACACACACACACACGCGCGCGCACACACACGCGCGCACACTCAAAACTCCAAACTCAAATCCATGTGTTGATGTTGGCGCAGAAATTTAGCCCTCTGTTCAGTACCCTGTATGTTTTCCAATGGGACACAGTAAGTGGTCTCAATTGTCTGCTTGGCATTATTGTTGTCATTGCAGTTGGTGGTAGGAAAGCACCCCACCCACCCACTCCCCCAGACAACTACTGTCAGTAGGCAGAGAACGATAATTGCCAGGATCATTTGTTTGTTCGTATCTCACCAAAACTTAAACAATGACTGAGATGGATGCTGACACTCCTGCTATGTTGTGACAAAGATGAATGACAAATTCACGCTGTGCCAGTGAATTGGCTCAGCACACAACCCAGCGTGTCAAAAACAAAAGTTGCTCTGAGGAAATATTCGCTGTTTATTTTAGAATTACACCCCATTTCCACAGTCCCTGCTGCAAATGCTGCTCCCCCTTCACGCTCGCTTGTCAAAGCTGAAAGACGGGAGCTCTGTCAGAGAAACGTATTGATACAGACTGTTTTGCAGAATGAGTTTCGCAGTGCGTGCCCCACCATGTGCTCCACCTGAGCTCCATCAGACATAGCCTCCAGCCCTAAAGCCTCTGTCCTGGAGCTGGCTCTTATCTTGTGTAACATAATATTGTGCATTTCTGCTGCAAAAGTAAGTCAAAGTGTTTAGTCAGGAGTTATGACAAAGTGGAAGCTCAGGGTGAGTCAAGGTAATCTTGTGCTCAGATGCATATTGCCTGTTGCTGAAGTGTGCGTGCATGCGTACATGTGCACACACAGAGAGCATGCAGCTCTCTGCATGCTCCAGTGGAGTTTCGCCTTAAAGTGCCACGCTCTGACTTCTAACATGGATCTAAGTTAACCTAACTGCATTTGGTGTTTTACTGAATTTGGAATTTGTCTATTGTGTTAGTTGTAGTACTGAACACCATTATTTATTATTTATTATTAATTACTTATTACTGTCACCTTCTAATAAATGAAAGCAATCATGTAGTAGTAGAACTAGTATTGGTGTACAAGAACAAATAGCAGTCGGAATAATAATTCAATGCAAATGTAGCTGTATAGCACCATGTCATAAACAAGCAATGCAGGGTGCTTTACATAAGAACAAAATAGAACAACAAAAATGTGCAAATAAGCAACCATGCATGCGTATAAATAAAATTTACAGAAACATACACAAATACAAACCATAATACTGCACAAATGTGGTATGGTCATTTAAAAAACGCTTGAGGTAAAAGGAAGGTCTTTAGTTTGGCTTTAACACAGAACACAGTGTCAGAGCCAGGCTAAGCTCAGCAGTCAAACTCTTCCATCCTTGAGGTGCATAAATACTGAATGCCATCTTAGCAGACTCTGAAAGTGCTTTAGGCACATTGGGGATATTCCACCTTGTGACCGGAGAGATCAACTGGGGTTACAAACTGACAGCATATCTGAGATGTACTGCAAGCCAGACCAGCAAGTGCTTTGTAAACCAAAAGGAGGATTTTGAATTATAATCTAAAAACAACAGGTAACCAATTATAGTATCAGAGTACAAGAGTTATTTAGTATGACATTTTTGCCCTGACTTTGAGTTCTGGATATGTTGTAATGTATGGATTGTTTTATTTGGAGGATTTTTTAACAGAGAATTACAATAATTTAGCCTGTTCATGACAAAAACATGCATGGGGTTTTTTTATTTTCACATTTTTTAACCTAAGAGTACATTCTTATTGCTTTGTTGCTTCTCCTGCCTAGAGAACGCTGAAGCCCTCTTATTTTGTCGCCATTGCACATGCATGAGTTTCTCTTAGTCAGTTTGAGAAAAATAGCCTCTGATTCAGGTAAAGTTTGGCTGAAAACGTCAACCCTGTGGATGATATTGAAAGCAGTAGCAGGTGTCTTCACAGTATTTGAGGTTGTACAAATAATAGTCATGAGGTAGTGGTAATGATATTTGTAGTAGCAGTATAATACAAGTAGCTTTGGACAAATAAACTATTTGGAGAAAGTAAGGCTTGTGGCAGAGGAGGCCTCCTTCTGTCAACATCTGCTATTATGTGATAGTTTGAACTTGAATATTTTGATCACCTTATTTAGATCCGTTGGAATATGTACCTTTAACATCATAGGAGCAACATGAGAAAAAATTAAACATGATAAACAGCAAAAAAGTTTATTTTCACAGCACTCAGTAATTTAAAAGGGCCAAACAGACTAAAAGCGTACTAAACTAAAGAAATGTTAAATGCTGCCTTTTGCAACAAAAAAGGACTAAAAAAAGGACATTAATGGTTTCATATTTTGCCATTAATTCTTTCAGTGAAATTTTAAAAGCTGTTCTATGTTTAATTCTGAAGGAGGATGGTTTAGTTGTGGAAGGACACGAAAGAAAAAGGGTGACAGGTACATGGGTCGTTGGTATTTTAAGACCTAAGATTGTAGCTTTTTAATAAATGAGTGTGAAAAAGAGTGTGAAATGATTTGGATGAAAATCAGAACATAAATACAGTCTTCCAGGAGGTGTTTGTGTTTGCTTAGACCACACTGAGGTAATCATTATCTGAGTTGATTTTCACTGTAGTAGATAATTTGTAAGTTTTTTATGATATCAACAGGTTAATAATAACTCACAATTTGTACCCACTGACATGAGGTGAAAACTCTGCTGATAGGAGATCAAATGGAAAAAAGAGCATTGAAAACTCGAGGAAGAACCACATACGCCACCTTGAGAAAGGCAACCAAGCGGAAGATGTGGGCAGTGTATTTTTAGCAACAGTGGCAGCAAGTGCACAAACTTTTTTTCTTTCGTTCTCTTTTTTCCTCTTTCCAAGCGGGGCTGTGTTGACGCACGACATCAACCTGTACTGTTACACACATCAGTGTTGATTCATAGCCGCTTTGGTCTGGCGTAAAAGGCAAGACAAGCGCTTCTGTCAAGACGGGCGACGGTTAGGGAAGAGACAGCGCTGAGGCAAAGCTTCTTTGATAGTTTTTGTTGTCTTTTTTTTTTTGTTGCACTTTTTCATTTTTTTCCCTCCTCCACCTCCACCTCCACCGTTTGACTTTCAAGGCTTTTCTCGGTCTGACGCCACGTCTCGATTTTTATCGTGTCTCTCTGTAATGATGACACTTCACCGAGTCCCAAAACCCTCAACCCTCAGCCCCTCCTCCCTCCCTCCTCCTCCACCGTCGCCGCCATCATCCTTCAGCTCGCTTCAGAAAAGACAGAATATTGGGGAGATGAAGCGAGAGAGTGGAGAGGCTTTTTGGTATGCGCAGCGTGTCGTGGATGTGGAGTGTTTCAGACGCCGCTGCTGCTGCTGCCTCCTCCCTCCTCTCTGCTTTCCACTCTGTCTCTCACTCTCTGTCTGTCTGTCTGTCTGTCTGTCTATCCGTCTGTCTCTCTGTGCTTGTTGTACGGAGGATTTGGCGGCTCGCCAGTCTGGGCTGCCTGCCACCACTGAGGGTACAGTATGTACAGTCTACCTTGTGCCAGCTATTTATTTTTTTTCCTCCCGTCTCGTTCTGTCTCAGTCCTCTCTCCACGTTGTTTTTTTTTTTTTTTTTTTAATCTCCGCCTGACGTTTAGTGTTTGACAGTGTTTGCTGAGCCAAAGCCTGCAGATGGGGGTTAGAGCAGGGTGGAGAGCTGTGACTCAGCCCCTTTTGGGTGCATTTTGAGGTCCTAGATGTTGTTTTCTTCAAATGATAGAAGCACTTTTATACTGCTGTTTTGTGTAAACTTTGAGCAATGTGTTATAAAAAGATCTCCCAATAAAAAGAAAAAAAAAATAAGAATACTTAAAATTGTTTTTAATCTCTGTCTTTAAACAGCAGTTAAACCACAATGAAACCCCAAAATACTTAGTTATTCTTAAATTTATCAAAACTTGGACTGAATGCTGCACCCTTATACTTCTTTTGTGCTGAGCAAAATGCGTCTAAGTGTCATAAATTGTCGGGTATACATAATTTTCTTTACTCATTACCTGATCTGACAGTTTCTGATTTAAATCATAATTAATTCCAGTTGCCAGAAGAAAATGTTGGCTTTGTATATTTCTGCACACTATGAATACTTTATGTTTCATACAAATCATTGAGGTTCCTAAAGTACCATGGTATATAAACTGACTCTGTTATCTTTAGGTGGAGGCAATGGTGGATTGCAGGATGCCAGGCCGCAGTGCATTGTTTGAGACCAACAACAAAACCAGTTGTTTTTGAGTGAATTATGACTGTATTTCCTACAGCTTTTAAGCCATTAAACGTGTATTTTTTAGCAGCCTGTTGTGCTTTTGAGCATAGTGCCACGAAAAGCAGTTGTTTTTTGACTGAGACATCGCTGTGTTTCCTGCCGGGTATAGTGCTATGAGTGGTTGTTTTTACTGAGCCATTGAGGGCTCCAGCCATGATTGTATCACCAAAATCAGGTCTTTTTAAGCCCAAACCCGATCTTTTCTTAATCATAACAAAGTGGTTTTAGTACCTAAATGTAAGACATTGCATTGTTGAAACATGAGGGAAAGTAAAGTTTCATGGTATCCATCACAAAATTTAACGTACGTATCTCTGGTTTACTGAAACGAACAATGCCACCTTTTTTCTCTGGCGACAGGGTTGCATAATTTGTCCATTTTCAACTGTCTATTATTTATTTGAAATTATTTTATGTGTCCTAGGTTAAAGAACATTTGACAAACTTCAGCTTCTTTTGAGAATGGCTTGTTTAAAGCCATGTTCACACTTGACAAAAATATAGAAGAAAGTAAGAGGAAGTACTTTAATGGATCTAAAAAATGAATCCTGTGTTTAAACTCTTAGCAGTTGAATAGAAAAGTTCAAACAATACCCAGCACTAATCAAAACATGACAAAAGAATCACTTGAGGTCAAGGGCTTCAACAGACACAGCATCGTATTTTTAATTTGTTGTCTAGCAGCTTTGTATCAGTTAAACTGTATTTTATCCACTGTATTTAAAATAATCTCTTTAAATCAAACCCAAGAGTTTTTTGTGTGTGTGTGTGTGTGTGTGTGTGTGTGCATAAGAGAGGGAGAGTACGATTGTGCGCGTGTGTGGAAGCTAATCAAACAAGACCAGACCAGACTGATATGATTCACAGTTTGTTTTCCGAGCGAGCCGATGCAGCATAATAAGATTACCAATAAGACTCTCCCTGAACACCCGTATCGCCATCTCCGTTACCACCAACTTTTCATCTCGCTGCCTTTATATCTTAAGAGTGTTAATCCCCCATTTACAGTGTGTATACATAGTAAAGAGTTCCTGGATTAGGCAGCCGAGTGTGCATGTGAGACCTGAAGCACTTTTTTTTAAGCACATTAAAAAAAGATTCATCTTTATTTAACCAGCAGTCGCAGGCTAAGTGTGTTGCTCAAGGGCACATTGTGATGATGTATGAATGGAGAGATGGTCTCAGTAATGTTTCGCCTTGTAGTAAAGGAACCAAACTGTATTTAAGTTTAGAGTGTTGTGGATTACCTGTCTGTACTTCACCCTTTTTCTATGCTACATAGATGAACAGAGGACCTTTGGATAATATTTACAGTATTTCTTGCAGATCTTCAGATGCACTGACCAGCCGATTGGGCTTTTTAATATATTGCTTTATTTCTCAGTTGAGTTCATTAGAGACACCTTTTGGCTGGTTTTCCACGAGCCTCTAAGGATTTATATAGAGTGCTCTGCAAAACGGAAACATTATATTGCAATCTCAGATATTTTTTCATAAAGGTTGGTGGGTCGTGTCTCAGTGCTCATTTAATTCCATTTTAAAGGGACAGTTCACCACAAAAATCAAAAATATTTTACCTGTAGTGCTATTTATCACTCTAGATTGTTTCATTTGCAGTGTTGCAAAGCAGAAACTGGGTGGTGATTTCTAAAAAAAGACAATGCTATTGAGTTTTTCAAATGTTATTTTTGGGCTCTTTTAAAACCACAGGCAAAGTTCCATCTAATAACATTAAATTGGAGAAAAGGCAGACATCTCTTTGGTTGATATCTCCAACACTTGGCAACTCACACCAAAACAATAGATTGATAACAATTTATAAGTTGCACTAACAACAAAAGAATGAGTTTTTAGATTTTGAGGTGAACTGTCCCTTTACGTTTCTTCATTCATTGATAGTCAAAAAGGTAAAGTTCGGTATTAATATAGTTTGTTTATTTATTTTTTTAACATCATACTTTGGATATTCCCTGTGCCATACAAGAAAATACTCGTAACTTTAAGGTGTAAATTATTTAGGAAAACAAAAAAGGGATTAAAACATGTTTATACTCTATAAACAATACATGCAGGTATTATAAAGATGGTGTTCGTATAATATTAGCACAGTTAAGCTCACTTGTAGGTAAGCTGTCACTGGAAACATTAAAAACACTAAATTTTAACAAAGTGATTGTTTGGTTAGCACTCAGCAGCTCCACATACAGTTAGTCTTTGTTATAATCTGCAGTCAAAAGTTGTAGTCGCTAACCAGAGCAATCATTGATGGAAATATGACTTTACATGATAATCTCCTGGCATTTGGGGTCATATTCAAGCAGTGTGTGATGGTGTGTCACTCAGGCTTCATCAGTTTGGAATGCCCGTGTTTGGTTTGTGCATTAGTCAGCCAGTACAGTGTATTTCCACAGTGACGTTTGCAGTTTAGAATAGTGTTTCTGACCAGCCCTGTAGGGAATTTGTTTTTTACGACACCTCAGTTGGTAGCACAGCATTAAGTTCACTGTTGGTTGAGCTGTTGTGGTTGTATAATAAAAAACAACAGCTGGATAGGTGGTTTACTAACTGTAAAGCCAGCATGCGAATAAGTCCCTTATTTTGGGAAAAAAAAATTGTGTACGGTGGTTAACAGCAAGACAAAAATATTTTTTAATTCTGTTTGAATTGTGCTATGAATTACACATATGATGTTTGTTTATTTAAAATATCATTTTAGAAGTTAAGACAGTTGCAGTTTGTCATAAAACTGTTGAAATGTTAGACTGTGAACAATTTATTATTAGAGACTGCACACCCAAAAGTTATGTAAGTGACGCCATAACTTTCTCTTTTGCTGAAGTTATGATTCCAGGATGCTCATGCAATTAAACCTCCTTTCGCCTAGCTGCACCCTTCAGCATGACCAGACTTGTCGTAATTTTCACCTCTTTTAATACTTTTCCTTTTGTTCTGCAAGAGCAAAATCAAATGTGCCACATTTAATGGTCATGTTGCTGGTGGTTACGTATATTGTGCAAGATAAGATGTAGTTCAATGAGCAATTTAACACCAAGCAGCAACCCACAAGGATGAAAAATGAAGCCTGTGTGGAAGTGTCAGAAATTGTAGTTCATCAAATGGCCACTTGAGGCTGGCTACAAAACAGCTAATCCCCATAGACCCCCATGTTAAAATGCCCAACAGAGCAGTTGAAATAGACATGTTTACAACATGGTACGAAAAACGGTTTTGGTCTTCATACCTAATTTCAGCAGTCATGACAACCATTTACATTTTATTAAGGCCCTAAGTCACTTGAGTGAGAGGCTGTCTGCGTGGTATTAGCACAGTCTGTGAGTCAGATCCAACCCTGGCTCCTCCATAGCCTGAACCTTGCGTCCAAATATGGTCACTGCGGGCTTCAAATATGAATGCCGAACTTAAACATTCAAAATTCAGCCCACAAACCAATGGGTGATATCACGGTAGCTATGTCCTTTATTTTTACATCAATTAATTGTGCTACGACAAACTGTAACTTCACTGACTTGCAAGATTATCTTTAAAATTGGCAGACTTAGGTTTAATTCATGGCACAATTCTAAGATGATCAAAAAAATGATGGAATTTTTTAAATTGGATGTATTTTTTTTAATTTAATATGTTATTCCAAATTGATGAGACATGGGGGTGTGCACAATACTGTGCACAGTAGGTGTTTGTGCACATGAGTAACATTTAACTTGTTCAATACTTGATCTGACCGGAGCTTTACACATTAACTAACATTATATTAAATGTGCCAGATTTAGCCACAAGTTCAGTATCCTGACGTCTCTGACCAGATGTTCATCTTGGCGCCCTGAAATTAAAAGCTTTGTTCCAATCTGATCCCCGTCTGATTCCAGTCTGAGTGTGGGAGTTAAATGCCCACGTAAACGTCCAGAGCATTTAGATGAGGGAGAAATGCAAAGAATTTGGATATGAACACGGCGAGGCGGGAGGGCTGCTTTCCAATTGCTCTTTGTCTGTGTTTCTATCTCCGTGGCGTTTGTTTGGCTGTTTGGCTGGTCGGCCGGTCGGCTGTTTTGGCGTTGTGCCGGCTCTTCCCTCACAGTGATGACGACATATTTGTGCCGGCAGGTCTGGATGTTCTGCCAGCATTCCAGCATTTATGATCGTTCGCAGATGTGAGTCCAGGAACACACTGTACTGTACCCAAACCCAGAAATTAATGAAACTTGACTGCCTTCCAGGCCACAAATTCCTAAATGTGGGTGTGTATGTGTGTGTCTGACGCTCTGTGTGTGTATGCATGAGTGAGGAGAGAGACAGGAGACTCAGGGGAGGGAGGGGTGGCAGGGGGGAAAGTGCTATTAAAAGCAAGTAGTAGGAAAAGAAGTAGTTCAGACAAAAAAAATAAAAGTATGGCCCAAGTGTTAAGCGGTTTGCATGTACATTTTTTTACCACAGCTGATGTTCTGTCCTGCATGCGTGCACGCACACACAGAAATACACACAAATACCACACACACACACACACACACACACTGCTATTTCCCCTGGTACATTAACACAAGATGACAGACAGACAGAGTGGATAAACAGCAGTAGCTCATGCTTTAGTAGCATAACATTACTCCGTCTCTGCGTCCTAAAGCTCCCCCTTCCCGTGCACTTCTTGTAATACTTCCCCCGACCTGTTGATTTACTGTTCCAAACGCCACTGGGATTATGCAGCTGGACAAATCTCAGCTGGCTTATATTACATGAGAGGAGTGCACGTCAGGGACAGGCAAGTGAGAGGTGATACAACACAGGGGTCAACTTCTAATACTGTAGCACCAGCCATCACTGTCAGACTAATATGTTTATTTCCCTAGCAGAGACAGGGGGGCACGGGGAGGGGGTGGAGCAATGGTGGGTGTACTTATTAGACCTCTGTTCAGAGCAAATGTGACTTCATTGGAAACGTGTTTCTCTGAGCAGCTGCCCTCCTTAGCCAGAACTCAGTGTACCTGTGCTGTGGGCTTCTTGGAAAAACAGTGGTTTTAGGGGAATAAAACATAAAAATAGCCAGGCCAAAAAAGTATGTGAGTGATGGTCCTCTGTGTGATAGAGTCTCTGGCTGAACAGGTTGACAGCTCTGTGTCTGGAAGCACACTCAGACTCGATGGCCAGTAGCCTTAAATGTCATTTTACTTGGCATGGTTCTAGCTGATACCTGTAGCTGCCTTCCTGGAACAGGCTGTTTGGGTATTATCTGTTACTCGCACTGCTGAGAGACGTGTCACTTACCAGCAAAGGGTGTCTCACTGTCTAATAATATGTTTTCTGGCATGCTGTTGCAGAGCAGTTGCGTACATACAACTCATTGCTTTGGCATTAAACTGCATTTATAAGTGCTTAAGTATGTGAAGCATTTTTTTAGCTAGGCTCATATATGGCGATGTTGGCTTGTCCTTCTGCCAACTCATTTGTCCTAAAATGTGGGCACTTTCCGTTTCCAGTATAAGTAACTCTTTACAAGAGATTTCATCAAGTCACAGTTTTGTGGAACAGCATCTAACCAAAAGTTTGGCTCTAAATACACATGCAAAATAAAAAAATAAATAAGAATTTACTTGGCTGATAGAATTTTGCACATTAAGCCCACAACCACACTAATGTATTTTAGTTTTAAAATGCATAACTATCGGTACGTTTATGCCTATTATCAATTTAGAACCCCTAAACAGAGAACTTTGAAAATGCTACTGACCATTTTTTTAAAATAAAAAACGCAGAAAGAGACATTTGAAAACAATTCCCTAGACATCTACTTTTGCTTCTTAATCAGGTCGTATAAGTCAGACCTTTGAAGTCAAAACATTTTAGCTAGGTCTACATACCTTTTGTGATTTCATCCCTCTTGTGTAGTTACTCTTTTCCTATTACCAGGGCTTCTTTTGGCGATGGATAATGCTCCCCTTACTGCCTTAGTATGACATAATATTTGCTTTGTAACGACTCAGTAACTGTTTCTCACCACCTTGCCGGCCTCATTCTCATGAGTTACATTCAATAACAGTTCTAACTCGAAATTGGTCCAAGCAAAAAAATTTCTGGTCTTACTTTTCGCCATCCTTGTGATATTTTCGGTAACTAACCAACCAGCCGCAGGGTAGACAATCTGAAAAAAAATAAATAAATAAAAAATACTAGCTTCCATGTTGTGTGAGTTGCATTGCAAAACCCCAAAATACAGTTACCATGAACAAACAAGGATAAGATCTGACAAAATATTTCTACTGATAGCGCCAGAGTTTGCCCTCTTCCTGTTTTGTTTTTGCAACCGATAAAAATAAAAGTAGAAAAGAAAATAAAGTACATATTATTAATGCTCCAGTGTGTAGGGCGCAGGGATATGTATTAAAAGAACTGGTCGTAATATACATTTTTATTGTCTTATAATCACCAGAAAATAATTGTGTTTTTGTTACCTTAGAATGAGCCATTTAAATCTACATACAGAACAGTTTCTCATGCATGTAGTCAACCATGTTTTTTACAACAGTAACCGTAAGGGACAAATCAAACACAGATGAGCCATTCGCATTTTCATATTGGCAACAATAGTTCCCCTGCATGCTTCACACACGGGAGAAGTGACATTTACAAGTCTACTTGTTTCAGTGGTCAAAATCGGCTAATAACAGCTACAAATACATATACTTTTATTCATGTGCTCAGCAGAACCTCTGCAATAAGTAATACTGTTTAGAATTGTGCATGTCAGCTCAACTCTTCTTTACAAGATGTGAACGAGATGAATCCTTCCTCGAGCATAAATACTTCTAATAAAATAATCCCACAAGTAATCACCTTTTGTCAAACAAGCCGCTCTTGCAGATTAGTTTGTAATCAAGTTACTGCAGTCCTTTTCCTTTTGGTATCGGTTACCCCCAAAGCCTGTCAGTCAAAAAGTTAGATAGGGAAGCTCAAAGTTGACTTTTCAGCCCTCTCTATTTTCAGACAAGAAGAAAAAACAGGAGGACTTGATCTTATTCCTTTTATTACAGGGATATTGCAGCTTTAAATCCTTTTGGTTGCTAAGTAGCGAGTGCCCCTGTGCTCCCTTAATGGGCCTGATTTGGTATTCCGCTCTGATGCCAAGTCTTATTTTTGTATGCGAGACAAAGTGTTTTGATGGAGGGTGATTGCTGAAACGTCTGTGTGTCTACCAAAGGCTGTTTTTTTTTTTTTTTTTTTTTTTGGTGGAGAGTGAGAGTTTTATGGCCTCTCACAGTACAGTACACTTTGTGCCTTCTGCTCAAAACAAGAACACAGTCGATTGAATTTTGGATTCGCTTCATCATCCCTCCCTCCTCCCAGCAGCTTTGTTGTCAGCGAGCAGCATGTGTGTGTGTATGTGTCTGAGAGAAAAAGATGTGAGTGCACGCTGTGTGTGCTTGATGCATGTGCATGTGTGTGTGTCTGTGTGTGTGTGTGTGTGTGTGTGTGTGTGTGCCACGGTAAAAGTCAATTATTGCAAAAGACTGCCAATTAATTTGCTCTCCTGGAAATTCGAATGATACTGTAGAGCGCACACACTCCCGAACACATGTGTACACACAAATCGAGCTCATACACTCTCACTTACGCACCAACATGCGGTAAACCACACGCGCACACACACACTCTGCTCACCATTAACTTGAAAGGAGGGAGAAGATGCACAGGCTGCAGACATTTGTTTGCTCCAGAGTGTGATGTTAAATCAGGTCGTGCGTGCATATGTGTGTGTGTGTGTGTGTGTGTGTGTGTGTGTGTGTGTGTGTGTGTGTGTGTGTGTTTGGGGGGCTCTTATATATACTGGCTGAATAGTGAACATTGCTCAAGGGGGCTAAAGCAGGATCAGGTGGAATTGCTCAGTCTAGTCTCCAGGTATTCTGGGAGTGTCTTTTTTTAGGCAAAGGGTCCTTCAGACTGTCTCGGGGCATCTGGATGACAGAAGGGCAGAGCTGATTGTGAATCCTCCGTTGCACTAATCTGGACACAGAAAGTCTTGGTTTCAGAGCAATTGCCAGATACTGACATCATCATCATCATCATAATCATATTCCCCAGCTAAAATTTCTACTCCAAGTTACCAAATAAATGTAATAGCCATTATAGAACAGTGCAGTCAAATGCCAAGTTTTAGACCTGGTGTTTAATACAGTGTATTTTCAACCTGTCGTCATACAGTGATTTGTATGATATCTTGTGAGAAAGGACATACAATGGTTTGTGTGATATCTAATAAAATAGCACCTAGCGAATGGTGTCGACAAACAATGTATGTAACTTCAGTTACATACTCAACACAAAGTTCTGTGTGTTAGGTTTAGGAAAATCAGCATGGTTGGGCATTGTAAAGTTACGTAGGTTAGGTTAAGGGAAAGAAGCATAGTTTGGATTCGTAAAGTTACGTAGGTTAGATTTAAGAGCAGAACCATGGTTTGGCATTATAAATTTGCATAGCTTTTAGGGTTAGGTTTGCTATCATAAAGTTATGTAGGTTAGATTTAAGAGCAGAACCATGGTTTGGCATTATAAATTTGCATAGCTTTTAGGGTTAGGTTTGCTATCATAAAGTTATGTAGGTTAAATTTAAGAAAAGAACCATGTTTGGGCTTTGTGAAGTTATGTAGGCTAGGTTTAGAAAAATAGGCTTGGTTGGGAAATTTCAAGTTACATGGGTTAAGTTTAGGAGGAGAAACATAAAATAAGAGAAGAGTTTATTATGCATTTATATGGGACACAAACAGCGATCTCCTGTGCAAAAGTTCTGTGTTTTGTGACCCATCCATCTTCATAACCTGTCCTCCTTACGCAAACTTCACATCTTTATACCACTTCCTTACGTCAGTGCATTGGTTCAGTGATTGCAGACTTTCTGATTATGTAGCTTTTACACAAATAACAGGCTCATCTTTATGTGTTGTATACAAATTGTACTGCATTATGTTTCGTACAAACAGTGCATGAGAACAGGTTGTGTATGTTACATGTGACAAAGCCATCTGGCCTTTAATGCATTGCAAAATGAACATAGCACAACAAGAAAATGTATTTGCAAATACTGTATGCTCTTAGTTAAAAAGAAAAGAGAAACCACAGTTTACTGAGGGAAACTTCAGTTATGTAAAGACTAAAAGAGCGTGCATGTGAGGGTGTGTATGTGTGGCACTGGCAAGGTCCAGTTGTGCAGTTCTGTATAGCAATTAGTGGTATTTCCCACATTTGGAGGAGGTGCTGCTATGTGTGTCTGGACAGCACATGTTGATATAAAAATCCTGTCTGAATTGTGTTCTTGTTTTTGTATGTCTCCCTTTTGATCTGTAATTATCCTTTGCAAAGATATTCATCATTGAAGTTCTGTAATCATAATTCATTTTGTGAATGTGTGTGACAGTAGGCCATGCATGTACAGGTGTGTGTGCTGTCTGCATATGCATGTGTGAGACGGTGTGTGTGTGTGTGTGTGTGCGTGTGTGTGTGTGCGTGTGCGTGTGTGTGTATGAGGGGGTGGGGGGGGGGGGGGGGGTCATTAAAGGGTTTCTGAATGCATTACAAACACCCCCCTCCCAAAACAAAAGATTAAAAAGCAGTGGCTGTGATGAGAGGTGGGTAGTACAGGGGGGAGATAAGGTTGTGAGAGCAGAAGGCTAAATTTAAATCGTAATTGGCCGACTTCCACAAGCTTGTGGGCATTTTAATGAGTCATAATAACTTCATTTAAAACCAGCTGAGCAGAAAATAGATTGGAGAGGAGCCTGTGGCTAGTATGGATTTGTGTTGCTTTGTGCAAGTGTGTGCACGGGCGTGCGTGTGTTCAGCTTGACTGTAAAACCTACAGGCACACACACGCACACACACACACACACACAAAGTGCAGAAACGGACTGGTGCGACATTTATCCAGGACAGCTCACAGAATAACACTGAGCTGCTTTACATGCAGTGTTTGTTTGTCTGCTGATAGACCATAATGGCACATTTCTAATGTGATGATTGTGACCGTGTTTGTCAGACACACTAACTCGATAGTTACGACTAATTCTACAGGGGCTCAATATCTAAATAGTATCAAATGTGAAGATGAAAAAAGATCTGCAAAAGAGCAAATGTGAAAGAAAATGAGTTAATAAATTCCAGACCATGGTGCACCCCCACAGGTGTTTTTATTGTAACCTGGTTAGACCCGCTCTTTGTGGGCGTGTACAGTTTGATTGACATACTATACATCTGACCTGCTTGTTTTGTTGTAAATTTTACACTGTGACCAGTTACATCTTTATCATTAAAACTAGTGCAAAGTTTGGTGTCCTCACATAATCCTAACTTACTTTTGCTCCACTCTCCTTCAATCTAAGTTCAGGCCAAAAGGGCTGAAGCCATATTGGTTTGTACGAATTTATTATTAATTTTCTTTAAAAAAAAAAAAAAAAAAATGAAGTAGTTTTTGTAAATGCTGCTCAACAAACATGATCCCAATTTACCTGATGGGGAAACTTTGATTTAATATCAAATTGTTTAACTTTAAAAAGTCATGATTACGAAATCAAAGGTCAGATTAACACCAAACGTGGTACAGACATCCATCTATACTCACTCTACAAATTATTCTCAAAAATCTCTAAAGTCCGCCTCAGTAGGGGGCACCACAAGTTCCACTTCCATGTGCATGTAGGCCTGGCACAAATATGGCTATAAATCCATGATAGTTTATAGTAAATATAACCAGACTTGGTGAATATTTTTCATGAAACTGTTGAAACATGTTTTCAAAATTGACCAATTGGAGATGATGATGTTGCCAAAAAAGAACATGGCCCACAAGAGATTCGGTTGTAGATGAGTGAGCATCTGTCTGATTGTCATAAAAGGTGTAAGCTATCTTAAATGCAGGTGTTGTAAACTGTCAAACATCCATGTTGGACCGAACCGTGGAATCACTGCCGGCAGCTATATTTGCATTTTAAAATGCATACTGTATTACTAAAGGAAATAAAGGCCACTGCAGCTTCTGTCTATATTGATTAATTCATATATAGTACTGTAAAGCTGTCCCAGTGCCACAGACCTTGTCATGTGTGCTAATATTCAAACATGACATGTGATGTCTGTCCAAGGGTGGTGTGTCTTGTAAACTGTCCGCTCTGCTCTGAGTGCAGCTGAAGCTCTGTAGCTGTCAGCCTGCTGAACACTTCCTGTCACATCAAATCAAAGCTTTCTCTGACGATCCTCCCTGTGTATTGTTACCATCATCCACTCATGAGACAGACAGGGAGTCACACCTGGATGTGAAGTGAGACTTATTTCCGTAGACAGACAGTGTATGACAGACTCCTGCCAGAAAAAGAGTCAAACCACTGTTCCTGCTTGAAAAAATGCCTCAGATTTCTGCAGCATTATGCCCAACAGTATAACATTGTTCTGGTAAATGGTATAACAGTGTGTCATACATTCACGCTGCCTATTAGATTTTCACCACCACTTGTCGCAGTTTCTGTAATGAGCCCCTGGTATGCACTGACATCGACAGGAATGGAAGTCAGCCAATCAATTTTGACAGCTCTTTCATTGTGTCATGACAGTGTGTGTAATTAGGCAGGTTTTACATGAGTGTAGACAGTCACACACTTCTCTGTTCACATGTTTCTGTCCAGTCATTCTTTTGTCCTGCTTATGCCCAGGGTTTCAAATCAAGACTTTATTTAGTCCCATGTTAAATGTATGGCCAGAGAAATACATGTTTATTGTCTAACTTAACAGTCAGGTCATTGAACAATTGTTACTGTTCAACTGTCTGTCATTATTCTTCCCCCAGTAAAGACAACAAAAAACGCTAAAATCTTGTATTTATATTTTGCCTACTCTTAAATTATTTAATGAAATAAGACTTTAGCTCATTCTCATGGCAGTTTGTTCCAAATTTGCTGTAGCAAACTAAGATGTGTTTGTACATTTGAATGAAATGTCATTATGGCTTTTTTCTGCAAAGGATCTAGTTCCTGTTACAGTCCCAACAGGGAAAACAGAGTGGGGGGATTGTTTGTGACACAAATGGTAATAAAAGTAAATATTCTCTAAGGCACGACCTTTTATTGCATTATGTAAGTTGGCCAATAGCTCTGGGAAACTTTTTAGATCAATTTCGCAGCGCAGATTAGAAAGCTATGAATCCCATTTATGGAAGAGCTCCCTCATGAAATGCTCTTTGAAACTTTTATATTTTCGGATGAAGAGAGAATGAACCCGGCTAAGCAAAGATCTGCCGACGGCACTTTCATGTGGGGGGAAGAAAGAAAGCTAGAGAAAGTGAAAGGAGACAGAGCGAGCGAGGCAGAGGGAGAAGATAAAAGCACTCCCAAAGCCATCTGGAAGTAGCCAGGACACACAAGGATTGCTTTTATGCTACTAATTCCACTGGGAGGTGCGACATAAAAGCAAAGCATGGATATTGTGTTATATCTGTTGAAAACAAGCAAGTGGCCACAGAATACTAATATGGCTGGTCAGAGGGAAAAGCACTTCAATCCAGGGGTAAACAGGCTTTTTGGATGGCCCCCCAGAGGTTAGGGGGTGCAGGCTGTATTGATTTGCAACTATTAGTTGACTGTCTTACAGTCAGTTTCTGAAACACTCTGCAGACTTTCCAGCTGCACCAATGTGTGCATCTATTTCATCCGATAATGAGCTATTGGTTGTGTTTACATGCAGGAGGAATACTGATCATTGTCCAGAGTATGGCAATGTTATAATTCTTGGCGGCGTCCCTGTACTTTAGGATCACAACATCTCCAGTGTATGTCCAGTTGGGACCTTTTTTCATTTTTATCATGTCAAATGCAAAAGACAACATTTAGCCATAAAGTCAGATGACACTGCTGACTGTAGTCTTAATTAAAACAACATGGAGAATTATCCTCTCAGCCCTTGTTTTGGCTGGGATATAAACTGATACATCATTTGCTATTTCTATGTTTTGTTTTAGACAGATTTTCCGGCCTGAATGGTCAACACACATTTCATTTCAAACACAGCTCTTGGACCTGTATTAATAAAACACACCAAATCAGCCAGAACTGAGATCTTAATCATAGTCTTTTTAAGAGTTGGGTTTAATTTAGGGGTTTGAATTGAGCAGTTAACAAAACATCTGGTGGTGTTAAACAGCCCACTTAACAGTGTCTCTTTAGCCTCTTTTGCATAGTTCCCAGTAATTTACAGGAGCAACCTTTTAGGTGCCGTGAGTGATTTTAGCTATTCACACATGCACCACATTCAGGGACATTTCCATCTTGCACCTTTTCACACGTCATGGCAATGTGGGAATAGATGGAGGAAGGGAAGAGTCCAGCAGATGGCAGTAATAGAATTCTTATGGATGCTAACCTAATAAAAACTAAATGGAGCTAGGCATAATATATGTGTACGCAGCGGAAGACCTTTATTATCTTTAGGAACGTTGTGGATGAGAAGCTGTTTTTGTCCCATACCAGTGTTCTAATAATGTATTTAATATCCTGCAAAAGCATTGCTTTAAATGTTAGACTGTAAACAAATTGCAGATCGAAATACATCATCAGGGAGCCTTGTAATTGCTGTGCTTGCTCCTTGTGAAAGTATCTTTTGTCTCGACGGACGTAAACCTTTACCTGCTTGCACACAGTCTGCCCTTAAAAGCAACCGCATCTTTAATGTTGAGCAAGTTATATTAAAAAATTACCCCCTGTATAGTTATCATAAGACCATGTTGTAAATATGCATTTTTGCTGTAAAGTTGGGCATTTTAACATAGGGGTCTATGGGGATTGACTCACTTTTGGTGTCTGCCTCAAGTGGCCATTCGAGGAACTGCAGTTTTTTTTGCACTCGTGCATTGGCGTCATTTTTCAGTCCTGGAGTTTGATGAAAGCATGCGAGAAACATGTAAACAAAAGTGAACAAAACATTAATATTATAGCTCTGAAAGCCCTGTTAGTTAATTTATGCCTCAGGCAGTCTGTGTGGTGTATGACTTAACCCTGCTTCTTTTAATCCAGTATCATCTGTATGCACTGACCCAAAGTCAGATTCCTTGATAAACTACTTTAAAAGGCAGTTGCATGTAAATGTACCCAATGGAAGTTTCTAAGACAGAGCTTTTGCTTCACGATGTGTCCACTAAATATGCAAACACATCTCTGTGGGTTAAACTGAAAGACATAAAGAGTACAAAGACATAATGAGTGCACCCAGCATGACATCAGCACACACACCACAGATACAGTTGTTTCTGTCAAACTGTCACCCACTTTAAGACTTACACAAACCTTTGAAATGTTGCATAAAATTCGATGTAAACTGGGGATGTTTCCATCAATTCGGTTGAAGTGAATAAATCGGCTCCTTGAACATCAAAAAGCAGATTGAGCTGGGGAAAAAAAGGAGAGTGTCTCACCCATGTCACATTTGCTGCCTGTGGCACAGTTTAACACAGATCATTAAAGTTTCATCTTCACCAATGTTAGAGCTTCAGAAGATGATACCAGGCTGAGTGAGTCTTAACTGGTTGTTAAGTAACTGCGTATTTGATAGTTTTTTGCAGTCAAAGTGATTAAAAATGACCTGTCAAGCTGCATTTCCACCAAATACTTTTGGTATAGTACTCTGAGAACTGGTATGTAACCCATATGGACATATGGGTACTTGGGTCTGGTTAGAGTTTCCATCACAGACTGTACTCTTGTAAGACTGCTCTGTTCATATGATATTTTCATAGCTAAAAAGAACAGACTGGAGAGCTCATAGTCTCTGTTGCATAAGATGAGATATTTGAAATAGCAGGTTTGTGCATTAACATCCTGAAGAGCAAGAGTCAAAATCTATCTCTTGACCAATCGTGAGAGGATTTTTTTTACACCGAGATTGCGCTATAAGGCCATTACTTAGTCCCCTCTTAATGTCTCTTTTTGTGTTTTTACACAGAACCAAATGATGCTGGCATCATGCAGTGTGTGATTTGAATCAAAAAAGGCACGATATGTAACAAAACAGTGATTGCCTCTAGTGCGACATGTAACATATGCGTCAGCAGTTCTTTATAAACAATAACAGTTGTGTTAACTAATAATACTTGTAAAACTCGCTTACAGTCTCTGTTACACGTCTGTCCATCTCCTGCTCTGCTCGGAGTGTAATGAGGTTCTTGTCCTCATTGTTTTGCCAGTTTGCACACAGCTACTTTTAAAATCTCCTGTGGTGGGTTGTACGCTTAATACGCCATCAAAACATCACGCTCATGCCGTTCATGCCCGTGTTTCTAGCTTCAACTTTTAGAATTGGATCAGTGTGCTTAATGCCTCAACAGAGGTGACGAAAAAAACAGGACACAATTGGTCAGTTCTTTTGATACCTTCTATAACCTTTGACTATGGAAATGCAAATGTAACATTTATATGATGTAACGATTAAAACTGAACTGAACTGGACTGCTTGCGGAAATGAGGCTCAAGTGTTTATGGATTTACCTTATTGGCATCACTTGTAGAAGATTTCTGCTTTGTAAAATTCCACAGCCACAATACAGCTTATACATGCTAGAACTAACACATGATAATTAAAACACAATCTAACGCCATACTGGTTAATTGTCATGCAATCTGGATGAATCAACTTCCCTTTTCAAGTAAACATAACACTCTTTAACTTCTTTTTGTCAGCTTTTTTAAAGTATTCAACTGATATACCACAATGCACAAAATTAATAAGTTCCACAATCAATAAATGAAACGAAAATACACCAGCAAATACTTTCCCACATAACCCCACGAGGTAACAGTAGGAAAAGAGAGTGGGAAAAGGGCCTACTCAGAGAGCAACAAGAGAGGACAGGCGAACTCTTTGAACCGTACATTCACCGTTTGGCCTATTTCTGCCTCAGCTGATTGTATCCCCCCCTCCACCACCACTTCCAACCACACATATACACACTCACTTCCCTACTTTTGGCTGCCTGCCAAGAGCTGTCATTGCCTCTACAGTATCAGTTCTGCTGTATCTATATCCAGAGCTGTGCGGAGACCCGTGCACAAAGTGACGGGTCTGCAGGAAGAGAAGGGCTGGCAAAAGATCTTGCTCAAAAAAAGGAAGATTAATAACTTTTTTTGCACTGGTTTTCATGTTTAAAATGAGCAAACCTCTTAGAGAAACTTGAGATTTATATACTGTTAATAACATTGTTAAATACCATAGAATTCCACAGTTTTTGTTTTACTTTTAAATGATCAAACACTTCAGTTACTTATTGTGTGTGAAAATCACTTTCTCCCTGTCTGTTCTCTATTTAGGACTATATGTGTCTATGCATAATGCAGTTTGCATGCCGTAAGCAATGTCTTTCAACTTTATTGTAGCTCAAAATGAAAGCAGCTGATGAAGGCAGCCAGAAAGCTGAGCTCAGGCTCTCATAAATGATAACTAATTGGATCTCAATGTCATCTGTGCTGTGGGTCTGGACAGAATCTGAATGGGGGGGATTTTCCTCATCTTTTTCTAACTTTGCTCACCAAATAATATCCTTGCTCTGACACCCCATTTGTGGAAAAACAGATGACTTAATGGAAAAGAGTTAGCAACCTCTGCATGGTGTCATTTGGCAGATAACACAGGCTTGATGACTACAAGTTCTGTGGTATTTTGAGGTAAGTTTATTCCCCTAAATAGCTCTTGTTGTGAGATTTCCCTAATTGATCCGATTTGCCTGTTTGAAGTCAGCACTTATTACGTTTTATGTGGAAGATTTAACAGGGTGGAAGAGAGGGTTTTGGAATCAAACAAAATAAACAAGTATGTAAATCAATGCACCTGAGCGCAGTAAAAAAAAAAATAAAAAAGCGTGTTTCAAGCATTTCCTGTTGTTTCACCATTTGGATATCCTATCATCTGCACTCTCAGCCGTGCCCCCCTGTTGTTTCTGTTGGCTCAGCTTGGCCTCTTTCCTGAGTTGAACTGACTCCTATCAGCAATAGCTTAACAATGTTCCAGTTGTCTTTTTTGTCATTGTATTGATAACTAATCTTCACAACACATAGTAGAAACCACTGACTTTAAAACGCTCACTTTTTAGTCTTATTTTCTGAATCATTTTCGGGGGAAAAATACACATATTTCAAGCTGCAATGTTTCCAGATTTTGCACCAAGGGTGTTGAATTCAGGTCAACTTCCAGTTTAGAATTCAGTGTAATTCTCTGCCAATTTACACTTTTCCCTCCTTTTTTACTTGTCACCATTTTACTGCCCAGGTGATCACTGTATTCCCTGCTTTCCTCTCAGGCCCTGTGACTCCAGCCTTAATAAACTCAGCATTGCCTTTGACAATGTGTGACTTGAAAGCAGGAAATAATGGGCCCTAAACACTAAATCTTTACAGGTTATTGACCTGGGGAAAGGGAGGGAGTGTGTGTAGGGGGCGTCCACTAACTCCTGCCACAATTTCTCTGTTTGTGTGGCCATTTTGGTTAACTGTATAAAAGAAAATGGAGAACAAGGACAGAAGAAGATGACTAGACAGAAGACAGTGAAATGTTTTGCAATGTAGTAGTCAGTAGTTTCCTCAGCATCTGACAAGAATGCTTATGCTAACATGACACTGGGTGAATGCACTGTGTCCATCTTGCAGGTTTTTAATGAGCAGGAGGTCAATGTCTTTTGTTACACTGGTAAAAGTTCCAGCGACATCCTTAGCTTTTGCTTTGGTTTCATTCTCTGGCACTTCTTGGCAGTCATTTTTTGCCTGCTACTGCAGGAGAGCAAAATAAAAAAAGCAGGGCAACAAGTGTTGCTTCTGTGTCTAGATTTGGTGCAATCACCTTAAACCTCAGCTCACCACCTGCACCCCCTAGGCTGCAAACGACAGCCAAAATGAGTTTTCCTGCCCTGATCCAGCAGCCATCTCATCCCTTCCTCTCTTGAACTATAAATGCATTTACAGCACTGTAAAGAGGATGTCAATTGCTGGATTCCCAGCAGCTGGCAGGGCAACAGTCTGCAGTGGTCACAGGGGTAAGGGTTCAACTGCTGGTCAGAGTCTCAGGTCTGTGTGTCTCTCTTCCCAGCACACATAGAATAAAGCCAATATTGTATGAGAATGTACTCCCTGCCCTGCAAGCAATGCGGCCTATAGCTGAAGATGTCAGCCTGTTCAACATGTTCCATGGCAAGATATCTCTAGGAATTAAATGCCTTCTTTCCACATAGTTTTGCATTGTGTCTAAAGCCCTCGTTTTCATGGAAATGTATCTTGTTACACATGAATAAAAATCGCCATGCAGAAAAGTTCATATTAAGTGTTTTTCAACATCCAGTCTTGTGGATGTTGTTGATGTTATGGTGTATATAGAGGAGTACAGAGACAAAGCAGTAACAATTATGCATCGTGACAAATTAGTGAGGAGTGTGGCTTGTCAGATGTGTTGCCAGTTTTATCAATATTGTGCTTAAAGACATATGATCCACTATGCAAGCACTCTATATGTTACACTACAGGCATGCTACCAGACTTTTAACTTAAAAAATGTACAAATAGAGCTGTTTACGACTTGTTTTGGGTTTTTTTCACAATTGTCACAGTTTCTTCCTTTATGAGGTATCTTAAAATTTAACCTGTATATTGCCGTACTTTGGTATTATATGGATAGTGTTTTTGCAGCCGTCAGATTAGCCACATTGGAAAGATGGATAGATAGACACATGCTATCTATCTATCTATCTAGCTCTCCAGATGATAATCCTTTGTCGGGTTGTCTCCATGGTCTTGCCTCTAGTGCTTTTCGTTATGTTGTTTGTTCTATTAGAATGAACATTGCTGCCTTAAGGTACCACTAGCAGGGCTTTAGTTTTATTTTTATGCGGAACATGCCAAAATCTGAAAATATCACTCATTTCCAAGCATTTCTTAAAAATGTGTTTACTGCTAACACTCCCTGGACACAGTGTACATTGCAATAAAGATCCAGAACTGCTGTGTGGTTGTTTGAGCGGTGTTGCCAGCTTCTGTTTCATGTCAAACTGCTTTGGAAAACTGCTGTTGAGTAAAGGAGCAGGTTTGAAGTTTTCGGCAGTAGAATCAGGAGCGCTCACTAGCTGTTGAAGAAATAAACAAGGCTCAGAGTTGAGCTCCTCGGGAAGAATTAAAAGAGCAGAGCACAGGGAAAAAAATGTCAGGGTTTGAAAGATGTTGCAGCAGCTTTAAACACTACACCTGCAAGATAATACTGTTGAAAACACTGTGACCTCACATTAACTTGTTCTTAACAGTGTTATCTGTAAAAAGCTGTTGTCAGTCAGATGCAGAAGCATGAGAATGCATCATCAGAGTCTTTTCCTATAGCCTCTGCTTTTTTGTTGGTCATTCTACTGGTTGCTCTTATGTGACTAGATTATACATTAACTTAACTGCCCCACTGTTTTACCAGTTGCTCTAGATTGACCCTGTATTGATTGTTATGTCAATAAGAGCTCTCTGACCTCCAGATTCGACTGATATCAGGCATGATTACTGATTAGATTAATAATTGTTGAATAATACCTGATACTCAGAAGTGACATCAAATGTGTCTAAAGGGTAGTAACCTTTTGTGGCTCCATAGGGAGCTGCAGGATAAACTGCGTCAAGTGACTTTCGGGTCTGAAGCAGGCCCCCAGGAAGTGTACTGGGCATGAAAGCCAATTTTTGTAGTGGCTAAACAGTGGGATTACATCCGTTTTTACATAGACTTCCATCAGACTTAGATCGTGAAAGAGATATCTGAATATCAATTGTTACATTTTTTGCAAAATGACTACTTTAAGTATCAAATTTGATTCATTCAGTCCAAAAACCATTTGGAAAAATGAATGGGGCTCCTTCTCTGATGACATATTCAGTTCTCTTTATATGTCCATGTTCTGGAGACTACACGTTTGCAAATCAACAAACTCTGGAGATGTAGAGTTAAAAAGAAGTCAGTCTCATAACCCATTGACTACCCATCTAATGCCAGCACGCCTTTGGGGTAACGACCAATAATTTGGGAGATCTGGTGTGATCATTCCTGCTAATCTCTGCATGCAGATACGTTTTTTAAAAAGCTAATATTAAGCTTAACCACAATCAGATGATAGCTGTAGGGTTCTGAGATTAGATTTTGGACAATGCTTTACACATCTCCACATAGACTTTTATCTGCCTCTCTAACGTGATGGTCAGTACTGAGACTGAATCAAAATGCTTCTGATACCAAAATTTGTCCTGTTGTCTACAAAGTTTGAATATTATATGCACTTATCTGTTTATAGAGATTAGAAAGATGTAAAATTACCAGATGCTAGCAGCTTGAGCCCACATCAGTCTCAATTAGCATACCACACCAGAATCTCTGTGTGGATTGCCAGTGGTCATGTGGTTAGATTTTGACAAGGTAGAATATTTTGACTAAAAAAGACTATCAATTTTGATTATTTTTCCTTAACCTGACAATCATGAGTGTGAAGTTATTGGAGTACAAATCAGTTAAGTGCACTTTAGACAATGGAGAGTGAACATCCACCACCAAAAGGCAGACATTTGGAACACTTGGTTTTCATATTACAGTCCTGTGATTCTGTCACTGACTGCAGTAATTAGCAATTTTGCTGTCTATGTTAGAGGATGTGTTGTAATTGCCATAGTTCCTTCTTTGAAAGGCAAATCTTGAAAATCAAAAGCCATTACATACAGTTGCACACAGTTGTGCATTTCACCAGCAGTCCACCTCATATTTTAATATAACTCTTTGCAACTTAACATTTCCTGCATGCTGCTTTCAGTATGCTTAAATTCCATCTATAAACTTTAATGTAGTAGATGTTTTATTTTAAAGTTTTGTCCAGTATGGATCTTTGATAGTATTGTCAAACTAAAATTGATCCCTTGATAGCTACAGGGTTAACAGGACTCTTAATACTCATGTACACAATGCTGTAATGGGGACAGATCTGTAAACTCTTGTCCCATTAGTATTGCAAACTGCTTGTGTAAATATGAGCACTGTGTTTTTTATTGACATCTGAGATTATTCCTTGGTAGTCATGTGCCTAAAGCTACAAGTGGCACAATGCATTCCCAAGGACTGCATTAATTTATTTAGACAGAAAATTAATTTAGAGTTCAATTTAGATTAATCTTAGTCTGATCAAAGCCTCTATCAACAAACGCTGTTAGACTCAAACTTCAGTAGGTCATTCAGGCCAGCATATATTTCACCAGAAGCCCACCCACCCCTGTCCAACCAGGATCTATTAATACCAGGCCCTGAGGCTTGTGAGAAATGGTCCACTTTGGCATTGTAGAGCAGCCTAACTTACTTCCTGCCTCTTCACACCAGGAGAGCCCCGGGTGGTTCCTCTATGCATCCAGCTCTTGTTTCCTTCCTAGTACTTCTTCACAGACATCCATGTACCCACATACACACACAAATGCACACATCCACCAAAGGCCCTGGAGATATCCTCACGTCTGTGGCCTGCAGGAGCACACGGATACATGTCAAAGCCCCATTTTCTCCTCTCTTCTCGAAAACAGGGGGGGGTTCAAAGCTGAAAACACATGGCACCTTTCACCTCTAGGGGCAGCCAGGGAGGAGGGGAGGCAAGGCTTTGGAGAGAGTGGGGGTGTTTTGAAACACTTGGTCAGTGTCTGGCAACGGCAGGGTAATTGCTATTACTAGAGAGAGAGGAATATATAGTCGTTTGTGTTCTTACACCTGGGAAAATTCCAAGTTTTTACAACCTGGGTCTTGTTTTCTTTCTACTGCCATTATTTCCAGCAGTTATGATAGCATTTTTCTACCATTTTCATTTTACAGACAAACGGATGCAATGCTGCTTGACAGTTTTATTTCACAGACCATGGGGCATCGCAAACAAAAGCAATCAGACAACAATAAACCTTTGGTTTAAAACTGGCTTGTGTGAAACCTTTTGCACCAAGTTGTAAAGTTTTCTTGCAATTTCCTCATGACCTAGTTTCTCTACCATGACTCAAACGTCTTCCGATGGAAAAGATGGCCAAAGCCTTTAAAATAAGGTCTGTTAAAAAGCCTTAGATAATCACTTGATTATGATACTAGATGAAAAGTCGAGGAATCACCAAAGGTACAATTCATCCTCTAGGGAACATGAATATCTAACCAAATTTCATAGCAATCAATCCAGTACTTTCAAGGCATTTCATTTAAAACCAAAAACGTCAACCTCATGGTGGCACTAGAGGAAAAGAAAAAGGATTAACATGTTTTATTAGGAATCATCCTCTTGGGACAATGAATGCCTGTAGTTATTGTCAATGTAATCCATTTATTAGTTTCAAGACAATTTATTCACAACCAAAAATGGTGACCTCATTTTGGCACTAAAGGAAAAGAAATGGGATCAACACATTTTATTAGGATTCATTCTCTGGGGATAATACAAGGCTGTAGATAGTGTCATGGCAATCCATCTAGTAGTTTCAAGACAATTTATTCAAAACCAAAAATGTCAACATTATCATTGCGCTAGGGAAAAAGAAAAGGGAACAATACATTTTATTAGGGTTTTTCCTCTGGGGACAATAAATGGCTATAGATTCCTGCAGATAGTGTCACAGCAATCCTTCGAGTATTTGTTAAGATATTCCAGTCTTGACCAATAAAATCAAGTGAATAAAACCGATAGGAAAGTAAAAGACATTCAACTGGGCCATGATGAACAAAGGTAAAAGGAATTCCATTTAAATAACATAAATGGCATCTCAGTCAAAATCAAGCCAAAAACTCATGTCAAATCAGGATACGGTCTCAAATAAACATTTGTTTTAGAAGAGATATGACACTCTTATCATTATGTCACCAGTTGTCCAAAGCCCATACAAACACAGTGTACCCAATGCCGCATTAACACTAATGTGGTTGTACTTAATCTCCAAAATAAGACGTTTAGAAGGCTAAACAAATATCTAAAATGATGCATCATGTCCATTCGTGTCAGTGCACATTCTAAACCAGGTTTCTCTGACGTCAATACAGTTTGAAAGTAAGGAGGACAGGAGAGAGGGAGAGGTAGACGGGAGGAAGGGACTGCAGGAAAGGAGGGAGGAGGGATGGATGTGTGGACTGAGATGCCCTCGATCTCCCAGGGGGCAAAAGCTCTGGAAATGGCTCCGTCGTTCAGAGAAAGTAAGGCTAAGGAGAGGGAGAAATAAACAGTACAAAAGAAGAGGGAACAGTGAGGGCAGGAAACTGTCTGTGACCTACTGGACAAACAAATTGGTTTGCAGGCAAAATGGATTAAGAGGTTGAGCTGGGCAAAAAAACAAGGGTGACTGATGTTGCAATGTGAGCTCATCCATTTTGAAGGGGGGGCTGAATTTAGAGGCTTCATGTGGAAGTGTCTTGTGTATTTTCCCCGACTGTCTGTGTGTATGTGTGTGCATGCAAACGCTCCGCAAGTCAATATTTGTCTGCTTTGCCACGTCCCTAGACATCCCATTCGGCGCAACAGACCGTAAAGCTGTCAAATGCGACCTGAATATTCTCTGTCTTCATCTGTTTCCTCCTTTTTCTCTCCCTCCCTCTTCCGCATGCTCTCTCACTTCCCTTTGATTTCTTTTTCCTCTCCGTCGATAACAATATCATCGGGAGCAAACATGTTCCTGTGCTTTTGATGGCTTGTCTGCCCCCCCTACCCGCCTACCCCCCCTCACAGAAAGGCAAGATTATGTCCTCTTATCTGTAGCGCTGTGTTTGCTCACACCATAAAGTCAATTCTGCTTGTGTGAGTCTGAGTGACATTTGAGAGAACCGGCACATGTTTTATAGTTACTGCAGTATCATCTACACAGTACATTATCTATGTTCCATGTGCAGCTACTTTGTGTTTGACCAGTACACTTTGACTGTAATTGTCCTGTAAGGTTCTTCACTACCAGACACATACTGTCTCATCCTGTCCCATCCATGTCTTATCATGTGTATTAACATCTCTAAAGCTTAGATCAATCAAGGCTTAAATCAGAAAACTTTTGTTTATACTAGCGTGAGACACACTGTGGCAAATGTCTACATAGATGGTGCACAATAGCGAGCATGCAGGCCTTTATGCTCAATGCATTGTTGGTTGTAATCTGGTACAAAACTACAGGAAATGTGGCTAGCTAGAAGTCAACAAGTGTCACCTGAAAAACGTTAACAGAAAAATAAGCTGCCTGCAAACAGAATAAACATCGCTAAACATTGTGTTGATGTACTGAAATACTAACTTTTGCTTTACTCAAAGTTTAAATTATTTTTGACACTTTTTCCATGAGGCTGTTTTTTATCTTCCTTTTACAGCAATCTCTTTAATTCTTCTACACCTTGCTAGAAAAAATATCCTCTTCTTTCCCCAGAGCTTCTTCCGAGCTGGCCACCAACATCATTAGACACTGATATTTAGATCTATCAAGGTTATGACACTGAATGACATCAGGACAATGTCTAACGCCAGTGTCAATTTGACATATAATATTGACAAAATGTTGTCAACACTTTGTAGGTTTTAAGTTGTCCTGTTAAGTAACCAAAATCCAACATCTTCCAAACGTCTAATGCCGCCATCATATTGATGTAGAATAACGGCATTTAGTCATAAGGTATGAAGGCTATGATGAAAATAGTAATGTTAACGTCCATACATAATGAAATTTAACATTGTTAGCTATCTTAAATATTATCAATACCTTTTTCATCCCGACCAAAATTTAATGTCTATCCAAAGAGTCCATCATCTTTATTATATGCTAGCTGGGGTTATTTCCCTTCGAGTTCCAAATACACGTTATACAAAAATATTTCATATTCCGCAATGAAAATCAACATTAGTCCTATTAGGAAACATATTGTCTGCATGATTAGCTGGTAATTTGGGCTACGAACAAAGCTAGTTAGCCAGTTAATGTCGTTGGGTTGTAGGTTAGAATTTGCTATTGCATGTACCAAAGCTCAGACATGTTGGCATTGCTGCTGTGCCTATTGCTGTCGAGATAACAACCAGTTTAAAATCAGATGTCATTAATGAATTCCATGCATTGTACATTTTAAACTTTGCAACTTAATGCTACTTTTTTTTCATGTATACCAATAAATATTTAGACAATATTAGATATTTAAACAGCTTAAATTCTGAAAGCTAAGACGCATTTCTTTAGACAGCTATTTTCTGTCTGTGTTATTCTAAGAAATCATCAGATTTCTTTTTTTTTTTTTTTTTTCAAATCATTAGATCAGAGCTTTTAGGATTTTTTTTCTCAGCACTAGTTTTCAAAACAGTTCTCTGTGCCAAAATAAATTGTGAGAATTCTGTCGTGATTGCGTCAGATGTTGAAATCAGCCACCTCCTGCATGTTGCCATCTGTCAAATGCTTCCTGCTACACATTAAGATTTATGTCAGCTAAAAATGCATTTACAAAACTCTACTCCTGCATATGAAAAGGTAGTTAAAATGACAGGTTTACCCCCATTACATCCCTAAATGGAAACCCCTTTCAATTCAATGTGTGCTGCAAGACCTGTGTAATAACGTGCCTGTAGTTGCGTTGACTTATTGCAAACTCAACCTGTGTGTGTGTGTTTATGTGTGAGTGTGTTTTATTATTCTGAGAGGCAGCCTGGCGCGGGCCCAGTCTTTTCTGAGCCTTGATAAAAACGTGCTGGGAGCATGGCGGTACACACCTACTCCACTACAGGGTACAGGCAGTACTGTGGCCTGTCCTCTCCAATTGGCAGTCTCTGTGCTGCTGTACCACTGATAAGAGGCTGGTGTAAATAAAACTGTACAGCACGGCTCGTTATAACGCTGAAGGTAGAGCGAGGCAGGGAGGAAGAGAGGGGGGTACGAGTGAGAGAGAGAGCGTGCGGTGTCTGTACTCATTGTTCTGACAGCATACTGCGTCTGTGTGTGTTCCTGCGAACGTGTGTGTGTGTGTACTTGTTTTGCTATTTGTATGTGAACCAGATTGACTTTTAGATGCATCAAAACAAGAATCCTTTTATACTTTTGATGTAATTTTGCATTACTTTTATTTTAGTTAAAGGTAAAGATTAAGGACATGAATCAAATGGAGACAGTGGAAGTTATTTTCTGTGCTCCTGAAAATTGCTAGCGGAGTCAAACCAACATGTGTGTGCGGGGGAGTCAGAGGGGGGATGTGTGTCTGTGTGTGTTTATGGATTTTTGCTGTTTTTTGGTACTGAGAGTACTGTCTTACGTAAGCCATTTATGTAGGCTCAGTGAACAGCCAGGCTATGTTTTTGTTGGTGACTGCGCTTGTCTGCCTCCCTCCCTCTGTCACACACACACACACACTCACACACACACTCTCCCTAATCTGTCTGGCTGCCTCTCTCTCGCTCTCGCTCTCTCTCCTGCCCTGTTTACACTGTTAAAAACCACTGAGTGTGATATTGGTCGGCCATGGACGCATACACTGTAATTAGCCTTTTTAATTTCCCATTTAGCCTCCCTGACTCCTGACAACAGATCATTCAGCCACTTCCTGCAGAAATATGTGCACATACAGTAAACTGTGTCCTGCCCTGCAAGAACCAACACTGCACAGGAATTGGAGTAGGGGTAAAAAAAAAAAAAAAAAAGTTAACCTTTGCATATTCATGTTACTAGCCAATCAGAATGTCAGGCCTCTGCAACTTGTTTTTAATATATCACCTAACTTCTTTTGTAAAATGAAGTAACTTTTAGGGTCAGCATGGCCTGTATGTTTAAGAGGGAATGTGTGATAGGGGAAATTTTACCTGAGACAGGTTTTTAAGACAGATGGAACCCCCGACTTCATTCTAACACAGGAGACGAGAGTATAAACCCTGATGTAACTCTGATTATAATTTCAAATTTGCAGTTTTCAGTTTTCTTGTAACATGTTGTTGAGTGGAATCTTGGCCCAAATTGTCATCACAGATTTCAGTGTTGCAGTGTGTACTCTAGACACAGTTTGGGCCTTTTTATGCAGAAAACGAGAGTGCTCTCCTCCAAAATCTGACCACATGGTTAACTAACTCTGTGGCAGTCTTAGGTATTTATTGGCATAAACTCCAATTGGCTTCAGTTTGTAGTAATGGAAATATGACACCTGGGTGGAGCAACAAATTTTAAGTAAGTAAAAGATCTAAAAAGAAGTAACCACTGTAACATTGTCTCTGGCCTGTAAGTTTTTGTAATGTTTACTAACCTGTTTTGCGGCCCATCTGTTATGTGGATTGTGGCACACCATTTAAAAAAGAAAAACATGCTAATTTTGGTCGGATAAAGTGTCCCAACTAGAATTAACAACCCATATTTACTTTTTTTAATTTACTTTTTTAGGCAGCGTCCTCTAGTGGCCAAAGTAATTATTATGACAGCAAAGGAGGAAGTCACGTGTAGTAGAAAGAGGAAGAAAGTCTGCTTGGGGGGTGGGTTTGAACAAGCACTGGACTTTCATCCAGGAGATGAATGTTTGTGTCCCATGTAAAAGAGGATGTAGAGTTATTTTACGTCTGTAACCGTTCGTTAGGTTACCTTAGAAACAAGCATACTAATGTTAAGCCAAAACACGATGCCTCTTGTAAACCTAATAACAGAGTTTTGTTGCCTAAACTTAAACTCGTAGTTTTGTTATGACCGTTTCATAACGTTATCAACATGTTTAAAACCGTGACCAATGGTCCTATATAGTATTCTATTATCCACCAGTAGTTGTACAAATTTAGGAAATCCTATGGGTAATATTCAGAGGTCATATAGGTAAGAGGACATGTTGGACAATAAACATGTTAGCCCAATCTTAACAATCTTATGAAAATGTTGTTTGTTTTTTTTTTTTGTCAGCCACTGCAACCAAAAAAGCACAGTCCAAGCTTCAGTCCAAAAGAAAGTAAACTTAGCATGCATTGTTGGTCCCAAACTTTTACACAATGCACAACTTTGTTAGCTCAAACTAGATGTTACTGATATTATTCACCAGCCACATCTCTAACCCGAAGGACAGCTGGTTCTCACCGAATGGGGCTGATACATTTTATCATGAGAAAGTACAGGTAAATTCCACAAGCTGACTACAGTGTAGTCATAAAGACAGCTGGCAGTCTATTCATATGCACCAGAGCTGTTTGTTTACCATGTTGTATTCACGTGTGATGGATTTGGCATTTTATGTATTACAGCAGGCTCATTCTCTTGGAACAGTCAAGCTCTGTTGTTGAACCTTTCCTCAATGTGGAAGCTCTTAGACAGGCTTTTCCCCCCTTTTTTTTGTTTAATGGATGCTAAATAGTGTCATGCCATCTCATGCAAGCGGGCATGTGAGACCATTTGACAACTGATTTTGATGACTGTATTGCAAGAAACAAAAGGTCTTTGCATGACTTTGCTGATTTCCTGAGAAATTTGCTCTTTTAAATCTTTTTTTCTATTTTTTTTTTCACATTGCATTTTCATTTAATGTCAAAAACATGTTTAGCTTGAAAAACTAGATTTATGGCTTCATAAGATTATGAATGACCGCAGCAGATAAATAAGTAACACTTTTTCTTTATCTCTCATGCTGGATGAAATGTTTAGTTCTGGTATCAACATGGTGGCCTACTTTTTGTGTGTCGCTATGAGCAAAGACAGTCTAACTCTTATGTTTAATTCTGCGATTGTCTTTGATAAAAGATTCTGTTTAGACTGCGATCCCCAAGAGGGGACATCTGTTGCAGACTTAGCATATATGCTCTACCTGTGAAAGAAAGTAGGTTGGAACAACAAGTGTCAAGTCTGAGTGTGGGCATATACAGTCTCAAAAAATATTTAGTCTTCAACAGGAGGCACAGAAAAGCACCCCAAACAAACAGGGCCTTTCTCTGTCTCTGACATATTCTTTTGAATGAGCAGAGCTTCTGAATGGTGGCATTATGAGATCACATAGCGGAGCTGGGTGATGTGAGTGTGGTGATAGTGTGTGTGTTGTTTGAACCCAAACTCACTTATCACACCCACAAACCCCCAAATTGGCACTGAGGTTACTTTTCCTCTGCTTTCCGTCTCCGCATCATAACGTAACGATGGTTTGCATTCAGGTTCCATGCACACATGGAACGAGTGTAACAGCAAATAGGACAATGCACCATTGCACACCACATTATTTAGGGAAATGGGAGAATGAGCACTTAGTATGTCAGGGGAAATTACAGGCAAGGGAATGCACCATCACTTCCCTGTGAGGCCTGCTCTAATCCACAATCCTCATCACGTCTACGTGGTGAAATGTTGCCAATGTTGGGGGAAGCCCACAGTAGTTAACTTTAAGTGAAACACTCTTGAATAATGCCAAGGAAGTGGTGAGAGTACCTAGAGTCAACTAGACCCAACAGTAATCACAGGTTTTATTTATAGAACACTTTTACAACTAAGTAACAAAGAGGCTTACAAGTTGAACAAATATGTGAATGATAGGATTGTTATATTGTTTTAGTGTGAGGTGGCCAACCATGTTGCGTGATTGGAACAGGCTGATTCAGGCCATTTTTTCTTGACTATGTTTCTTGGCTTTTGATTTTGGACCTTTAGACTTTAATAACTTGAAAAGCTCACATTTCCATACACTAGCAGTTTCTGTTAACTTTACATCCTGAACAGGATTAAAGACTAATCCCTCTTAAAGGTCCAGAGTGTAGGATTTAGAGGGTTATATTAGCAGAAACGAAATGAACTATATATATAGAGATTTTTAAATAATTAAATATAAATCGTAAAATAGCGTCGCTTTGTCCGTGATATATATATATATATATATATAATATATATATATATATATAAATAAAATAGCGTCGCTTTGACCGTGCGCAATGCCAAAAGGCACTTTTCATGTGAACATGAAATGTGGCAGGGCAGCATCGCTGCTGGTAACCATGTAATACAAGTAGCACGAGGGCGCCTACAGGGTGGGTGAAAGGGGAGGTGGATGGGTCGAACAAACCCGTACTTTGATGCAGTAGTCTGGTGTTGGTTTCCTGTTTGAATGTGATGGAGTATTTTTTTTTTTCCCGGCATGGGTTGCCATATGTTTGTGTTGTCTTAACATAACTATAAGCAATGTCATCCCACCATGCGCATTTGTTGGCATCATGGTAGCGGCTTCCTGGAGCATCAATAGCAGATTCACAAGGATTCCAATCTCGTAGTATGTAGACAAGGAAGTCCACTGACAAAGTGGCAACATGCAACGAGTTGGAATTAGAACTTGTTGTTCTGTATACATAATTGTGGTGTTACCCTCAAATGAGCTCTTTATGCCGAGAGAGAGTTTCTACTCGTCCATAGAGATTGATGCATCAACATGTTCCTACTGTAACCCAGAATGGACAAACACTGGCCGTAGATGGCTCATACGCGTTTTTTCATAGCATCACTGCATTGATTTGTATGCAGTATTTTTATAGGTTTTAATCACCTGGTTAGTTTGTTTAGGAAAGATAGTGACCTCTGCTGACAATCTGGCCTCAGTCAACACCTCTAAACCATGAACAATGAAGGGATAGTAACTGGGAGTTCACTCCTGGCACACAGGAGAAGTTTCAGCTGATTGCTATCTACAAACCTCACCACTTGATGCCACTAAATCCTTCACATTGCTCCTTTAAAACAAACAAGTTAATGTAAAAATGCACAAATCTTTCCCTTTCAGGAAACAAAGGAACCTGATATGAGCCTTCTGCTACCTACAGTAGCATATTTTTTACAGCTACAGCTAAAACCAGCATTTATATCAGAAACAGTAGCCAATCTAACTTTAAAAATCAGCACAGCACACTGAGATTTGTGCCTCTAAAAAGTTAACAATGTGGCACCACACGAAGGAAAGTTTTCTTTATCAGGGGGATGCAGGGCCTGCAAAGACAGATCAAGTTTACAGTATATACGGGGCGGTTATATTGCTCTTTACTGCCAGGCTTTGCAGGAAGTTTACTTGATTGGCAGGGAGCCCTCTCTGGCTTGTTCTCTTTTACAGCCCTTTATGAAATAACTGAGCTACACTGCGCTGCAACAACAGTTGTGCAATATTTCAGAGAGGGAAGCGAAAAGGGAAGCGGCTTCAGTGGCGTGTGGCACCTGATCACCATCCCATCCCCACCTCCCAACATGAACACAAACACACACTGACTTAGCATGGGTTGTGAAACTTTTATTATGTCAGCTATGGGCTGAATCTGTGGAAATGTGACACAGGACTCCCTACCAACAGAGTAGGCTGGTCTAACATTTGGAGATTCCTTTTTGTTTGGCATTGGTCTTTTTGATTTTGTGGTGGTTCCTTTTTATTTACTTCACTTTAGCTTTGTGCAGATTAAAATCCTGCTTACCAAAATATAAGATAAAGTTAATGACCTGTGGGCCAAATCTGGCCCCAGACAGGGTGCCAGTCGGTCCCCTACCCATGTTCTAAAGAAGGAGTTTACATAAGGACCCAAAGTTCATAAAGCAGACAGGCCCCTAATCGCCTAAAATCCTAGAAACGTCCTAAAACCCTAGAAATGTAATCCGAGAAACATCCTAATAACCTAGAGATGTCCTAAAGTCTCAGAAACATAAAAAAAAATCAGAGAAACATCCTAAATTCCTATGACTGTCCTTAAATGCAAGAAACATTCTTAAATCTAAGAAATGTCCTAAAATCTCAGAAATGACCAAAAAATCAAAGAAATGTCCTAAAATCTCAGAAATGTCCAAAAAAATCAAAGAAATGTCATAAACTCCTAGAAATGTCCAAAAAATCAACGAAATGTCATAAACTCCTAGAAATGTCCTAAAATCCAAGAAACCTATACGGGGCAACTGTGACTGGCCCCTGGCCCTTTGTCCTTTTTTAAAAAGTGGCCCCAGGCAAAGCAAGTTAAGTATCCATGCTTTAGATTCTACAGTGTATATGTCTGGTTTGACTGGAGTTTTTGTTCACAGAAACACAGAAACCCATTATTTAGAACATGCATGACAAGAGGAACAGCTGATGTCAAGTGTGTGTGTCCTCAGTCCCAGTTACCCCGTCTCTCCTAACTAACAAGTCCACCCTCTTGCGATCAAAGGGGCCTCAAGATTTATCGCTTTAATTTGGCAGTGAAAATGGCTGATGGCGGCTGTTACCAAGCGGAGGGCCCCCTGTTAGCACTTAGCTGGCTAACTAGAGTGACGGGCATCTGGCTGGGTGGCTGCCTGGCTGTGTGTACCCGGGGTTCCTCCCCCTCTTTGCCCCATGTTGACCTCACACAACTTTATTCTCCTTGAAGCAAGGCACCATGCAGGCATTTCCTGACAATTTATGTCCTTGTGCCACAAGCAGGGGCATGCCCTGCACTAAAATCCTATCCCTGGCCTATATAGCACACGCGTCTTGGCCCCCCAGAAGACTGGTTATAGTGTTGCACCACTGTCTGTGCAATGGAGTCATTACTTGTGGTTACCATGCTTGGGTTAAGCTGATTTATACAAATCATGTACAGTTTACAAAGCTGCAAATTGTGAATGTGTTTTCCCACCTTCCAGGCAGCCACTGGTGTCCATTCTTTTCCTTTTTGTACCAGATTAGATTTTGCTGAATGTTCTTTTCCAGGAACACATTTACACACATTCACACCTGGAAACTGCCCAGTACAATCACATTTTGATCTGTTGGCCACTGAGGAGCCCACCTGGGGCAGCCGAGGGTTAAGTACCTTGCTCAGGGGCACCTCTGTGGTGGCAATGAAAGAAGGGAAATGGTAAATTGAAACTCCCCTGTCGTGAAACTTACTTCTGGCATGATATTCACTAAAACAGACGTCTGTACTTATTTTCAAGCAAGATTTAACTGATTACAAATTGATTTTCTTGGATTACAGAATAGTATGTTAGAAGCAAAAACATAATGTGTAGTGAGCACTAACATTAGTCCTTGGGTAACACCTGATGGAGTCGGGTTTCACTTGTATGGTCATAAAATTGCCCCTGCAAAGGCAATCAATGAGCTCAAATCGATCTGATGGAAGGAGTCCAATGCAGTTTGGCAGGACTATGGTAGCACGTAAAAAATGATAATTACAGTTGATCCAACAATGATGAATCAGGGAGTTAAAGAAGCAGCAGAGGGACTATGTGATTAATGCAAATTAGGGACATCAGTGAGTGTGTTGGGGGATTCTGTCTACATCTCCACTACATGTCTTGTTCTCCAAAGGTTAAGTAGCTGCTTTTGCCAGCTAATTCGGCCATATGCTCATCTGTGCATTTGACACTGGCGCACCATACGCTCGCACTACAAATTATGCCTCTTGAATATGCAGCCAATTAAAAAGGACATTGCTCACCAGCTCAGTCTATTGAGTCTAAAGTTGTAAAGTGGAAAAAAATCTTGTGATATCACAGACGAATCTAAGATGTACTGGTTTTAAAGGTTGCATTGCAGCGGCTTATGATCAAGTCACGCTCACTTGTGCAGCCTACCGTCTTTTGCATAACTTGTTGCATAAGCACTGGCAGGCACACTCTGTCATGAACGGTCCGTGTCATTTCTGCTTTTGGTAGGGCTTATTACAGTACAGGCCGTTCCCTAATGTCACTGCGGTTGCAAAACCACACAAGCCATCTCTCCCTGAGTTTTTTTTCTGTCATCTAAGAATTGGCTTCCTGTTTTCATTGTGTTCTCTTTCTCTCTCTGGAGGTGTCGTAACCCAGGAGGACGTGCCAAGAACAAACCAAGGTCTGGTCGGGAGAGATCGCTCTGTGCTTGCACTGGAAACAGTTGCGCACACTCGCACACATGCACACACGCACGCCTATTTTGCACACACACAATATCCAGATGTTAACTCTGTGTGCGTGTGTGTGTGTGTTTTGTTTGCGTGCGTCTGTTTGATGTGTGATGTGTATGGCATGTACAGTGCTTGTTGCCAAGCCATAAAAAGTCGTTTGCCTGGGCCTGATCTGATGTGCCCTTCAACAGCAACCTGTATGTGAGCATGCCAGGCTCCTGTCTCTCATTTTTATTGTTGTACAAGGTTGTACACTTTCATAAAGTATAGGTGAACATGGCAATCCAGACCGTCACTCAAGGGCTACACACAAGCAGAATGTGTGGTGCAGCTAAAGTGGAGGAGTACTTATCAATGACTTGAATGTGTCAGCCTTGCATATTAAGGCGACACAGTTTGTGTGCACACCAAATGCATTCCTTTGGGCCTACTGCAGTGTATATATTAAGCTAGATAGTGTTCACTTTAAATATCCATAGATGTTAAAGTAAGAGAAATGAGACTTGCAGAATAGAAGTGCTAGAGAATAGTGTGCATTTTGCTGCTTGCGTCACATGAAAAAAAATTATGGACTGATTAGTGCTCTTAGATTTTTTTATTTTTTTTTTGGCAAATCAGTCTACATCATCATGCATGTGTGGGGATGCAGATGACACCCCCTGCCACTGTTTGCATATTCACTATATTTAGAGCTGAATCTGACCAATCTGAAGGCAGATGGTTTGACTTTTCAAATTATAAGCTCCGTGCAGGCTAGATGGATAGATACAAATTGAAAGCAGATCAAATAATGAAAGGCTTAGCCTTCAGACAATACAGTATCACAATGCAAAACATAAGCATTTTGATGATGTCAGTCATTTTTCTGATATCAGTACTCTGCTAGGTGGCATAATTCTATTGATGGCAATGCAGACTTTATTTCATAACAAATTACAATGGTTTTCTTATTAACACATGGGTTGGACATGGAATGAGAAATGTGGTTATATGCAAGAAATAGTTTTTAAGCTTTCATGTGCCATCAGAAAGTGTTGATGAGGAAACATTTTTTAAATAACTGTGACTGAGATTTGTTCAAGCAGGACATATTTTCCTGAAACTTAAACTTGTCAGTGCTCTCTGATGGACAAACGTTGGGTGACATTTTTTGTTTCGTATTAGCTTACATTATTAGTAGTGAGCTCCTTAAATTAGCATTTTATTGGTTAAGATTCCCAAAGCTACCCGTAGGTCCCTATGTCCTAATATTTCCTTCCAGTTCACTATGTGTCCTTAACAGCTGCATTGAAAGCAAGAAATTTTGGAGTATGGATACCCTTCTGGGTGTGTTATGGTTGAATGTTTTTGCCTAAATCGGAATAATCAATGTTTTAAATGAAATGTATTTTGTTGCCACCTTAACTTTAAGATGCCCTCTTTTTCCTTAGCTTTTTCAAATGTGCTACATGAATGTGTAATAATCATCCACACTCTTGTCTCCTTCTTTGTTGTGCAGCTGGTGAGAAGGCCATAGTTTGTGACCAGTGCGGTGCCCAGTTCCAGACAGAGGAATCCCTGGAGGCTCATCGGCAGATCCACACCGGTATGAACACACACATGGCTAGACACGTCATCATGACACCAGAGACATAAACAAAAAGATATGAGCTCCTCTGCTACATCTGTTTGCATTGGTCGATTTTGTCCAGAGAGGTTCCACTCTGTGGAATTGGCTGCATTTAAAACGATACACACATTTTGGCAAGACAAATGCTTTTAAAATAGCAGTGAAGTAAAAGTAGCCAGATGTCTTGTAAAAACTTCTGAGTACGCACTGTAATTAGATCGCATTCAAACAGAGAAACACTGAGATCACATTGAATCATCAGGTCCCATTCACACTCCCAATCTGTTTGTGTATTTTCGCCAATCAGTGTGCGTGTTGTGGTGTGGTGTGTGTGTTGTGGCGTGTGGAGGCTCATTGAGCCCTCTCTGGCTAACTGGAGCCATGGATTGACAGATAGATAGATCACATCATCTTGGATTAATCCTACTCGCCCTAAATCAAGACAGACCCAACAGTAATCAACAAACCGGGAAAACTTGGCAGGCCGATGTTGTTTATCAGTGCTCAGCTATGAAGATGGGAAGATGAGGACGATCTAGGTGCCAAGATGTAAATAGGAAGAAGTAAATCCCCCTCCAGCAGATGTGTGATGGCCCAGAACAGTTTCACTGCTGGTGATGAACTCTTTAATTTGGGGGAAAGGATTGTCTCAGATTTCCACCACTGCGTTACAAAGATGGCGTGCTTGGGGCGAGGGCATGTGCTGGAGTATTGTGTTTGTGTGTTTGTGAGTCTTCAGTTTCTCTCAGTGGCATTTGTACATCTCAGTGGAGTGCGTGTGTATGTCTCAACATCCAACATTTTGGACAATAAGTCTAACGTAACACAATAAGTGTGACAATTAATCGATCTATGGATTACTTACGTGAAAGAAAATTCATTGCCAATAGTAGTTTCAGATTCTTGAATGTGAGACTTTGCTGCTTTTCATCATTTATTACAGTAAATTGATTCGTCTTTGGGTTTTGGACAGTTAGTTGGACAAAAGAAGCATTAAAGATGTCATTCTGGGTTACAATAAATTGTTTTGATCATTTTAATAATTTAATAAGTTAAAAAAAACATTTTCTAGATTAAATGATCAATTGATTAATAGGTAAAATAATCAGCATATTAGTCAATAATGAAAAGAAATGATTGATAATATTTCTCCATTATGTAACACACTACAGATAATGTTAAGCTATTTGCAACTGTAAAAAACAACAATAACAAGAACAAACAAATAAATACACATAAATAAATAATGACATAGCATAATTCATTAATGTAGCAGTTGTGATCCAAAGTTTGGTTGTCGTCTGTCATTGTATCCTACAATTGGTACATTTAGTGTACAAAATAGTATTGTTTGATTAGTTTCTTATATACTTACTTCAGCACGGATGACAACATTACATATAAACTTAGTTTTCTATAGAATTGTGTTAGTATATCAGTAAATGAGATAAACCGTAATTGAATTGAATAAATCTTTATTTCAAACATGTAAAAACAAAGCAAAACACACACATATAAAAGCAAACAAATGCAATGAACAAAATCAAAAAGAGAATAAAGAAGGCCTATCCAAAACTAAAAAAAAGTAAATTGTATTGTGCAGTGTTGACTATAAGATATTAGCAGAAGTCAATTTTTTTTTTATTTTTAGGGATTTTAGGGAGTTGCAACAGAAAAGGCCACGGGATCTCCAAGTTCAATAGGATCCATCCTTTGGTGACCTTGAATGTCCACAGGAAGTTTAACCTGGCCGATAGTTTCTGATATTTTACATACAGAGTGAAGAACATTGGAGAAATGCTCATGGAGTGACCAGATAAAAACAGTTACTTCTCTGTGGAGCATGAATGTGCTTGAGAATTTTCATGGCCCATTTGCCCAGATTTTTATACTTTTATTTTATTTTTAAAACTTAAGCCTAATAGTGGCATCTGAGGAAAGGTCAGAGAGGGCACTCACTAACCAACCCACTTTATCCACAAACAAAATAAGATGAGAGAAACGAGTGCTGCCAATGCACATTCAAGCCAGGAGCTGATCCCCCAAAATAGCCACACATCATCATTATCATCATCTTGTGTTTTGTCCTTCATCTGAAGCCGTGACCCCTGTGCTCTTGGTAGCTCACTTTTTACATGGCACCACTTTTTCTTTGCATCCACTCACACCGCCCCCCCACCTCCTCCTCAACATTTGAGAGGGTAAGGTGGGGCGGTGCAGTCAGGTCTGGGGGTTACTCCTGAGGGGCATGCCCTCAGCCAATCAGCCCGCTGGAGGTAAAGAAGGGTTAAACGAGGCTAATGATCCAACAGCCATAACAGCGGAAAGGAGCACTCTAAATATAGGCATTCCAGTCTGGAACGAATGGCGGGGGGGGGGGGCGCCGCAGCCAGGGCCAGACGTGTCTTCCTGCCAGACAACTGGCGCAGCAGCAGCAGTAATAGTATAGTAATCATCCATGTGTTGAGCCCCTCTGAGGGATCAGAGTCTGAAAAATGGGCTCTGGTAAAATATGACAAGGCACTTTCACTGCACCATATGATTCCCAGTTTCTCTGCCTCTGTGCACTTTGAGCTACTGTATACCTATATTATGACATCCCTGGCTCTAGATTTGAGCATTTGACACGTGCCCTCCACTCCCCACCCCTTGTGAAAGCATGGCTCTCATTTTCAATATCGGACTCACTGATTGCTGTCACGACTGTGACTCTCAAAATCAATAGTGAACTGAAGGTTGACAGCATTTAGCTGGTTGGTCTGTTTCCAGCAGGGGAGTGACTGATGGGATGAGTGCGAGAGGTAAACAAACAACTCCCTCTCTGTGTCTCTCACTCTAACTTTCTGGAGACTTAATAAGAAGTTGTCGAATTTGATTTGATGCAGCAGGTCATCAAAATATCAACTGTAACACTGAAAGTGCTGCCCTGGTTTTACTCCGGGAGTATATTTTGTATCAATTTCCTTCCTGATGGGCCAATCTCTCCAGCTATGGCTTGCTTGGAAATTTACTTGGAATATCAGATTTTTGAAGTCAGAACTATGTATCACAGATATTTTTTTTGCCCTATTTTAACAGGCATAGTACTGTATAAGTGTTTGGGATTTTTTTTTTTTTACCTTCCAATTGAATTCTCAGTGCTGTCCGTCATTTTGGTTCAGAACAACATGTTTCAACTACTGGCCAAATTACAATGAAATTCACTATGTATATTCATAGTCCCCAAAGATAATTCTTAATTATTTTTGGTGACACCCAACCTGTCCTGCTACCAGTAAAACACAAAAAATATTGAAATATAACTTATTAAACACATTCATGGTCCCCAGAGGATACACCATTTGATTGCAACCACACCATTTCTTTGATAGCACTCTCAGGCTAAAATGTCTACATGCACATGGGAAAGCTCATAATGTAATGGGCAGATAGCTATGACATTTTCAGAGTACATTTCATGGTCCTAAGAGGATGGACCATTTGGATTGTAATGACCTTGTGGACTTTATTTCCTTTACTTTTGAAGTTCTTAAGCTCTATCAATGGCTAAATTTGTACATTGTTATTAATTCGGACCAACAAACTTTTTGTATCATGGGATGTGATGAATATGGCATCCTCTGACTTCAAGCTGGGTTTTAGATTTTTATTCTGTTTTTTAGAAATGGCCTTTTTCTGTATGTATAGAAAATGCAAATACTGATATCTCAGCAGAATGTAAAGGGATGGACAAAACAAGATAAACGACATCCATTACAAAAGCAGCTCCGCTGGACAGTACTGTGTTAAATCAGACTGAGCCGGAAAGCTTAACAAACATGGATTTATTTATACAGAAATGTCTGTGTGTACAGTACCCAAGACACAAAACATCAGAGAGGGCATGTGGTGGGAGCATGGGGTTACTGTTGGCCATCAAAGCCAGATTTGATCTCTGCCTGCCTCTTGGCAGCGCTTCAGCCCTTGGCTAATGTTCTCTGATGACAATATTTGGCCTCTGAAACTGTGGCTGTTTCTTGCTGCTTTGAATGGGAACTATTGTGGCATCTCCTCTGTTGGCCGGATCAGCTGCAGTCTGACTCAACCTCTGTGTCTTTCTCAGTTTGCCTGTCCGTCTTTTGCTTTTTAACAGAGCTGCGTTTGGTATATTGCACACCTCTCTGTGTTACTCAACAGCCCTTATGTATGTGTGACGTATGGCAGGTGGTTATCCAAAACCATGGGAGAGTTTGGAGGGCCGTTGATGCATTCCTGAAGTTGTCGTCATTCCTAACGGACAATCTCTTTTGCATGGGAATGTGTGTGTGTGTGTGTGTGTGTGTGTGTGTGTGTGTGTGTGTGTGTGTGTGTGTGTGTGTGTGTGCGTGTGTGTGTGTGTGTGTAAGAAGGGGGGGTAGCTGGTTGGGATGCCAAGGGAACTAGCAGCAAAACATCATGTGGCTGTTTTTTTACCCATTGAACTCGTGCAAATACACAAGCACAAACACACAGTGCAAACTATTCCCTTCTTTGGCAGTGCATTCACACACAAATAAATCCAGGAATGCCTGTGTTCAGGAGCCGAAGTCACTTGTGAGTTGCATTACATCTACTGACGCCTAATTTTTGTCACATATTTTCCCAAATTGGATGGCATCGCATCAGAGTCTCTCAATCTCTCTAAACTGGGACTCGCCTCAGGGCTTTTGCAAGCAAAGAACACAGTCTGTCTGGCTTTCATGGAGCTCTCATCCTTAAAGAAAAACACTGCTGTCATTTAGAATTGTAGCCCATTTACTACTGTCTCTGTCTCATGTCCTCCAATTGTTATGCAATGTATGCGCTGAGAATTGGACTCTTTATTTTTTAAAGTCCTAGCTTCGCAGCCTTCCAGGCAAACACAACATGTAAAGCTACATGCTTATAGGGAGGATTTCTTGGTGGAGACTTTAATTTCATCATGTGGGTATCAGGTGACTGGCAGGAAGTGAAGCGTAATGTGCATACTGATATGAGTCAGCTCCAAAAGGCATTTTTATTTTGAAGTGCTGTCTATCCCAGAATGAAGGGCAGTAATTACCTCCTCTGAATGAAGAAGGAAAAAACAAACATATTTTATTGTAATTGATACAGCAGATATATTAATAGTACAGCTGATTCATAATTGTTATCCTTCACGTCTTGGTCTTGGATAGTTATGTGGATTCAGATTTTTCCTGCATTTATCAGATTTGTAACAGGGTGAATGTTGAAAATACATCCATAAGTTTTTGTCGGTAATCCGATAGCAACTTTAAACGGTAGAAAAAGTAAATTGCCAGTTTAGCAGTGGCGCCCCCAGATTTTTTTTGTTATGGGTGGCCAAATGGGGGCCACTGAAAATATTGGGGTGGCACACCAAAACCGAGAGCCATATCTGAATTTAATGACTTCCATTATGCTTTTAAGTATATAGGCTAGTGGAAAACTATTTCATTATAGAGAGCTGGGGAATCACATATTGATAACCTTTGTTTGGATTTTACAGTTAGAACATACTAATTATCTGATGTGCATAGACTCATATCAGAACAATTGACATTTTGAGTACCACAGCAATGCTGCTTTGATCTGTTTTTTATCTACACACTAAAAAAAACAATCAGTAACGCATAAATAAATTAAGTTTTCTCAACTCAATTTACAAGCAGTTTTGTTAATCGAACTTGATCATTTGACTTAAAAAAAACGTAATTATTTATTATCGATTAAAGATATTATTCTAATTTGGTTAACTATTTTTTTCAGTATACATGTGTTAGGCAATTTTATTCTATTTAGACTCGTCATCCTTTTCCTTAAAAAGACAATTTAGAACTGTGCAGTGATTTTCAGGAACAAAACATTTACTGGGAAAGGCCATCTCAAGTTTAGAGAAGACTCATGGGGACACATAACCCTATTTTTGTTTAGATATCATTAGGTGAAAGTACAGGGAACCTCTTTAAAAATGCCCATGCCTGCTGTCCTGTTGCCACAATGTAGCCTAACTGTTGAGCATTTTTCAGCCTGCTCTCATACAGTCTGTGCTGACGTGGTTGACAGTTTCACAAGATACCATTAACTTTGCACTAGCTTAAAAAATGAGTGCCACAGCCTCTTTCAGACAATAATGTTGGCCTCAGATTTTTTTTGCCAGTGGGGTGGACAGCTATTGTATCAGGGGGGGCAGGGCCCCTCCTTGGGGCCACCACTGCAGATGAGGAGATTTGACTTCACATGATGCACTACCAGTTTGCAAACCCAAATGTCCTCAAAATATGCCAGTGTGCTCAGACTTTTTTCTTTTATTTGAGCAGCATTGTTCCTTTCAAAGAGACTTTTTGTTCTAAATGCAAAATGACATGTCTGACATGCCCTTCTCATCCTCTGGGATCATATGCAGGCACATGGGTCAGGCTTTTATCTACAGCAGTTTTTTCAGTGTTGAAACCAGCCTTAAAGTTAGCTGTTGAATTTGTAAAATTCACTTTCAATTTATGGGCTGGGGAAAAAAAGATTATTTTATCATTTAATGAGGCTTGTAATTTTTTTAAGCAATGACAATAAAGTGCTTCAACACATAATGTGAGCTCTGCCGTTGACAGAAGCAGTAAAATTTCAGGAGCTAGTTATTGTTAAATATGGATTGCCATTAATACATTCTGTATTATAAATCTTGGGACATTTGTTTAGTAAAGGACAGAAAAAGAAGTAAAAGTTTCTGACTGAAAAGCTGTAGCTGTCCATTACTGCTGTGCACTGAGACATTTCCTCTTTGTGATATCAGCTGTAAATTGTTTCCAACGCCGTTTTAATATGGATTTTGTCCTACACTAAAACACCATGTTGGGAAACTTTACTCATTTGAAAACGGCCTCCAACGTGTCATTTTCAGTTTGCATTTCCAGTAAAGCCTCTCCCCGTCAGGCTGTACAAGACATTTCTGAGCTGTGAGTTGCAGTTTTTTTTCTCATTCTGCTTTTATCTCTATACTTCTGCCAGCTATCTTCGTCTCCTTTCTTTTTTTTTTTTCATTAGATTGTTTTGGTCCCAGCCATAATTTATAGCTCTTGTATTTTATTGGTAAAACCCACCACACTCGCATTCCACTTGATTAAACTGTAGCTTGGTGCTGAAAACCAAAAGGTCAGAATATGTTCACAGAGAATGTGGCTCACAAACAAAAAAGGAAGCAATAAATTGAAGTTAAAGTACTTTTTTCCTTTGTTTTTTAGCCTGTGTGCTGATTTAAAAAATGCAGATTTCACTACAAGGAAGTCATGCATTTTACAAGCTCTGCAGGCTCTATAACTGCCAATCTGAACCGTATATATCCACAAGGGCACACTTTGTAATTTGCGCTGAAATCTGCACATTCATCCGCCAAACTAAGGCCACATTCAGTACGAGCGGTTGCCTCTTATTCAACATGAGCTGTGAGCAGCAGTAGAAACGACGGGGACTGCATCTCCCATGTGACCTGTGTAAAAATGAGTCTGGAGTCCACAGGCCTTGGAAGAATTTGTTGTCCGACTGTTGGTGTTCCTGTTTATACATGAATCATCTCCATGTACACACACGCACACATACACACACAAAGCAGTGCCAGAGAAAATCCACATATAATAGGAGAGGGAGGCTGTTCTCTCACTCTTTTCTTTCTCCTTTCTGTCTTTCTCTCTTTATCTCCCTCCATCCTTTTTTAAAGTCTTGTAATACAGGGAAAATATGCAAACCATGGAGTGGCAATAGTGGGTTTAGCCAGTGGGAACACAGCGTGATTCCAGCAGGCCTCTGCCGCAGAGTAAACACTTTCTTTTCTCAAGCCAGAAATAGTTTGGCTGGAGAGAGAACGGCAGAAAGGGAGGGAGGATACAAGGAGAGACAGAAAAAGCAAAAAGGGAAAGAGGAGACGGGGGGTGGGAGGGTGGGGGGGTGGGGATACAACAAGGTTATGATGGTCAGAGGAAAGACGCTCGTTTTAGTCACATTATTTCTTTTCTTCCTCATCTTTTTCTTTCGCGTAAATTGTTCGCCGGTGGCCTCGCAATCAGTCACCTCAAATACAAACACACACACAAAACACACACACATGCAGTCCAGTCATGTCACTCAAGCAAATTAGGCCAATGGCAGCGCTACACAGGGGTCACGTCAAAAGTGCCGATTGTCTCAATCACATTAGTCCAGCACTGGCATCTGTTTAGCATTTAGTTAATTGTGATGTTATTAAGTTGTCAGTGAGCATTAGGGCGGCGATAAGCAAAGCAAATATTCTTCCAGCCCGGGCAGGCTGTGCTACACACGTGTTGCTGATACACACACTGACACACACACACACACACACACACACACACAGGAACATACAGCCCTCTGGTTTCTGTAAGAGTGAATGTGATTCCACTACTGCTCGCTCTTAACTCTGACTGAATGAAATGATCACAGCTAAGATGAAATAACCATGTTTATGAGGCATTTGAGTTGAATGCAGCTTCTTGCCAAAGGCCAGATGTGCATTAGCATTATGACTTTTGATCACAAAATGTTAGCATGTCGGGCTTCCTGTCGGTGTCATCTGGTGAGTCAAAATGCTGATTAGCGCCAGGCTAGTGCTCGTCGTTGCAGCATCCCACTCATAATTGAGCAAGCTGTCCGTGGTCGAAGGCAGATTATCCATCTGTCTGTCTATCTTTGTCTGCCGGGCTGTCCAGAGAACTCACACAAGGCATTCTGGGTCATAGGGGGTATCAGGTGACACGTTCACCTTGCAGGCCAACACTGAGACATACAGAGACAAACAGAATTAACGTATTCTGTTTGCATCATATCAACACAACACAAACTTAAGGCTTCATGTTCAGTCCAGATCACACTCAACCCCTTATGACGAAGTTGAAATTATTTTGTCTCGTTTAAAGTCATTTCACCACATGCACAGATTTTTGTACAAAAAATGAGCACAGAAATAAAATTTTAAAAAAAATGTTTTTTTTAAGTACGTACAAATGCCAGCACACCTCTGCAAAACATGCGTGCAGCGGAAATTGGAAGTCTAATGTTTATTTCAGCCGAATGTTACTATGTGGTGTAGTTGCATGCCATGAATCTTTGCAGGGAGAGTGTATTTTTGGGGAATGACACTTTGGAGTAATAGGCGTTTGTTTTCGGAAAAACATTATCTACCTGCATAGGTTTGTGTTGTGTAAAGTACAAGTGAATGGGACACAACGAAACGTATTTCTTATTGAAAATCACCAATGACACTGCACTCTTTGCGTGTAGGTGAAATGCAGAAAAAATGACAGATTCTCTGTTCAGATTCTCTGTATTTCTGCAACACATTTTCACATTGAACTTGGGAGAAATGGCTTTTTTACTCACAGCCTACCTTTTGAAATGACTCCAAATACAGCTATATAACATCGATTAGAGGTTCAAATCTTGTAAGCTGTATCAAGCGGCCTTTGGGGGGTGCTTTTGCTGGATAATTGACTTCAACAATGAATCAATTATCAAAATTGTTGTTGATTGATTTCCTGTTGGGCAATCACAGCATAATATCAAAAGAAAATTTCTTTAAGACAGTGATACTATTAAGTGGTCTAGATATATAGGGCGAATGACTGAGGATGGTCTCACTTACATTTTGGCTTTGTATATATATAGTTAATAGGTTGTTGTGCAATATAATATGTTATATAAAATAATATATATTTACTGTTGAAATTATCAGAGTATCATTTAAAGCCAGCAGTTTCCTTTACCTTTCTTTCTGTAAACAAACACCACTTTCTCTTTGCTCTCCTCCATCTCCCGCTCCTTGGCACTCACTCTCACTCACCTTCCAAAATAAGAAGAGTACAAGTGGTCAGAGACACTATCGGTGGCTAAATTAAATCAAGCGGCACTAGCTAGACTACAGTCACTTCTCCTGCTACTAACCTCCTCCCTCTCCCTCAGCAAACAAATTTTTCCCCAGATAAGATCTAAATGAGTTTTTCCAGGCGGAGGAAGATCCTCCGTTTGGCTGATGGATACTGTGTACGAGGCTCCAGTGTGACCAACCCCCGGTTGTAATCATCTGCCACGGACATAAGTGTTATGCACAGTGGCCTATGTGAATAGTGGATGTGTGGTTTGTGTGTAAATGAGATAAAATGTGTGAATGAGAGTTGGCACAGCTACGTTCCCCCGCACCCAGCTTCATTCATTGAGAAATACCCAACTGGGCCCCTGCACTGCGGAGCCTCAGTGCCGAGGCTTAGTGTCATGGTGGGCACAGTCGCATTGATGCATCGCCACAGGAAACCATGGGACAACAGCATGTCAGGGAGGGAGGTAGTATTCTTATAAGGGGGAAATAGGTGGGTGGGATCCAGTAGCAAATTGGGATGTCCGTAGTGGTGCAACAGTCTGGCTGCGGGAGAATCCCCACTTGGATGGATCATTGTGAACCAGGGACAGCAGCCACACATCCAGAGAGACCAATAAAATGATGTGGTATGGGCAGGGGGAGGGGGGGGGAAGGGGGGGGGGCGGATTATAGACTCCCAGAGGGCTCTGCGATTCACGGGCCATAAAATGGAAGTCAGCAGGACACACAGCAAATCTGGCCAGCCAATATCCACCATCCCCTTCTTCCCTGTTTCGACCCTGAGGATGTGTCTCAGCCGTACGTCACAATGCAACCCCAGCGAGCACGTCCCGTTGTCGGACAATCTCAAATCCTTGGATGCCGCCATTCTCCCCCGTTACATTTGCATGTCAGACGCTGCGTCTTTGTCCGAGATCTGCTTGTTTAAAAAAAAAGGGAAAAAAGGATAGATAAGGAAAGGGACAGAATCTACGAAGGCCTTTGCCATCCGGGGAATAAAAATGCCGCTTTTGTCAGGAGGTTCCCCACTTTCCGATATCCCATCGCATTTTAACCTTGGCAAGGCGAGGACTTTGAATATAAAAGGATTCGCCCAAGAGAGCGAAAGAGAGAAAGAGATGTGGAACACTGGCCCCACGTCAACAATAGCCAGGGTTCTTTTGTCCACAGTGTTATTTGAAGTAAATCTCCCTCTGTAATTAGATTGGAGCTGTTTGTGGACATCTTAGGAGAGAGCGTCAGTGTTAAAACAGCAACGCGCGAGGGCCCTTTTAATTTACAGTGCAAATACCTTTCGATTAGCGTGGAGCAGGAGGAGGGGTAGCAGGGACTGAGGAGGAGGGACAATAGAGGAGCCTTTCAATCCTTTTTCTTTTTTGTTGTTGTTGTTTGAGAGCGGGAAGAGGTTCGAGCAGCTCTCCTGTGTTCCTTAATTGTGAAGCAAGGAGATTAGTACGAGTGCTTCCAACCTTTCACCCCAAACAAAGGAGCCATCAGATCCAGTTGCCTAGTGACACAAGGTTTCACACCGGCAAATTTAGCCACTGCCTTTAGCTTCTCATGGTACATCTTAAGAGAACGAATGAAATCTCCAGCCTTTTGCTCGTGCACCCCCGATGCAAACCATTTCTGCCCCTGTCCGTCTGACAGCACCCTTAATGGCACCGAGCAGCCACGCTAATGAAAATGGCCGTTCATCCTCACTCCAAGTCTTTCTCTCAGACTCATATAAAAGTTAATGTACCCGTGACAATGACATTCAGAAGACCGTTTAGCTTTGGACAAATGCTGCATTTCTTGGTGGCAAGAGCAGCCGGGCACACAGAAATGTCCTTTTACACTGCGTGCAGCTCAATCAAAGGGCACTTAGCAGTGTCATATTGATTATGGGAGCTTAACCCTCGTCAATCTTTGATGGGTCATTTTGGCAGCCTTCCCGTAGATGGCTTCAATGAGTAGAGCTGCCTCAACGGGAAGGAAGGGGTTCCCTCTTCAGCCAGGGCTGGTGACTTCTAAGATACATATGTGCCTATCAGAGGGAGACAGCAGGTTGATTCCTGTATATATGCGTTGTCACAAATGCTTCTCCCTCTGTCTTGAGGCAGGAGAAAATTATTACGACAAAACAAGAACAGATCTAGGACTATACCAATTATGAAAATGACATCTAAACCTAATTAATTATCATTCCATTTAAATTTGATTTCAGTTCCCAGACTTCATCTGTCCATTAAGGAAATGAGCTACTTAGTAAGCTCACTATAAGAAAACAGCTTCACTTTACAAAAAAAAAAGGCGTTGACATAATGTTACAATTCTTGGTCCTCCAGCCGTCCTCGTGAACTAGTACATACATTACATTTGGAGTTATAAGGTAGTTAATTAGGCAGGCGGACCTTAAAGTAATATTTCATCCTCAAAATGGTAGCTATAATTAAGCTTCCCTTGTTATGTTGAATTTGTGCAGAAAAGTTTGTTTTTCCCTCATGTGACCACTGTTAACGCAGAATCCAATAACGGCAAACATGCTCGATGAATTGAAGTAAATTGGGACTGTGTTCAACAATAGCAAAACTAGATCAAAGCAACTGTTTGCAAACTCTCACAGAACTCGTGCACTATAACCCAAGTTTCATTTACTCAGTCATATACTCAGCACTTCCATAACATGAATGTTTAAAACATTGCACACACTGCTCCTCATACATGTAAGCCACATAAACCCAGCTTCACTTAGCTGGATTAAAACTCAGAAACTTAAACATTAAAGGTAAGGAGTTTGGTTCCCATTCATTTCTACATATATGAAACTGATATTTAGGGATCATATTAAACTCAGAATGTCAACCCCTAAAAGGTTCACTCTTTTGCATGTTTCAGCCCGTAAGCTGCAAATATCATCTGCATACATGTACATACTAGTGCCCCGCCTTTTAAATCCAGCTGTAGTGTTTTTTCAAACATTTTACACTGTGTTTTTCTACCTCCCAGGCAGCTGTAGGTTCCTGTTTGTTTCAGAGTGGAATGAAAATTCTCTAGTCAATAACTTCAAGATAATTAATTACTCTGCACTGTAATTCATGTCTGTTTTTACTGTTTGCAACTGCAACATAATCATCATTTAGCAATGCAGTTGTAAGTTAATGGCTGACTGGAAGGCAAGAAAAATATATTAAAAAATTTACAGACTCTTGACTTGTAAGAAATGGCAACCCAATCCCCAGAACAGATGTTGGCATTGTACATAATGGCAAACTGTGGATGTGTTGCATTTGTGCGTTTCATATTTAGTGGATAAATTTAAATGTTTTCTTTATTTTTCAATTTTAGATTTATGTTGTGATAATGCTGCTGAAATTGTGTGATTAGGTTTATGCACTGCACAACAGGGCAACTGGGCTGTAAATAAGCTACACATACAAAAATGCTTGTATGATTTTTTGTCACTTTCCAATGACAGTCAGCACTGTATTTGATTTAACTTCTGTATTTTATGTATGTCAGGTAACCACGTTTGCTTGAGTCTTTTATGCACACCATTGACTAGAGGTGATTATACTGAAACTGATTTTCATATAATAATAATAATAATAATACATTTATAATAATACTGAATATTCTTAAACATAGTTTTTTATCGCTACAGGAGAAAGCTGATCTGTACAAAATAAACTGACATTTCTCAGCTGTGGAGGAATGAAATCTCTCACCTGAACTGGCCCGTCTGAATTTGGCTCTTGAAGGCCATATGTCGTCGTGAAGCAGCTGCTATACTTTTAGACCAGGAGAAGTGAAACAGAGAGCAGTCATTGAGTTGAGTTTGTCTTGGAGGTGGCCTGCTAGGACAATACTCCAAAAAGAAACTCAAGTGGGACCCATTACACCCCACCGAGGGCAGACTCTTATCAGTTAATAGCAGGTTTCCCCCTGAGAACAGATTGTTTTGATAGATGGCACCTGGTAAGGCCTTTGCAACCAACCACAAAAAAACACAAGTGTATACTAGATAAGCACTGTGAGGAAAAAAAAATAAAAGGAGCATCCCGTGAGTGTTAATTTGGTCATGGGAGGATGGACAAAAAGTACATGCGTCTGATGTTTCCTGACTGCCTGAGTCACTGAACTTTCTTGTTTCTTCTCTTATTATTTGCTCATTGTAACAATTAGTCCTGTGCATATTTGTTTAGGCGTGGTGTTTGGAGTGAATCAGCAGTTCACCTGATTAGACAGCATTCTTGCTACAAATTACACTTTTTATGTGCTCTATTTGGAGAGACTGCTGTGACCTGGAATGCTTTGATCTTCATTGCTGCTGAGTTCAGCATCCTGTGTTCTGCATTAGTTTTAGCTTTTTATCATAATGTTTAGTCGAGTATTGAGGAGCACAGGTTATACAGATATACTGACCTGCACAGTCTTCCCTGCTATTTACAGCCATCCCTGCTTGCAGCTGCCATAAACAGATTGGAAAATGAGTTCATGTGTTTCAGGTTGTCTGAAAGCTGCTGCCATTAAAAAATGTTTTTCCAATAGCAAGTGAAACTTCTTCAACTGCCAAAGGTCCCATATTTTAAAAATCTGTTTTTCACATCTTTATTTATTTATTATGTTTTTGTATAGTCCATTTGTCCATACATACCTATGTACGTCCCAATCTTGTGAGCGTTATATCTCAAACACTCTTCAAATTTTGAATGAACATTAACTTGGATTTAAGGATGAATTCATTACACTTTGGTGACTGTCAAAGGTCACTGTGACCTTGCATCCATCTCAATCTTATTAACATGATATATCAACTAACTTTAACTGAATGAGATAAAATGTCCTAGTAAGAACCCCAAACACAAGTATGTACCTGAAAATGAGTAATGTGGGACCTTTAAACATTTTATTTCCAGCCAACTATTTATGTAATATAGCTCAGGTGGCTGCTTCCTTTGGCAAGCAAAGTGCAGATGACTTAGACACATGAATAGGCCCTTTTAAAATCTTTAATCGAAGTGAATCTAACTTGCAGGAAGAGAAAACCAAAAGTCATGCATGATGTGTTGATAACTAACATTATTATCTTTTATCAGATCACAGGTCATTCATGATTATTATCTGTTTGGTCTGGCATAAACTGGTTCAACAAGATCCATGCCTCTTATCTACCTGAGGAATCTTTGTTTAGAGTCTGACTTGCCCATGATTTGAGGCCAAAGACTGCTGTTGGAACAGAAAGCTTTGTCTCTGTTTTTGTTTTTGAATTACTAGAAAGATGAATTTGAATCTTGTCATTAAATCAGTACAGAGTGTGCCGAGTGTGTCAGTTTTGCTGCCATTATTTCTAAACAACATTATGAGAATCCTGGCTGAAGCAGATGAGAGTAGAATGCATCACTGAATGCAATATAAGTTACTGTTGAATATTAATGCTCTCATATAATGAAAAGAATGGGGAAAGAAGTAGTGTATCAGTCATACATATTAAAGGTTGAAATGCAAAGTTGTGTAAAGGCAGAGGCTTTTTTAGAGTGCATTAAAAATTCACCTGATCCTTTCCCTGTTTGTCTTCGCTGCCCTTCACTCCTGCTCTCCTGACTCCAATATGTAAATATTCTCTTGAAAATTAATTTAGCATTTAATTATGTATTTATTCACAAGCAAATATGCCAAAAGTCTCTGTGGTGTCAGCAGCACACTGGTAAGTCAGCGGCCAGCTGTTCATTGTACACTGACCTTGACTAACTTTAACAGCTATGGCACAACAGTGTTATTTCATAGGAAAATCAAAAGTCTTCTGCACAGCAATAGTGAGGTACTGGTCAAGTGTAGGCAACAGAAAGTATGACAAGTTACTTGCTGCATGTCAAACTCAGCTCTAGAACAACTTAATGATATAATCAGCCCTGTCTACTAGGAATTACATCTATATACAACTAATTTAAAATAGACAATATGTTATGAGGGAAACACAATGTTGAGCAAATTAAATTTACTATTATCATAATGAGGAAATGTTGCCAAATAACATATTTGGCAAGTTGCAAAAATGCTGATACTGAATGTATCAGCAAAATGTATACTTACAACATATTTCAGTCATTTTCTGCCAAAATAGGAAGTCTTGCAATACAGTATTAACTCAATGTTGACTACAACAATTGCTTTTAGTAACTTATTTAATTCATATTTAACCAGAGTTATAATCTTACTCTGATCTTAACTTTAGTGCATTTGATGCCTAAACCTGGGACAGGATTTTGGACCTGATCCTGGGTTTCTGGGGTCAAGGTCCTGCACTCTGTCCTCCCACCATCCTCCTTATCTGTGTGGTGTTTCTTTACCTGAAAGAGAGAAACATCTCTGAGCAGTGACCAGACAGTGATTACATTTCCACAACAATATAATTAAGAAAGCATTTTACTAACATACAAATGGAATTTCTAGGACGCAGGCTTGTAATACTACTCCTACTACTATTTTATTTTTTTTTTTACATTTGCAAGTGGAAATCAGGCTCTACAAACATTATTGTGTAATGTAAAAACATGGACTCATGTCACATTTACAGTGTAACTTCTTAAAATGAATTCCAAAACATCCAATAAAGAACTCTGTATGAGAAACTAAGTAAGGAGGCTTCAGTATTACATTATATTTATATGTTAGGTCCCATATTTTAAAAGTAAGAAAATAAAAAAATCTATTTAAAATCTGTTTATAAAAGGAAACATTATGGGACATGGTTTAAATACAGCATTCAAACAGTCGGTTACTTTGATTTTAGTTAGTTGTTGAGTGGGTTTGTCAATATAAAAAAACTATTAGCTTTAAAAGAGAAAAAATAACCTTGTCCACATTAAGAAAAATATTGAGCTTCTCTTGCTTAAAACGTGTATCAGTATTTATTTATTATTTATTTATTTATTTATTTATATTTGTACTTGAGGAAAAGAAAAAACAAACTTGTCTCCAGCATTTATTTATTGCATTTCTTTAGCAGCTGTTTGGTATTTTCTATAATCAGACATTTTCTTCATTCTTGACATCACTTTTTATCATCAGAAGCATATTCTGAGCTTTTATCAACAAAGAAGGTGTTAACTGTAAACTGTCAGCGAAAACGTTTTGATCCCTGAGAAGATAAAATCATGTGAAAGTCAGTGCAAATAGTTTGTTAGTTAGACTGCTTTGATGAAATTTTAATGGATATTTTCAGGAATAATTGACAATTTTAGTGAGAGGAGATTTACCATCACCAGATTCCTGACACTAAAATTTAATTTGGGCAAAGAGGATTGAGTTAAAGAGTTTGACAGGATGAAGAATATTTTTACGGAAAAATATTGACCAGCTCAGCTTTCATTTCTTAAACTCCCTTAAGTTTCCTACCAAGGAATGTTTGGGGGAGGGTCCGCTGGTCCGAATGCGGTGTCCCCTTACAGTCCGGCTGACCAGCAGGCTCAGGGAGGTGATTGATTGGGTGGTGCTGGGGCCACCAAGGACCCTTTCTGCAGCTTTAGAGGTTAGGGGTCACCTCCTCTGCAAATCTGCTTCCTTTTGTACAGTCGCAATACCAGGAGAGCAGTGTCACATCCCCCCCCCCCCCCCCTCTCCCTCCCTCTGGTCTTCACCCTGGGAAAAATGGGGGAGGCGTCAATTAAACCTTTTCTCTCTTTCGCTTCAGTTCTCTCTATCTTCTGAAGTTGCTCCTTAAAAAAAAAAAAAAAAAAAAAAAGCAAATTCTTTAGGTTTAAATGTAAAGAGGCGCTCAGGGCCAAGCCGTGGCGCTGTTAAAAAGGGTTTGTTAAGGTTTCCTCAGAATAAAACTAATGATAATGGAGCATGCAAGCTGTTGTAGAAACACTCCTTAATGGATTACTTAAGCAAGCAATTAGCGATACACCAGCAGCCAGATATCAGCATCTCAATGGTTTAAAATATGTGTCAGTTGTAATGATGCTATGTGGCAATTACTCTTGTAAATAGATTGATGTGAAACTGGTTGGACTGAGGCACTGATATAATAAAAACAAGATTATTCCATTTTTACTGGTGCTGCTGACAAATTCTTCAACAAGAATCCACAACATTAAGTTGTATTTTTTAATTTTCTTGCCCTACATAATCAAAAAACGATCTTAAACTATAACCGATTGAGGGTGTTCTACATATCCTTTGATATGCAGTCGGTCCAAAGGGTTTGCCGAGGGATAACATTGCAATTCAGAAAATGTGGCTGGTCCTTGGCCCTCAGGGGCCAAGCCTTTGTGGTCACAGGACCAGGATTACACTTTAACCCCCACCACCACAAGCAACCAGCTCCCCCATCTCCCCTGGCTAAGGCCTGGGGTCAGGTGAAAGGCCAGGAATCTTAAACAGGGTAGAAAAGGAGGGAAAAGAAAAAAAAAAGAAAGTCCGTCTTTTAAACAAAATGCAGCTCTTTGACTCAGTCCTGGATTTCATTTGGAGTCCACCATTGAAACCCATTGTCTGTGCTTTGTTCCTCACCAATAAGAACATGCAGGATCTTTTTAGATGTATCTGCATCTCCATTCAAGTGAATATAAGGAACTGGGTTTTGTTTGAACTTTAAGAATTCACTTTGAATCAAAGTCTGAGATGAGTAAAGTTGACCAGTCTGCAGACGCAGCTGTGAAACAAGTGAATATGGAGAAAGGTATGCAGAAATTGAGTGAAACGCATACATATAATTAAACCAACCTTTCATCTGAGGTGCAGCAATTAATCAAAATATAGCATAAGACAGTGTGATTTGTTTAACAGCCTTTTAAGGCATGAAATTAGTTCCATACAGCTGAAAAGAGCCATTGACTCAATCTGCTTTACTAAGTTTTTTTTAATTTGCTTGTAAAACAAAAAATAAAGAAAAATACACGTCTGAACTTAATAGATGGGACGGCTAATCCAATCTGTCTATTGACATGTATTGTTAGTCAGAGGTGTCCATTGTCCAGCAAATGCCAGTGTTGGACCTAACACAATCTGTGTCCTAGGCAAGCTTCCCCAGCGCTGATGGACATATTAAAGTGAACTGCATTGCATGAGTAGAGGTGGTACCTCTACTACAGGCTGATGGTTAGACTTAGCTTAACATATCATAAGTAACAAATCTAGTTATTTCAGGCCAAACCATGATTTTATTCTAAAGCCAACCCATTCTTTTTTTGCCGAAACCTAAATAAGTAACTTTTAACCAACATTTTTTCCCTACTTTTATTTTTAAAAACACTAATCATTTAACCATAGACTGTACAAATAATGGACATAGCTTTGTGACGTTGTGGACTGCCATTTTGAAGCCTTGAGTTTGGCATAGAGTGCCCCAGGGATGATGTTTTCCTGGATTACTGTAGAATTTAAACTCCGTGATAACAAACCTCCATTATATTGTTACTATTTTTGTTTAGCAAGATAATCTCCAAAAATGAACACTGCGTTTAGGATTTTTGAAACCTAAATTCAGTTGCTAGAGGTAAAAAGCTAGTATTGGGCTATAAGCAAATTACACCACATAATTTAACTACGCCACCACAACAATGCTGTAAAGCTGTGTTCGGCGCAGCAACGTGGCATGATGACATTCTTTAGTCCCATTTAGCCATTATTGGAGCCAGAGGTGACCATATTTGGATGAGAGGTTGGAGCTGTGGAAAAGCGAGGGATGGATCTGACTGAGACAACGAGGATACTATCGGCAGATAGCCTGTCACACTGTAAAAAAAAAAATATATTATTTAAGTTGACTGAATTTGAAAAGACAAGTTGAATCATTACAAAATTACCACAACTTCTCAAATTAAATCAACTCAAAAATTTAAGGTAGTCGATATACTAGCTTTTTTCAAGTAAAACCAAGTCGTTTCTTTTTACAGTTCACTCAAGCAGCCCTGCCCTAATATATGAGTAAATTTGGGCCTCAATTAAATGGAAAAGGGTGGGTTATTTAAAAATAAAAATAAATAAATCAGCCCTATGCAGCTGTCACAAATGTTGAAATTAGCTATGGAGACCAAAATTTACCCTTTTTGGGGGGTTGGTGTCCACTCAATGGACTGCAGTTTTTGGCACTTCCACATTGGCCTCATTTTTCACCCATGGAGTCTGAAGCTTAAATTTAATGAGCAGAAACTCCTACATTTCCTGTGAAAACAGAAGTTTATTTTGAAAGCCTGTACACTGTCCCTGAGCGTCAAAAACGGACACAGATGGGTACCTATCATGTCATATTTTGACGTAATGGGCATTAACCAAACTTTTGTATTTGATGAGTTGAGACTAAGCCTGTGCTGTTCTGTCCTCATGGGGAGAAAGTTAGACACAGAATCGACTTTTCTTTAATAAAGAATTTGTTATCATCTGTGAATCGCTGTCACTGTCCAGGCAATGTTCTTCTTGGATAAAGTGAAATACTTCATTTTTTAAGGCATTTCCTTTGGAGTGTCTTCTCTTTTCAGTTATTTTCTACCACAATGAAAGTCTTCTTGACATCCACTGAACATTCTTCTTTGCTTACTTTTTTTAATTCAAAATCATTACAAAAAGAAAGAAGTACTTTAAACAGATGGCAGCCTGAGTTGCTTTACTTGAGGCTTTTAGTAACCCTGTTAAGTTATGGAAGAATGAAATGTTCACATAATTTCTGTCAACAACACGTGTTTCCAGATTTCTTGCTCATTTAATGGCATTTGATGAGGGTGCGTTGTCTCCACAGACAGATCAGCCCATTGTGGCTGCATGGTGCTGCTCAGTCACATGTATAAAGTTAGAGATGCTGGCTCTGCTGCTGCTGCATGCGCTCTGCCCACCCAAGTGTGTGAGCAGAGGTTGTGTTTGTGTCTGGTGTATGTTGCCGTCGAATGTGTCAGTCAGCTTGTTTGCAAGGCCAGATGTACTGAGGAAGCGATGGGGTCAAGGTGGGAGGACTCCCCCTCCCCAAAAAGAAGTGTGGATTTATAGCAACATGTCTGGGTTACAGAGCGAGTGTGGTCTCTCCCTCCCACACCACGCTATAATTTCCTGGGTTCTGTCCACGGAGAAATATGGCCTGGAGACAGAGAGGTAGAGGAAGAGAGGAAGAGCTAAAGATAGAGATGATGGAGCAGACACAAAGTGGCAACACGAGGATATGAGGAAGACACAGTGGGAAGATATCAACAACATGTTACACATTGTTTTTCATTAAGCACAAATCTCACACTGTCTTTCATTAAGATCCTTAATGATTCTTAATGACACACATGAAACAAGTAAAAGGCTCATCACAGAATCTTTCTGCTTCAAGAGGTAAAAAGGTTTAAGAAGTACTGTCTGTGTAGACAAATCATCTTATTCATATGTGCCATAAAGCTCCATTAGTGTCCAAAAAAACTATTAAAAATACACCTATAAGCCATACTGTTGCACTGGATGACATGCTCCCTTATTTCAATGAGCATAAACTATAGTGTATTTTCAGTCAATCCCACATACACTGTCCTGCTCATGGATGGATTACTGAGCAGGCCTACAGCGCCCAGGCCCAGGGCCCCAAAGTGTATGGGGCCGTCCCTGACATTCACCTGCAAAAAGTCACTTAAATGATTACGTGCGGACCAAATAGAGACACAAAAAGACAACAAAGACATGCAAAGGCACTGCAAAAAATCGAAACCAAAAAGAGACGCATTACCAAAATAACCCACAAAATTATGTCAAAGAGACACGAAGTTGCCTCAAAACAAAATGATTACAAAGACATTTAAATCAACCAAAAAGACACAAAATTACCTGGGGAAAAAAAACACAAAAATAACCACAAAACTACCAAAAAACAACACAAAATGCAGGGACACAAGATGACTGCAACAACAAACAGTAGCATAACCAGTGTGTGTTTCCAGTCTTAAGTACTAAAGGCGATGGGTGCTGAGCCCGTTGTTTCATAAGCCACCTGATCCTTTAAATAATCACAAGACAATCAAATATTCATTCATCTCTGGCTGAAAATAAAGTTAAGTAACATTTACTAAAAGCTGCACTGTCCAGCTGATTTAAAAGATCATTTTCCTTTTTAAAATATTAATATGGCAGAAGTTTTAAAGTTCTACATATTTGCTAAGAATGAATTAGTGCCACAGACGGTGTAGGGAAGCAGAATCCCTTGACATTGAGGAAAATCAAAAATCTTTGATGGGACCCTTTGATTTTGTTGTTGTGACTTTTACTCACATTTAAGGGTTTCCCTGTAATGACCCTGTAATTTAGAAGACACCATATAGAGTTAATGATGGTCAATCAATGAACCCTAAAATTTATGAAACTTTTCTTTCTGAAAAATTCCAAAATAAAATGCAATGTCTAATTTTTACTCTTAAAATCACATTTTTATAGCACTGGAGTGTTTAAACATTTGTTTGTTTTTTTTTGGGGGGGGGGATTGGCCTAAGTAATTTCTTCGGCAGTCTTGCACGAAATCTTAAAAGAAGAACAAATGCACTGAAAACAAATGGACTCATCTCGTACCATTTGCAGGATAAAAAAAAAGTCCTTAACACTGATATAAGGCTATTGCTCTTGTTAAGTTGGCCATTTTATTGCATCTCTAGCATTTATCTAAATTTAACAAGACTTTGCGGCTCAGACTGTGCCCGTTTGTGAAACAGCATTTACCCTCAGTGACCCCACTGCGCAGCAACAAACACCTGACCCTCTAAACTACTTTCTAATCTCCATTCTCAGTCATTAACCATCTCAGCGGTGGACACCGTGGCTGTAAAGTCTTACCATATACCATATAAGAGGCTTTTTTTCTTCTGGAGGCAAACTCCTGTGAACTGGGAGGTCATATGAGGACTTCTCCCCTTCCCTGTTGCTCTCTAGTGGGAACCAGTGAGTGTGTGGAGACAGAGGAGCGCCCCCTGCTGGTCAGAGGCCGCGCTGAGCTCCTGCACACAGCTGTCTCACACATGCTCCCCAGCACAAGCACTTTACTGCTTTATTCCCACTCATCTGTATCGCCTGTTCTTTATTCAGAGGTGACTTTATGGGGTCGTTTTGTTGCGATCGGTGCTATCATCGCCATTATATGATTATCTTCCACTAATCTCTCCGATGTAATAGTCCTGCAGGACCAATTTCTGGTGCAGGATCGTTTCTTATCTGCATTTTTAGGCAATCTGGGGCAGCAGGCTTCTCACTTCTCCCCAGAGATGGAGGCTTAAGATGATGGTCTTTTAGTAATGATTTCATTTCTGCCTTCAGTGAATCCCAATTTGATCATAGTGAGTGAGAATATTCAGTTTAGCACAACGGAATCTGGAAGCATTTTGGATTGCAGTATGAATTTATAGCTTGTCTTGAAGACATTTGAATTTATATGACAGTGATGAATCTGTACGCTTGCACGTTTGTTCCGAGGCTAATGTCTGCGAGTGAATATATTCCAGAGTCTTCATTTTTCAAAGATTATTTTTGGATTAGTTTTAATTCCTCCTGAGCACTGGCTCTTTGTGTGAGCTATTTTAGAAACCACAGGTGGGCACATACAGGTGGTTGTTAACAGTCCTGGCAATGAATACACTTGTTTTCTCTCCTCTTGCTTTCTGTCTGAGAAGCTTTTGAGCCTCGCTGAGTTTCTCAGCTGCCTTTGATTTTCCTGGTACAAATGTGGAAAACATGAACCTCCTCTGCTCTCATCTGCCGGAGCGTGCATGCAGCGAAATGACTAAATCTACAAGCTGCCCAGTGATATTGTGATGAGTGGAGTTCCCCGGTGAAAGAAGATGAAGATAGGAGTTGAATCAAAGCCACAATTTAGATGTGTGGTGTGATTTTCTTTTTTTCTCTCTGTCTTTGTCTTGCAGAAATGAAATATTGGTTTTGTGTGAATAGTGGATGAGCATTTATTAATATGTGTGTGTCCAATTTGTTCTTCTCTCTGTAGTCTGATAAGAGACATCAGTTCAAACTGGATGAACTATACAGGGAGGTTAGGTAGTAACTAATTTAATGGTAACCTGTTGAGTATTCACCAAAACAATTGGTGGATTGTAACTAAGTACATTTACTCAATTACTGCAATTAAGTATGAATTTAAGGTACTTTATTTGAGTATTTTTAATCTCATGCCACTTTCTACTTTTATTCCACTATACTGAGGAGGGACGTATTGTAGTTTTTAATCCAGTACAGTGATATAATATCTTAAGTTACTTGTTATTTTACAAATTAAGATTTTCTTGTCACTCAAACTATATGAAAATATACAAGTGCAGCTGAAATGATTAGTCAGTTAATTAGAAAATTAATTGGCAGCTGTTTTAATAACTCAATGATATGCTGATTAGCTGTATTTCCTTGTAATTATTGTAATTTACTAAATTGATTTTTGATTGATTTATTTTTTTCTTTGAGTACTTTTACTTTTAAAACTTGAACAAATTTTCCACACTGTACTTTTACAAGTAACCAAATATTTTTACAGTGTAGCATTAGTACTTCTATTCAAGTAAAAGATCTGAATACTTCATTCAGAGGTACTAACATGGTGTTTTGTTGTTGTTGTTTGTTTGTTTTGTTTTGTTTTTCTGTTTTTGTCCTCTTCTTAAATAACTTATATTTTTTGCTCCAGAATGCTTACCATTCTTTTTTTTTAACTGCTAGAGTTGTAATATAAAATAAAATAAATGGACTTGAAATATAAAAAATGGTATTTCAGCAACTAGAATTGCCTATTAGATAAAGTACAATAATGTTAAAGTGTGAAATGGTCTGCAGCACAGACTCATGCTGTATCCTTCCCCCCTAGTTTTCATATGTTCCAGTGTTGATACAAGCAGTTGCATGTATTTATGCTGCATAACCCTGGCCAGCTCTAATCCTAATTTATATTCTGTTTTAATATTTATGTTCCATTTTTTGCTGCTACTTGTTGCTGCAGTGAGCCACTTCGCCCTGCAGGGATCATTGAAGTGCCCCCCCCCCCCGTTCTTGCCTTACTACTGTAAATCATAGCACAACAGCACACTGCTGTATGTAGCGCCACCAAAGGACACAAATGAATGAAAAAAGGCCAAATCTTCTTCACAATTGTAATGGAGAGAGAGAGCAGCCCTGCGTGCTCCCCTCACATCCCCCCAACCTCCAAATCAATTTCCTTTAAATGGAATTAAGTGAGATTGAGGCACACCACTGTATTAGTTCTTCAAAAAGCAACCCTCCCAGCAACTCTTACACACACACACACACACACACATTCCCTCCTCCTCCCATTCTCCGACGGCTGCCGTTTTCCCCTCGATGGAGTTTGATCGACACTCAGCTGATCTATAAATAAAGGCTTTTCTTCCAACCCACAAAGTCATGTTGGCCGCTCACAGTTTGGCTCCAAGGTCACAGCTGCCTGAACTCCCCTTTATTGCATTCATTCACCACTTGTTGGGGAAATGGCTTTAAAAGCTCTTTAAGCAAATGTAAATGTGTTGCTCGATGGAGATGGACACATAAAGTGAACAAATGAATGCATATTTTAAATTGCGTAGATTTTTAAATTTAGTCTCTGGTGGGCTGTAGTAAACCCACCTGGACGTCTTTTTTTTAACACCCATAATCACCCATTTAACTTCATACACATGCATCACCGTAAGTGAATGTTATCGGCCAGATGTTTCACACAAACGGGGCCCTAAAAATGATATGAATCATTAGGTTTTTGTTTTGTTTCAGACTTTTGTGTTTAAAACACGCCGCAGTGTAGTTTGTAATTAACTCGCCAAACCTATTTATTAAATCTAATTAAATTGAGTTTGATCTCTTTTTATCACTTTGCTTGAATCACCAGCCCAAATTACTGAAATGTCCACTTTTCAATTTTCCACTACACCCCAAAATGGCTTTCTCGGAATAAAGCAGATGATGAAACACTGCAGCCATTTCAACACATTGCCTTATAGTAAACAGTGTATGTAGAGAATGCAGCTGACTCCAGGCAGATGCAGCAATGTTTAGTGTTTGATTCAGTTTATTTTTACACTTTATTAGCAGGATGGCAGGCAATTTCAAGCTCTATGTATACATTACACAATATCTAGTTACAGAGCATAAAATGGAACAAACATATGAACTCTTCTCTGTAACAACTGTAACATTTCCAAGTGCGTTCCTACATGGAGTGAAAAAACGTAAAAACTGATGCTGCACAGGCCAATATATTCTGATCATTAGTCCCTAATGTGGGTCAACCCAAGGGAGAAGGTTTTGTTTTAATATTGGGTGGGGTAGATATGAAGCATTGGGTTTTGGGGAAAATTTAGAGCACCAGAGATTCATTTCCTGCACTTTCAATTTTTGCCTTTTCTGAATCAATTTACAGTGCAAATGTCATTAATTTTGTCAAAATAAGAGTCCTCTGCATCCCCCATATAATTTACACCTATGCATGCAGTTCACCTTTACCCATTAGGATAAGTACACAATAATTCAAAAATCTAAAACAAAGTTTGAGAGAAAAAAATTACTTCTATTTGAACATCAAATTACAATCTTAGTATTTTCTTGACTGACTTTCTGATTTTTTTGTCTCTTAAAACATAAAGAGTAGAAAATTACTGTACACTGTTTGAATTTACGATATACTTTATATAAATATATGTATATAAGGTTTCGGTCCTCAGACCTACATCGGTTACATTTTTATCCATTTTCACCCATGGACAGTTTTCTCCTGTGCATCTGTCTACAAATTATTGAAGGATTGCATGGGCCTCCATATTTCAGTTTTTTATTTTTCTCCAAACATATTAATTCTTTCGATAAATATCTGAAACTTTGTGGTCCTTTAACCAGTAAAACCCACAGTTTTTAGTTCAGTCTAAATGGACTGTTTTTAAGACTAATGTTGTCAAAAATATAATTTTTTGATGCTTATAAATTCTGAATATAAATATCTGACATTTAACAGTTTCAATACTAATTTTCTTCAGTATCAATACACTTTCTCGCTCTGTCTTATTGTAAATGCTTACTAAAGTATTTCTCCTGTTCTCTGCTACTAACCAAGACAATAATGTTATAGTGATCATGTTTATCGGTATCTGTGTACATTTTTCCCACTGTGGTATTAAACATTATTGAAAATTAATATTTTCCAAGGTGTTATATCAAAGTTAAAAATTCCAGTATCCCGTTGACACTACTACAGACAGAAAACCTAAATTACTGGAAACAATTTAGTTTTTTCTCTCTAAAAATAGAGGAATTGTTCAAGTCCTTCTGTACCCTCACCACTACCCTGAATATCCGGCGCTCATGCTTATATTACTATTTAATTTACTGCTTACTAATTTAGCTCTTTCCCTTCTTCACTTTCTCAGTCATAACACAGCTCCAAGTCTATCTGAGGGTCAACATTGCTCATCTTGAGTGCAATCTGTTGTTCACTCTCACTATTGCATTCAGGCTGTGAATAGCAGCTTGCTGGATGCCGATGTCCATTTTTGCTTGTTTACTGCTTAATTGTTTAGTTAACAAAGATACAGTTAACGATTTTTCCGATTCCATATAAAGGCCTTTACATTTTGAGCTCATGTACATGAACTATGGTGATTATTTTCCCATTGTGTTGTGTTTTCACCATGATACTCCTGGCCATGAGTGAGAATGAACCACGCCGTTTCCTTGTGTTGCCTGGACGGCTGTTTTGCACTACAAGAGGGGCGCGGCCTTCATCTGCTCAGTGCGTTATTCTCACAGCGTGTCTTCTGGAGGAAAAAACCTTGTGTATGTGTGTTAAATGCAAAAGTTCCCAACAATGGAGGCTTGTAGTGCACTGTGACTTTTCTCTCAGACCTCCACCCCTGTACTCATCCTCCGCTCCTCTCAACAAAAGCCCCACGTTAACTACATTAAGCCGGCCGAGAAGCATGCCATCCCCATTGTACCTAATACCTTTATCATTCAGGAGCGATTTGGCTATGCTTCCCCCTGAGCATTCACGTATGATTTGCTCTTCTTTTTAAAGTTACGCACATCAGATAGCGTCCTTCTCCCAACACCCCTCATCCTTGGTTCTTTTTCTCTCCCACCCCTCCCCTCTCTTCCCTTCCCTTCTTCACCAGCCATCTGAGAAAACAAAACAAACACCCTATCCTGTCCAGCGTGTCTGTGTTAGAAGGGATGCTGAGTGTGTGTGTGTTGCGGTTAGGACAGTAGAGTTAGGTGCTAAAAGCCTTTTGTCCGGCAGGAAAGACGATGTCAGCAGCCACGGTGAAGGGAAAAAAGTGAGGGGGAGCTGGGGTCATTTGGCTTCAGCCTTTTTGTGTGTGTGTGTGTGTGAGTGTGTATATGTGTGTCTGTACGGGCCGAAGGACCTAAGAGCCTGTGACTAATGTGGGTTTGCAACCCTGTCCCCCCAGCCCCCTTTTCCTTTTACATTGTCTGCCCCCACTGTCCAGATGGCCAGTGAGAAGAATAAATCCTGGGAAGGCGAGGAGAGATTTGAAATTCCATTGCAGGACAGGGGGTGAAGGTGGGGGGTGATGGGAGGTTGACAGGGTTTGGGTAGTTGGGCAAGTTACTCCCAGTCTTTCTGACCCTCAGTGCCCCCTTTTTTTTAAAGTAGAAAGTGTCCTTTTTGACTTTTACTTAAAATTATGTAGTTTTAATTGAAATTAAGCTGTTTACAAAAAGGGACAAACAAACACTCTGAGACAACAAGAAAGCACCTGTAGCACTTTGGTAGGTGCGGGAATGAACTCTAGATAAAGAGTAGGGATTAACCAATATTGTTTTTTCAGGGCCGATATGGATACTGATTATTATTAGTTAATAAAGCCGATAAGCGATATTTGGAACCGATATGCATTTACAATAAAAGCGAATATCTTTCTTTCAATGTTTAGAATTTGGAAAAAATAACAAACTTTAACACAAAGCTTTGTGTAAATGCCTTTAGCAAATGTTTAACCAAAACTGACACTTTTAACATTGAATACAGCAAATTTTTTTGATAAAGTCAAGTGAAAATTTAATTTTGAAATGTTTTGAAATTTAAAAATGAATACATAAAAATCGCTCCCTGAGGTTTTACCAAGGAAAAATTCCTCCCACGCTGACGCTTTCTTCAGACTTTTTAATTAATTAATTTTAGCGGCATTCATTAAAATATTACGCTGATACAGAAAATCTGCAAAATGCCAAATGTCTGTCCCAATAATCGTCCAGGCCAATAATCTGTCAAACCCTAATTAAGAGGGAATGAAAAATAGTCAACAGGAGCAGATACAAGCCTCCACCCAAATGCAAATCCAGTGCTATTAAAATGTAGTGTTTCATTAGTTCAAGACACCTTGTCTTTAATATAATCCAGGCAGCGACTACATTTTCACCACAATGTGAAACATTTCTCTAATCTTCAAACAAGTATTCAAGGAGACAGGGTTGCCACAATTCATTTTACCGTTAAACATTAAAACACCATAAAACAAATAATATCACTCTAATTTATGCCTATATTATAAGATATGATCACAGGAAGCCTATCTTTCCCTTTTTAATGGCAGAATAATTAAATAGAAACCAAAGAAGTCAAAGCTGATGCTTTTTAAAATGCCTTTACATTTTTATATTAATGGAAAAATATAACACATAGTAACAAATAAAACTCATGAAAACTGTAAATAGTATAATATTTGATAAAAATGTTATGTTATGGCACAAAGTGGCCATCTATTCAAAAGATAACGTGTCTACTTGAAATTATGTTTGTTTGTCACTAAACCTTTTTCTCAATTATGTTGCGGCATTGTGATCACTGCCAGGATTATGTTCAGAGACAGTGTTTCATTCATGTAACAAAACATGATGTTCATGTGCTGCTTTGACTTCAAAAGGCAGGCTTTTGCTGACAGTGGGGGTTGAACAAGGTGCAGGATGCATCGAATGATCGATCGAATGCACTTAATGAAGAAGAAGAAAAAATTAATGTTGTAGTTGATACAACTGAATACTGTATTGCAGGATTGCCTGTATTGGTGAAAAACTGAAAAACATTTTCAGTGTATGTTTTGCTGATATGTTAAGTAGCAACATTTTAATGATTTACAAGAAACATTAATGATAGCAACATTTTCTCGTTATTTTCATAGAAAACATAATTTTCTTGGTATTATGTTTACCTCAGAATGTATTTCTAAGAGACGAGCTGCATATTTTCTGCTTCCATGTTAAACATCATAGGAAGCAATATTTTTCTACCTATAACTGATTTTAAGAAACATTTCCTATTTATATTTTTTTCCATATGCTTTGACAGAACTGTTTTCTTATCTGTATTTTCTTTTGTGAGAGTGGGATGATATTATCTTCAATTTTATGTTTGGATAACTGGCTAAAGATGATGTTTGGAATAAATCATCTTCCCTCTTACTTTTAAATTATATATGTGAGGCAGGCTGGAAACACAGAGGGCTTCTTTTCAGATGTTTTAGGAAACAAAATAGTGGACAAGATTTTGGAGGGTTTTTGAGGCTGTGTGGGAGAAGACGGTGATCAGAGAGGAAGGAAATGATGCAAGAGTTCTACAATCGGCACATTAGCAACATAGAAAGTTGACTTCTAGTAATTAACTTTTACAGATGCGACACACACGCTCAGTGTGAGGTGACATTTTTGGCACTTTTTGAATCAGTCTGGGACACTTCCTGCTTTGTTTTCCTTTTCATCTTGTCGTATACGTCTCCGGCTGTAAAGAAAACCCATATCAGACTACAGGTCTTTTCCACAGGTTTTTTTTTTTCTTTCCAAGTCATTCTCTCCTTTCAGTGGTTAACTATCAAAGCCAAAACCCTTTTGTTAATTTACACAGTTTACATTTGTATGAAGCCCCTTGCAGGTCGTGCAAAGCCCTTATTGTTGTACCCAGTGAATCAGTTCCTCAGAATAAGATCTGAGGGGATTTTTTTCGTTTTTTCCATGTTCAAGATCATTAATCTCGGTGACAGGGATTTACGTCAGCCGACAGATTCACTGATATATTTAGAGTGAAAATGTCTCCATTTCCTGTTAAAGAGAAAAATAGGACTGCACTCAAACGTGGTGCTTCATCTGTAAACACACAATTGAGCATTTTATGTGGAGAAAACTGGGTATACAAATGACCGTGCTGCGCAAATTTCTCCGTGGGATACTCGAACCTCCCACTGAATGCTGTCATTTATTTTCATTGGTTTCCTGCAGTAATGGACTTTGCCTGAACAACATCTTTGTATTTAACCTTGAGAATGAAGCATTTGAGTGCATATGTGCATTTATGTGGTCACGAGCACACACGCACTTTACTCTGATAATGATCATCTCACTTACTATTTTTTCTCTCTAAGAGCACATTTCGTTTAGCTTTTTGTAATTTCAGAAAGGTCGCGATGAAAATTAAATTTTAATTTAGCACTGAGCCAGTAATGCTCTATTAGCCACCGTTATTAAATGTACAGGTATTAGTCTTGGTTGCATCGGTACACACAGAACATATCATTATATAGATGTAAGAATATGTATCACTGTGTAGACATTAAAAAGCACAGTACTTGCAAGCGCATACTTTCATAAACACTAATTTTATATCATGCAACATTGTGTTAATGCATTATATAATGCATGTTGTATTTAAAAAGCACTTGAGTGGTTTTGCTTTTCACTGACATAAAGTTCGGTGGTATAAAAGACACAAAAAAAAGTCAAAATGGATGCAGCACAGGCTGAAATATCCTGATTTTAGTCCCTTATAAGGGTCAATTCAAGGGCGTAGGTTGTCTTGTTTGTCTTTGTTAGGTTTGGCCTCATCCCCCAGAAAATTGTGAGCATTTTTGCTCCAATTTGTGCATTTTCTGCATCAATTTATGGTGGAAATTTGTTTAATTTTGTGAAAATGAAAGTCTTCCACTACTTTTTTGTTTTAATTTTGGGGGGACAGATGTACATGCTCTAAATATTCCTAGCTGGCCACCGACATTGTTAGGTGTTGATTTGATTGAATTTGGGTTGTGACGTCAAGTGACCAAAATTCAATGTTAGGGCAACTCCGAAATCAGTTTAACATAGAAACATCAGATAATGTTGACGTTATATTGGTTTTAACCTTTTGAAACCTGGGAAAATTTGCTTGATTTATTTTATAAACATGGGAAGAAGGCAATGAGCAATGAATGAAGAAAAGACTGAAAAAGAAAATTGGCAAGAAATTATATTTATTATGATGATTATAAATATTGTGGTTCCCTAGACATTTCCCCCTTTATTCTTTAAAATATTTATTCTAAATCTGTTTATCTGTGAAACAATTTTGATATTTATATCTGATATTTACTGTACTTCAGCATCAAAAGTAACTTTATCGTACGTAATGAACTTCCATACCGTAATAAAAGCATAAGCACTGGTAATACAAAGCATTTTTCTGAAAATTTGAAATATAGTTCTTTACTTCAAAACATACACCACATTACAAATGGAGTGTACATTAAACTTAAAGAAAAACTAGGTCTTTTTTGCAACTTTTGCAAAAAGGATTTAAAGAACAAAATCCAGTTAATCCTTATCTGCCATTCCTTCATTTGCCCATCCAATCCTTCTTACCTCAGTATCCTTCCTTATTTTGCAGTAATTTTAAATGATTAGTTGAAATGTTATGAAGTAAAAGTGAAAGTTGGCAGAAATATTAAAACTCCTGGTAGCTACTACCATCAGGTTGCCGCTATAAAGTCCCCTTGGCCAAGAAAAACACCAATTAAAGCTCCTTCTTTCCAAATGTCATAAACATCTTAGATAAAAAACAACAATCCATACACCTATATAAACACTATGCCACTTTGCACACTCTGTCTAAATTATTGTATTAGGTATTTATTCTGTTTTTTTAGGAACATATGTTGTATGTTTATTGTCTGAGTTTGTTTTGCACTGTATGTTGGGCCACATCTAAGACGATTCACTGTCACAACAGACAATAAACTTTTCTGAATTTGAATCTGAACTGAAGTACAGTGCACATACTTCCAAAAATACTTAAGTACTCTAACAAAGTATTGTTACTTCTGTAGCATTACACTACTGCACATTCCCTGCACCCTAAAAACCTCACTCTCCAGAAATCTACGCCCATGGGTGTACCTCCAAAATCCTTTGATCAGACATTTCCAGTAATGCAGCTCAATAATAATAATAGCTCAAAACACTTTCTCATGATTTTAGCCTGTGTTATCACAACTTATAGTTTGCTAAATGCAAATTTGAAAACAGATCCACCTCACTGGGCCCCTACTGGCCCTTTACCAGTTTTACATCCCAGGCCAGGGCCCCTCCTGTTGAAATGGGGCCCCTCCCCGGCCAGCATCGGAAGAGCAAGCCAGTTGTCACGGCCAGGCTGGCTGAGAGTTAGGGAGGCCAGCTGTAGCACAGGAGCTGTTCCCTCTCATTTCCACTTCATTTATCTCCCCCCCTCCTCCTCCTCCTCCTTCCATCCATCTATCCCTTCTTCCTTTCTCTTTCTTTCTCTTCCTCCCTCTGCCAGTGGACCAGCACTCTCTCCATGCTGAGCTCCACTGTGCCCAGTCAGCTGTGGCAGAGCAAATGGCATCTCTTTGTTTCTTCACTCTCTTCCTCAAAGACTCAGTTTTAAGTGCAGTCATATGTTTGTTTTTATCTCATATATTACAAAGTTAAAGCCTTCAGATATTAAAAACAGTCGAAACCACAAATTTCCTTTTTTGTGTGATAAAGCATCATTTCGTTTGTCAGTTTTGCATCTGTTTTTTAGAGGTATATCAGCTGAAAAGATCAAGACTCATGGGCTGGGTGGGGGATTTTGGTTACAAAAATGATAACTGAAATCATGCAGGAAATAAACAAAAGTAAAGGACACCAAATCACTTCCAGATTTGACCCACTGTAGAGCCGAGCCAGGTCCAGACAGAGAACTCTCTCTGTTTCCTTTTCCCTCCCTCCCTTCTCTCCTTGGTATGAATCTGCCGTATCTCATTCCCCAGCGCTAATTCCAATTTAATTGCCAGTAGCCCGAAGCCTCCTCAATAGGAGTAACAAATGGTTTGATTCTGTAGACTTCATCAGACTGCATTTTAAATGCGACACAGTAACCCGGTGCGAATGCCAATGAAGCCTGGCGAGTAGCTCCTCTGTTTACTAATTATCCTTTTTCTTACTCCCAGCCACACTGCACAAGTTGTCTGATTAAATCGGATTTGTGGGGATTGGAGGGTGGGGTAGGTGGGTGCTCTGGTGGTGGTGGTGGGTGAGGAGGGGATGTCAGGGGGTTGATGGTGGTGGGAGGGCGGGTTGGACTGGATGGCGAGCGTGGCCCGTCTTTGTAAATGATCCGCGGGTCCACAACGAGAAGGGGGCCGGCGGTGCGACTGTAAATCATGATAAAGGGGCTCCGCCACTGTTTCTCACGTTGACATTAATTCCCAGCTCGTGTCGTTTATGATCTTTACAGTCAGCATGGTGGTGAAGAAAAAAACAAACACATGCTGGTAAATAAATTCTACTGACATTTTCAGAATTTATATCCACTGCAGTAGTGCAGGGGAAGGCTTTGAGATTTCTTATAAAGTAGTCGAAGGTGGATGAAACCTTTCAGGAGTTATATTACAGGAATACAGATTTCTCTTTCTATATGCATGTCCTGTGGTTATCTGAAAGAAATTATTGCATTTTTTTGGCGTATTTTTACAGGCGATACACTATTTTTTTTATTTTTGACGTCAATGAACCCCATTAAAATGTTAGTCCGTCTTGCAATACTTTCTGACTTCCCTACCCTGTCTGAGGCTCTCAGCCCTGAGCCTATTTGCTGTGACTGAAGACGTAATTCTTTAAAAATGGGTCACAAATATATAGTTTCATTGTTGAAAAAGCCTCAGCAATTTCCTGAAATGGATGGGCACTGTAGTTTTCAGCAAGCATCACTCCGACTGGAGTAAACAGTACGATTGTTGGAGACTTTTTCCATCTGCAGATTAATACATATTTGATGCTCTGGTGAGTAGCAGGAAGGTGTATGTTGGATAGACTCAAAATAGACGACATGTCCAATTGTCCAATAGTTTTTAGACAACATGGCACAGGATCAGGCTTTAGCAACACAACAATTCTGTATTGGACCAATTTGTTGTTGGTTTGGTCTTAATTTTTCATCAATACCGAAAAAACATTTTACGATCCTATTAATGTATTAAGTAATAATGTGAAATTAGCAGTGAAGTGCCCCAGTTGCTACAGCAGGGAGAGAATATGGCGCGACTGTGATGTTGTGCAGATGAGGAAATTTGCACTGCTATAAAGACCTCTCCCTGTCAACTAAATGGCCAGTTGAGCTGCCATATGGTTGTGCTGACATTATCTCTGGGTAATTAATATGGCATCTCGCCTGGCATCTGGTGGCATTAATCTAGCTGGGAGCAGTTCATCTTACAATGTCAGCGCTGCAGCGGGCCCGACGTGAATTATCACTGCCCGATGGAACTGGGAGGCAGGGATGAAACAAAACAAGACACAGCAGGGCAGGGTTTGTTGACTGCATGCTGTTGTATTTTCTTACAGTAGGGATTGCCTTTTCTTTGATTTCTTGATGTTTTTTTTATTCCCTGCATGAATAATGTGAAGAGTTATTGGTCCTGTGAACTGATCCTCATTCGGTAAACCTCTGAAGTCACTCCTGGATTGATTGTAATCGGTGTGCTAATGTCATTTTGTTGGGATATTTGTAAGAAAGTCAGTGACATGTTTTGTTGTGTTTAATTGAACTTACACAAATATAGTGCAATGTGTCCCAGTTCCATATTATTTACTAATACTAAAAAATCCACTCTGAATACTAATGTTGATAGTGTGGTATTATTAGTGTTTACAGACAGGATATCAAATGCATGTACTGTGTCCTTCAGTGCCAAGAGGAAATGGCCCTAAAGCAGTGTTTCCCAACCATTTCGGCTCACAAACCCTGAAACAAGGCAGTCCACCTGTGGCCCCCATGGATACAGTATGTCTATATGTTCAGTGCAGTACAATACGTGATGCTTTTTCTAAAGAATTTATAAAGGCCTTACTCTATAAGCCATCAAAAATTGTGTAAACTTCACAATGTTCATAATTTCTTGGCTCTTCAGATTTATATCTCAATCCTTAAGGGATGTTCCTGATCCCCAGGTTAGGAAACATCAAAGATTTAAGATGTTTGCTGGCAGACACAACATTCCCTGCAAATTTCTGATTTGAAAACTTCAAAATCTCTTAAAATGTTCCACTTACTTCAATAAATGTAGTTTTTTCAGGCAGCTCTTCAGTTCTCATTGCATTGACCATCAAAACCAAGAGTCAGTTGCTATTTCCAATCACAAATTATAGCTTTCATTCTACTGTTTGGTTTTATAAACATCTGCACTGGCATTAGCCATGGTTGGAAGCATTATTCATAAACTTAATTCATGGTTTTTGGTTCTGTCTACGTATCTACATATTTCCTTGATTTTGACACACCTCTTGTTCAACCTCTTGTCCACGTGGACTAGAGGTTGAACTAATTAGATATTAATCGTCAAACGTCAAGGTCACTGTGACCTCGCGTCTGTCTCTCTCTCATGAAAACAAAATTTCAGGAAGGCCTTGAGGGAATATTCTCAAATTTGGCACAAACATCCAGTTGGATTCAAGGATGAAATAATTAGAGGTCAAGGTTACTGTGACCTCACAAAACACAATTTGGGCCATAATTCAAGAATTCATGTGCTAATTATGGCTACAATTCACACAAATTTCTTGAAAACACTATAAAATGAGGACATTTATTATCCAAAAGATTAAAAGTCAAATTCACTGCGACATCATAATGTTCGCCAAAAACGTTTTTCTGTCCGTTATTCAACGCCATTACACGCAGCAGCACCTATATTCAAAGTTTTGTCTACTGTCATGGCAACATACAATATGAGTTTGACATGAATGAATGTAAACTATAGCTTGACTCGTTTGCAGAGGCATTCAACTGCAAGAGACTAGTTTTTTATTGTATTGAATGGAATGGAAAAATGGAAAGTCTTAAGTTTAGCTCTCTAAAACATTTTGATCATTTCTAATTTGGATAAAATCTAGCATATGCATGACTACAAATAAACATTTAATGCATTCTTGCTTCAGTCAAGTTGTTTTCCACTACATGCAGATGCAGTTCTTTATTACTGAGGCTCATTTTTAACAGCCATTCCTGCCTCCCTGTATTTGATCAATATAGTTCTGTGGAGGTGTTTTAAATCAGTTAGCAGTAGCACAAACATTGCATCTTATTCTCTTTCACGTACCGTATACAAAAACATGTGAGCAGAGTGTGACGTGGTAAACAGCAGGCTGCTGTGTTTATGTTTGTGGAGTTATTCGTCTGTGTTTAGAAGCATACAACAGGAATAAGGCTGGAAATGTGAGCTGAGAAAAGACGATGTAAGTGAGTGCTGTGCACAGTTGGATAACAGGATTCTCTGAATTAAATGGTACACATTAGCTCACAGGTGATAAATCAGATTCTGAAACTATGTGCTTTCTCCTGCTTTCCTGAGAGGTCATGAATCGAGCATGATTTTCTTAAATCTGCAAATATGTGGTCTGTGCTCCAAAATGGAGGAAATGGTATGGTTGTGTTCCAAAATTGAAGGAGCGAGTAAACAAAAAATATCCACAGTAGCAACTGCTGAAATCTTCAAGTTCACATGATAAATTGACAGCTCTTGGCATGGAAATTTCAGCATGTAGACCTCAGGGCCCGAAATAGTCATAAAAGTAAGTCTAACCTCACTCCTAACTTTAACTAAGATTGTTTACTTGCTTAGATTAAACAATTAGCTACAGTTTGCATGTGGCAAACAGGAGATGATTTGCCCAGGTTGTGTGGAGTGATGTAATTTGGATGCAATGCTTGTTATGTAAACTACTTTAACAGTATGCCTATTTCCTCATTTCTGCATCTGTGTTGGCAGCCCTCATGCTTCCTTTAGCACCATGTGGTAGCTGTGCACAGACAATCCAGATGTGCATGAGTTGTTCAGAATTAAATAAAAGTTCTAAAATAGATTGTATGTTTCAATGGCTAAGAAAGCAGCGAGGCTAAGAGTTGGGAAATCTTGGTCTGTTTTTATCATTAAAACGAGGGAATTGCCGAAGCTGTGGAAAGCAAGAAATTAGCTGAAATGAGTCTCAGAACAAGCAGAACTTTATAATTTTGATTATCTTGCAATCAATCAGAGACATTAGTTCCCATGACAACACATTGTATTTTGAGTGTTCTCTTGGAAAAGTCAGAAAGAATCTCGGAGCTCCATTGGAAACTGTCAGGATCATTATTGTTTAGTCTGACAAGGTGACCATTTGGAAAGATTTCATGTTGACTGATTCCACCGTTAAACATTCGGAAGGTCTTGAACAGTAATTGTCCTCCTTAATATTTTCCTTGTAGCTCCACAATGTTACTGTATTCGGTGCATGGGTGGATCATAAGACAGTGGGCCACTTGGCACACATGTACACAGACTTTGTGGTCTTTTGTGTCTCTTTTTTGCTGTTCTGTTTGTCTTTGAGATAATTCTGCTTCTTTTTTGGTCTTTTTTTGTTTCTTTTCAGTCATTGTGTCTCTTTGTGTTTTTTTTGTCCTTTATGTTACTTTGTGTTACTTTATAGTCAGTTCTTTGTCTCTTTGTCATTGTTTTTTGTCTCTTTGTAGTCATTTAATGTGTCTTTATGGTTGTTTTTTCCATTCTTGTAGTTATTTTGTGACCCTGCATGCCTTTGTTGTCTCTGTGTGTCATGTTGTAGTCTTTTGTGTCTCTGTGTGGTTGTTTTGCATGTCCTTAAGGCTGTTTAGTGTCTCTTTGCAGTTTTGTCTGTTTTTGTAGTTACTATGTGTCTCCTTCCTTTGCATCTCTTTTCAGTCCTCTTTTTCTCTTTGTGGTTGTTTTCATCCTTTTTGTGGCTGTTTTGTGTCTTTATTTGGAGATTTTGTGTTTCTTTGTGGTTGTTTTGCACATTTTTGCAGTTAGTGAGTGTCTTGTTGCAGCTCATTTGCATCACTTTGTGGTCTTTTTTGTCTCTTTGTGGTCACTGGGGCTGACACGTTGGGCACCTGGACCCGTGCCCAGTAGGCCCCTTCAGTAATCCGTCCATAATTCAGTGTCCAGGTTAAAATTACAAGAGGAGTTTTTGTTGGTCATTACCATTGGGGTTGTGTTGTTTGAGGTAAACTTTATGGTAACTGGACTGCAATGTTACCGGTAGCAACAGTTGCCTACAGGGGTCTTGCTAGCCATCGATATGCCAGGAATGATAACTACAATGTAAACTCCTGAGTGTTAGTGACATACCCTAACATTTAACTCGGGACCTTTTCCGATCCATGCGAGAGTAAAGTACAGAAGGCATTTATTTGTACGCTCACAACAAGATCCATTTCTTCAGTGACACCCCATGGAGGCGTAGGTAAAAAAAGGTGCTCGGCGACCTTTTCAGAATGGCCGTGACCTGGTGTGTGATGAAGCCTGATTGCAGATGAGAGCAACAACAAACACTTGTTGTCTAGACAGAGCTAAAGAGCAGCGAGAACGTCACCTCAGCTTTCGTTTCTCACACCTTCCTCCGCCGACACATGCAGGACTGTTGTGACTGGTGTTTGTAGTGGCTGGCGGTTAGATGGTGGCAGTTAACAGAGCTGAGAATTCAGCACAGCACCTGGATGGATGGATGTTGTTGTGACTGCTTGTTGAAGCCTGTGTTTGCTGGTGTAAAGCAAGGTTCGTCCAAGGCAGGAAGGGAACAAATCGGTCGAATTCCCTTTGAGGTATTTTTACTCTGAACATGTGATGCCTGTTGCATATTTTTAGTGTTGCACCACAAACTATAGTTGCTAAAATAAAAAGAAAACTCTGAAAGTCTCATAAGGTCATAACCAGCACTCAAAGGCAGCAAGTCAAAGCCATCATAAATCATATTGTGGCGGCTTTGATATCATGATTCTGTTATTAGACCTTGACCTAAGATCGAACTGAGACGCCTACAATTAATGAGGGTGTTTTAGGATACAGAAGCCTACATTTAGTCTCCCTCTCTATAGATAAACTATAGCTTATTATAGATTGCTATTGACAAGAGCGTGCAGTAACAGAGGTTGGGGGCTGTGGTAATGGCCTGTGATTGAACACCTTGTGCTGAGGTCCCGCTGCTGTCTGCCTCATTAACTCTGGCAGGTCCTCCGTTCAGCACGCTGCATTGCAGGCCACAGTCAGGACTATTTCGACTACAGAAACACCAGCCATTCAGGATGGATTTGATGCAGGACTATATGGACTAAGACATGTCTTCGAGTTGTTTAAGTCAAACATTACATGTTCCCGTCAGGCCTCCGAGATTATGCTGTATGCATAAAACATTTAGTCAATTCTGTTTGTTTGTCCACAGTTTCTAGTAAGAAATTGGCTTTCACATGTGTGACAAAGAGTTTTAATGAAGTTCAGCCAAGGTTTTCAGGGTTTTCTGAGAATAAGAAGCATAGATAGAAAAACAGGCATGTAGAGCCTGTGAGTGGCATCACCTAAGGGCTCTCTAGCTTTACTGCTCACCATTTTGTGAGTCACTTGATGGAAATCACTGAACCCAAATTTAGTCAACTTTAGTCACTTCTCTTTAAGCCTTAATACCCATTTAATGGAGCAGTGATTCTCAAAATTATCACCACAGCAAAGGGAGAAAAATGACCTGACCTGAGACTAGGGCTGCAACAATTGATTATTTTCATAATTGGTTTATCTGTTGAGTATTTTCTCAACTAATCAGTTAGTTAGTTGTTTAGTCTAAAAACAATGTCATAAAATGGCAAAAAAATGTCCTCATATGTCTTGTTTAGTCCATAACCCAAGGATATTTTGTTTACTGTCATAAAGAAATAAAGAAATCAGAAAACATATACATATTAGAAGCTGGAATTTTGACTTTTTTTCTTAAAAAATTACTCAAACCAATTGTCAAATTATTTGGCATATAATTTAACAATTATTTGGCCAATGGGTGCTGTAGCTTTTATTTAGACCCTAAGTTCTTGTAAAAAGTAAAAGCACCTTTTGGCCTTAGTAATGCTGCATGTGAGGCCACTTCCAAATTTGATTCAGCTTTCAGCCATGGTGGTAAATCTTTATATTTGACACTCTTTAAAGCTATATAGCTTAAAATATTAGACCTGGTTGGTTTGGTGTCACGGTGGTAACAATAAGAGTTCTTTTGGAAATTCAAATCCTATGTATTGTACGTTTTAATCAAGAACCAACCTCCAGCACTGGAAAAGAAGGCAACATGGAAGTGCCAAAAAACTGCAGTTCTTCAAATGACCACCTGAAGTTAACCCAAAAACTGAGTCAGTCCCGATAGACAGAACTTTACAGCAGAAATAAACCTGTTTAGAGCCAGGTTCAGAAAAAGGTTTATGTTTCTGTAGCTAATTCTCTCTTTCCTGACAAATGTATCGGGGTGATTTTTTTGTATAACTTACCCGTTTACATTTTATTAAGGCCTAAAGTTATGCAAAATTTAGGTGTGGCTGCTTTAGGTGACAGGCTGTCTGCCAATAGTGTCATCATTCAAATGCAGTCACTTCTGGCTCCAAAAAATCCAAGATGGCAATGGACAAAATACAAACTTAAGGCTGCAAATGGGAATCCACAAACCAATGGGTGATGTCATGGTGGCTGCGTCCAATATTTTATACAGTCTGTGGTTTGAAGCGATTAATTAAGACTTTTTAAGACTTTCTCAGATTTGTTTCTAAAGGAGGGTGGGTGCTTAGTTACCATGCTGCACATCAAATCAGTTGAAGTGCCCACCTCAATGGCCGGCCTCTGCCCCATTTCTTTGCTGTTTGCCTATCCGGCCACTGTCACCTCCCATCGGGGAGTATTCCTCTCCATTACCGGCCTCTGTCCGTCCCCCACTTAAATAACAGCAGCCCTGCCACTCCAGGCCCATTAAGATACTGCCGGCACTGCCGCGGCCACACACACAATCAACCACAAGCTGCCCGAGCCTTTATAAATAGATGGCGGGAGAAGGAGAGGGAGGCTGGTTAGAGGAGGTAAATTATTCCAAAACAGCCAAACAGGACTGAGAGTAAGAACCCCCACCACTCTGGCTCCTCCAGCTCCTCCTTTCAGGTGTCACTTTGGGCTGACTCAATTTTACACTGTAATGGACCTCCTGGGTCAACTACTTTTCTCCCACCTTTCCTTCCTTTTTTATCTCTCCGCTGCTCTCTTCATCTATCAGTGGCCGACAACACCTTTACTCACTTTCGGGCAACACAGACACACATTATTCCCCATACTGACTGTATAGTTTGTACCACTTAATTTTGTCCAACACTAATCAGGGTTCGCACTACACTTTACTACAAACTGTTTGCAGTTTGCAAGAGGCAGCGAGTAGCTTTCTTCTTATTGCAACATCTAGGATGACACCCACAGCTTCATAAAAGGATGTTTCAAACCTGGATTTGCATTTACTACCTACTGCCATCTTTGGTTTCTGGTGCCAGAAAATCCAAATTCACAATGTGTTCACACATACACATCTATTTTGCTGTTATACTAGTGCACAGCTTAGTTCATTATCCATACGATATGTTTTACTGTGTCATTTTTGTTGGAGTGGTCCGCTTTTGGCAGTAAGACCCTTCTTGAGGAACGAAAGCGTCCAGTTCTTTGAGCGATGAATGAGATGAAGATGCATATGTGCATCTTCGTCTCAAGTTAATTATGGCTTTTACTGCTCTATATGCTATGAATGTAGTTCTTTCTTTTGTTAATGAAGCGGAGATATATATCTTTATAATTTGGTATTGAATGGGACTTTCTTTATGGTAGGTCTGCAATAAATAGCAGCTCTTCAAAGCTCCTAGGATCCCAGATGTCATCATTTTTGAGTGTCTAGTATTTCTGTATATGGAAAGTGGCATGTTTAAATGTCCAGCAGTTACTAGTTTCAGGGTTCCTACACAGTTTGGAAATTGATTTTAGTCATTTCCAGGCATAAGTATAGAAGAAAGAAAAGAGAGTATGAAAAAATATTTGTGTTTCCAGACTATTGTCTGTTTTCCGTTTTCTTAAATATAAACTTCAGAATTTGAGGGAAGGGATGTTGGACAGTAATAGCTGATTCTTAGGATGGATGTTCACTCCGGTGAATCGGAGAGAAAGCATCTGAAATGGACCCCAGTATTTGTTCAGTGAAAGCAAGGCCATAAGCCTGTGGCCTGCAACACACAACTATGCAGAGCTGTCCCTACACCTGTGTGTCACAGCCTGCAAAACAGCTCTACCCCAAGAGCCCTGGAGCTGGGACCAAATTATTTGGAGGATCAACACCCCAGGTGAATTATGTAAGATTTTTAACATCTAGATAGATATAGATATCACCATGAAACTTCCCCAATTGATTTCTTACATTAAGTCATTTATTTTATTAGATGTTTTCTAAAATGTTACCTTTAAATATGCAAATGATGCATTACATAGCTAAATATGCACATGTTTTGGAGGTAAAATAGCCCAAAATCTCAAAAATGAAAACTCTGTTTTCACACGGGGTGTTCTGCCTTGACAGAGGCATGAAAATCTTTGAATTTCACAGAATGGCATCATGAATAACCCGATATTGAGATTGTCTGAACATTTGAGATTAATGCAGTGATGTAGTAATCAGAAAAGTAAACAGTAAACAGCCGTTTCTGCGTAGCGACCTTTACAGCTAGGTTCGTCCTAGTTTCCATGGACGCAGAGTACAAACAAGGCTGCACAGACCCTGTAAAATTATATACATTTTTTTTTTTGTTCAGTTTTGCGTCTTATTTTAGACAATGCTAAGAGACAAAAATATATGAACGAAACAATTATATAATATTATTTATTTAATATTATAGGGTAAATGTACGGTATTGTAGGCCCTGGGTCTTCAACTGGGGATCCATTACCCTAAAGGGGTCCTAAGAGTGACAGAAGGAGAGCTGCCAAATTATTGTCTGATCATCTAAGTTGCTAAAAAATTATGTAAAAAGTATGAAAATACACATAACATGAATCCAAGATAAGCAAAAATAAATCAGCTTAGTCAAAAAAGAGCAGTTAATTTCCAGCACAGAACACTGATTTTAGGATAATTGTTACCCATGAATCATTGTGCAATCATATTTGCAAGCTAATGCTAAATCATGCAGCACCTGTCCATAACTGAGAGGTGAACTAGTTATCTAAGTTACTTTTGAAACATATTGTCCAGTTAATTGTACCAGTGTTACAAGTGTCACCTAAGAAGTCGTTGGCCGTAAAATGTTGGGTATAAGCAGCATAGGTAGCACCAGTTAGTTTACTTTCTCTTTGTGCAGAGAACAGCAATTATTTGGCAACATAAGAGTGTGTACCATCATAAAGTAAAATATATGTAAACAGTTGGATTTTCAAACAACTTATTTTATTAATAACCTTATTTTTATTCAGATGTCAAACATGGACTGAAAATTGCACCCAGAAGTCTTTAAATTGATTCTGAAAAAGTATGGAATTTCAAAGTAGTGACACTGTAGTTTCTACTTATCACCTTTGTTCTTTACCAATACAGTTTTGTCTTTGTGTGTGTCACATTGACTGTTTGCTCTCTGTGTTACTGTCCGAGCTGCCTTGTGTTGCTTTGAAAACAGTGACTGTCGGACTTCTTTTCAAGTTGACACCCACAGTACTCTCTGACACATATCTTACGGCATTCAACTTAATATGGCTCGCCACTGTAACTGCCCTGACTTCAAAGTAAAACTCTGTTTCATGTGGCGCTTCTGCTCTTTGTTCACCAGCTCTGATTTTCGGTGTATGTGTGTGTCAGTATCTGGGTGTCATATTTCCACCATGTCCACGCCTTCACCTAGACCAGAGGTCAGAGGTCTGATAACCTTTTACATTCCAAAACCTTTTTTTCCATCTTTGACCAAAGTCTTTTTTCTCCCCTCCTCCCTCACTGTGCTCGGGTCATCTTCATTTTCTTCCTCTGCAAACAGCAACAATAATGCTGTGTTACTTTGCGTCCTTAATTTATCCATGAATTATTTGGTGCCTGGGGGTGGAAGTCCTCTGCTTATGGTGGTCCACTGACCAAGCCAAACCTAAGATCCACGATAAACTCTGAGAGAGGGAGTGAGGTAGAGAGAGGAGTGAATAGGAGGCATGCCTGTCAATCACAGCCACTTAAGTACCTGGAGTCCTAGAGGGATTCCAGCGGCAATCGACCCTATTCAATAGCCTCTTCATTGATAAAAGCAGAGAGGAGGAGGAGAGACGGACTGGGAGAATACAACACAGGAGAAACTAGCTTAGCACTAGTTTCATGCATGTACTAGTTTGCACTTATGCAACTGAATCTACTGACAGGTTTTACATTTGCTGTTATATAGACAGCTTGCCTGCAGGTCTTTGGATAAAGTCCAGTGGTATTAAAGAAGAGATAGTTAACATGGAAAAAATGTGAAGAATTTGGGAGTTAGCATGAGTATAAGCATTTAACATAGCCAAAAGGTGAAGAGCACCACCTACAGAGGGGGGATCTTTAAAATCAACGAGAAAAGAAAATCTAAGGGAAACGAGGACAGAGCATTTTGAAGACCCATGAAAGAAAATAATTGTATATTAGTTTCAAACTTGAGTATCAAACGTATTAACTTAACATTTTGTGTGATGTTTCAATAGTCTAACCAAAAGCCTTACTGTAAGTGGAGTAAAATAATATCAAGTTTGTCCTGAGAGTGGAGCTGGAGGAAACTCCACAGTGGTATTAAACCAGAGAGGTTTCTGCTCAAGGTACCATAAATATGCTCTTCAACAGGGATGCATCAATTTTCAAAGTCTTGACCAATACCCATATACTGATGTTTAAAATAATAGACAATAGACATAATAGACAGACTTTATTATTAAAAAACAAAAATAACTGAACTGGTTTAAAGTCATTCAGTCCTTCATAACACTATCTTTAAATAAGCACATCATTCATACAAATTTCTGTAACAACTTTTATATGACTTTTTGCATAAGAAATATTTTTTTGAGTACTTGTATATAGTATATGTCCCTATATAAAACACATTTTCTTGTCATATCCCGTGGACAACAGGACATGTCCCAAGCCCTGCTTTTCAGCCTGCCTTAGATTAATGTGAAACAACAGAAATATATCCACCACTGCCATCAGTAGTGGTCATCTTATATGCAGATAGGAGGATGGCAGTCATCAAGGTGAAAACAGCCTATGTTCAGCAGATGAATTTGTGTATCCCTACTCTGCAAATTTTACGACAATCTGCCCAAAAGAATAACATAAATCTTGTGTTAAAGTAGAATGTCTGCCCTGATGGTGAGCTCAGAGAAAAGGTCAATAGGTCACCAACATATAAGGAATCTTCCTCACCTGTAGGGCTGACAGATTAGTACTTCAGCCTCTCAGTCATGAGCGTTCAACAAGGATCTAATGAAAACTCTGCACCCCTGCAGACACGGCTGCTTTCTTTCCTGTACAACCGAAAATGAAACAGAGACGGAGCTTAAGTCAGAAAGGGAAGGTTTGTCAATATTTATTTCTCTCCCCTACTTGCACCAAAATTAGATTCCCCTCTTGGTTTGTACTTCACCTGAAACTGAAATCTCTTATCCTTACCTGCAATCCAGCAGCTCCACTTTCTCCTTCCTCATATCATCATCCTCCAGCGGTGCATCTTCCCTCCATCCCCGTTCTTTAGCGTGTAGAGCAGCCGAGACAGTGATTGATCTGGCGTGGAGGCTGTCGCGGGCCCTCCTCCTCCTCCAGTGGTTATGAACATGAGGCGGGCTGCTCTTCATAGATTTTTAAATTAGTGTCAGCTTTGCCCCAAAGATGTGTTATTGACTGATGAAATAGAAACTGAGCTCCAAACACTCAGTCCTTCCCCAGAGTTTTCCCCAGCCTGGTAATTGAAAAAGTGTGAAGGGAGTGTGTTCAAGGGAGCGTGCAACTGTGTGTGTCTGTTCCTGTGTTTGTGATTTTATGTGTTTGGTTGCTTGCAACTGTGCGCTCTTTATCTCTGCTGGAGAAAAATGCACAGTGCTCGCTGGAGTCAAGATTCGATTGAAGTATTGCATAGGAGATCTTTATCTTCTACACACCCACCCTGAAACACGAGTGCTGTGCACACCTTTAATCCTATAAATACAGTAGGCTTCATGTAAGCCTGTGAAGGCGCAGTTAGTGTAATGTGACAGAGCCTGCAACAAAAACACCCTGAGTTATTGTGTATCCTGTGTCTTAATCACTGCATTGATGCACAACCCTTAGTGTGATTTGTTTGAGCAAAGCTGCATTGGTTGTCACTGTGGCTCTTCCATTTAGTGCTGTGGGGGACAGTGACAGCCCTGTCTGTTTCCACAGTGAAATGTAAAGCAAAACTTTCATTTTTAGTAAAACTTACTTCTGAAAAAATGTACACTGAGGAAGTACTACCACAAGTGAAGAAACACCAGAGGCAGGAGAAAGTCTATGGATGGTTGAAATAAATAAATAAAATAGTAATAATAATAGTAATAAATAAATACAAATACTCGGTATAAACAGTAGCTAAAAGGTAAATAATAGGATAACAGCACAAAGTAGATAAATAGATAAATATGTTTAGTCTAGTAAAACATTAAAACAGATCAAAATGTCTAAATAAATAGTCAATAAAAAAATAAATAGGTAAAGTCTGGTAAAGCCAGACTAAAAAAGTATATATCAACCCCCTCTGCTGCCTTCAGGTCTTCAGGTAGGCTGTTCGACAGATGTGAACTATAGTAATGAAAAGATGCCTCACCGTGAGTTTATGTTCTGACTTTTTCACAGCTCTCACCACCATCTCCCCCCATTGTCTTTTCCTCTGCAGGCTCGGACATGGCCATCTTTTGCCTGCTTTGTGGGAAGCGTTTCCAGACCCAGACAGCACTGCAGCAGCACATGGAAGTCCACGCCGGCGTTCGCAGCTACATATGCAGTGAATGCAACCGGACTTTCCCCAGCCATACTGCACTCAAACGTCACCTACGCTCACACACAGGTCAGTAGAAGCACTCACACACCGTCTGTGCTGTGGTGGTAAGGCCGGAAGGTCATCGATGATATAAATGGAAGCACTGGTGTGCTTCACGGAGACTTCATTTTCAGCACATTCTCCAGCTCATTGTGGGGAATCCCTTGACCTTCTTCTACCAGATGGGATGTGTAATCCCTCTGGTGTATTGTGGGTAAGCCCAAGGGTCTGCTCTCATTTTAACCCAAAATATCTGAGCAAACCTCTGAGAGATATCATTATCACATGACCATACCTCTCTTCCTTTCTCATGAGCATGCAGTGGTTCTTATTTTGCAGAGTGAGAGCTTCTTCCTTAGCCCTCAATGCTAAGCCCAGACGCCCCTTGAAGGAAACGTATGCCAGCCGATTGTAGCCTGAGCTCAGACCACTGGTTCCCATCCTGGGGAAAGTGACCTCTAATAGGGGTCAGCAAAGCCTCACAGGGGGGCCTCTTGATTTTAAGGGGTGTAAGAAATTTAAAAAAAGAAAATACACAGTTGGCCTTAATCTCAGCATTTCATCCATTTCTGTAAAGAGCATTAATGAAACTTAATGAAAGATAGCAGAGCGCACAACTCAACTCCCATGCAAAAACCTTAAACAATATAAAGAGATGCATGGTTGTGGCAGGAATCAAAAAGCAAGCAGTACACTGGCACTCACAGATTAATATAGTTATTTAATGTTGGCTAAAGGAACAGAAACTGATGCATTTAAGCTACAAAGCCATCCTCAGCATGAAGAAATGAGTAAATTTATCTGTCCATGCCGCTGTTCTGTTTGCTCTTAAGATATTAACCTAAAAAAATAAATAGGATAAGGGCACATTCAAGACCTGAACACAAGATACACACACAGCCTTTGCTTTACTAAACAGCCTGTATTAGAAGAGTGCACAGTTACAACTGCTTAAGACCTAATAAAGCAATGGCCAAGTGTCAGATAAAAGAAAACACTGAATTTGTAAAAAGAAGCCTTTTAAAAAGATGCATCATACAGACAATCTTTAAAAATGCTTAAAAATATCAGAAAAACTATATCTTCAACGCAATATTTACAGGAAATAATCTGCTCAAAATGTATCCAAATTGCTTGTTTTACACAAACTATTTAGGTTAACTGTACAGTTTATGTAGTTGTTCTTTACTGTTATCGTCATGCTCTTTAGTATGAAATATCCATAAAACATGTCACTTAGTCAGGGGTCGTCAGTTTCCTTAATCAAAGAAAAGAGGCCCATGAAGGATAAACCACTGGAACCACTGGCTTAGACCATAGCTGAGGGCTGGATGGCAGACAGACTGACACATAAGAAGCCTTACATTTCAAGTTCAGCTGCATAAAAGTCACAATAATCCGATAAAATTGTAACCTGTTAAAATATTGACTATGTTTTGGCCAGAGCTAACTAGGGCAACTCATAAGAATAATGACTTAAAAAATTGTACCCAGGTCAAAAAGATACCACATTTCCCGATTCCTAATTTGCCATACTTGCTAGGTCCTGCCACACCTACTAATAATTCATTCCTCCTGGAACAACCCAATTTACATCAGCGCCTCAGGTGCACCAGTGCAATGCTGCAGCAGCATCTCTGGTCAGGGAATTACTCAACTCTGTTGGTCATACTCGAATAAGAATTTGCAGTGAACTTGCATCACCGTTTATGTCTGCCCCTTTATTCTCAACAGAGCGCAGTCGAATTGATTCCGTTTCTACCAAACTGCTAATAGAGCCGAGCAGACAGTGCGCGAAGGATTCATATTTTCTTCGAGGATTTGTAAGAGAAACAGAGAAATTTAATTTTAAGTCATAGGCATCAGTGGCAATTTCAAGACTTTATTCCAGACATATTTAATCATTTAAACAATTTGAAAAGTCTGACAGCATTAATGTCTGATTGAAGCATTAATTGCTGAGTTATGCCACAAATGAGCCACTTTAGGCTTTGGGCAAATATCAAGAGAAAATCACCACTAAAATTTGTTTTTATGAGGTGTAAATATTTTTGATTATACGTCCATATAATGAACATAAACCTGTGGATAAAGCTACAGTAGGTAACTTTTATCTTTTTCAATTAACTTTATATCATATTTGTTGAAACTGTCACTATATCCTGAGTATAGTAGTAGTACATAAGACAGATAATCTGTTCTTCTGGCCCAGCCTAATGATCCTAGTGGCATTTGCAAGATTATACTGTGCCTGGATGGAAAAAAAACAATCAGAAATAGTTCTCAGTTCTACTTTATGCAGCATTCGTTTATTCAACAAAATCACCAAGTAAACAAAAAAAACATCTTCAGAAATTGTGCTAAAATCCACTTAGTGTAGCATTATAAGTACAGAACACTGTAAATGAGTAATATAATCACAATTTCACTTCGAAGTAGCTGAACTTTAACATTTTCACAACAACTATAAATGAGTCACAATTCTGCTTATTATAACATTATAGTAAAACTAGTTCACCTAAAGTTAACAAAAATTTCAGTTCCATTCAAAGTGGTGTACCAGCTGAAGTTGAACATGAAAAAATTTTCTTTCTAAAAAGTTTCTATGTATTTGTGTGGCAGCATTACGATAAAACCTGATTATCTGCCACGAACCGCGCTCTCCGTTTACGGCGGAGAGCATAAACGAAGGATCAGATGGGTCACATGCTCAAAATAACCGATAATGATTCATTAAAAATTGCGTTGACCGGCCCAATACCCATCCTTCAGATCCTACTGGGACATCCATCGTTAGGATGATAAAATAGCTGTGGATAGAGTGAACAGCCATAGTGGGAAAACACCTGCAAAAATCTTACACTCTGGCCCAGGACAGGAGGTGTCATGGACAAAAATATCTTACAGTATAATACAAAGTAAAAGCCATGTTTTATTTTAGGAAATTGGAGTGATTTATGTTAACCCTCCCCAGTTACATTGCTACTTTAGCTCAGCTGAGTAAACAGCATTAATTCAGGTCAACACAAAATGAATTCTGCAGCAGTCAGACGCAGCTTATTTACAGTGAGGGCTTTTTTTCTGTTGTTTTTTCTCCAGTCCACTAGTAATTCTCTCAGTGCTGGCTCTCTGCTGAGGCGAGGCCAGGATACTAATACATTGTTGCGAGGGAGCAGAGGTAGCCTGACGGATGCTGCTATTCAGAGGGAGAAAAAAAAACCCGTAACCATGACAGAATATGAACACATGGAAATGAATCCCATTTCACCGGCGAGGGATGGATGCTTTTTTCTTCCCCTCTCTCCCTCTCTCCCGCTCTCTCTCACCCAACCGCCTGTCTGCGACCTTAAATAACAGTCTCACTGTCAGAGCCGATTTAGCTCACCGGCTCACGGATAAATATTTGAAACGAAAGGCAGTGAGATGAGAGCAGTCGGCCCTATTTACAAGTCAGGCGAATACACCATTAGTGTGTGATGGTGGTAGGGGCTGAAGGGGGAGGTGTGTGTTAGGGTAGGGGGGGTGGACGGAGCAGCTAGAGCCGCCTGTACAGTAGCAATGCACACATCTGCTCCGTCTAGCAGACATTGGAGAGGAGACAAGCATCGTCTCTGATCCACCTGCCCACCCGGGCGACGCAAATGTCACCTCAGCTCGTCTCTGGAGCTGCAGATGAGACTTCCAGCCTCATGCCACTTTGAACCGCATCCCGCTGTGGGCGTGTGTTAAATCACAATGAGCCAGCCGCGAAAGCAATCGTTTAAATATGATGTGGAGCCTTTTGTCAGGGGATTATAAAGTCAGCAACTCACACAGCCATCATGGGCGCCAGAAATAGGTCCTAATTTAGCCTCCAAAAAGAGGCATGGTGTTCCTCTACATTTACACTTTGATGTTAATAATCTCATTCACACTTTGCTGGGTAACAAGGCAAAAATAGTGTTTAAAAACACACAGGGCTAGATGGGTACCCAGCTTATGCAGAGACACGTGCACTGCCCTCATCCATGTTGGGCTATTCTGTTCACACAAAATTTATTGCACGTCTGTCTGTCCTGGGAGAGGAATCCCTCCTCAGTTGCTATTCTGTTTTTTTCCCAGGTAAGGGTTTTTTTGGAGGGAGGTTTTACTTTTCTGATGTGAGAGTCCAAGGACAGAAGGTGTCATATGTTGTAAAGCCCTCTGAGACAAATCTTGATTGGTCATATTGGGCTATGTGAATTGAACCGAATTGAATCAAAGCGAATCGAAGGGAAGCAAAGCGAATTGACTGAAGTGAACTGATTTTAATTGAAGCGAATCAAAGTGAAGCAAACCAAACCAAATTGAATTGAACTAAACTGAATTGAAAACTGAAATTTCGAAGTCCATCCAATGCAGACAACTGTCCATATCCATCTCACAGGTATTTCTCATTGTCCTATATGCACCTTACCTCCTCGGTTTGCCACCTTATTATTATTATTATTTTTTTTACTTTAAAGTGTCCAACATGCATCCAGCATACAAAAAATTGTCATTAACAAAGCTGTGGGTTTCATACATGACATCAAAGTGTTATGCATTTTAAATTTCCAGTGAAATGTCCATGGGAAACCAGGAATTTTTTCGCTGCAAATTAAGTTTGAATAAACTTAAACTCATGAACTTAGAACTGCCTGATAAAATGATTCCATATATATACATTTTGTTGTATGCATCATAAATATTTCTACAGTGTGTTTGATTTTATATGAGAGTGCATGACCACCTTTAGTGGCCAAACTTCTAACAGGTGACATTGGCATCCGACGAGGGTGCTATCCAGAGGATGGCCGCCAAAATTGCCCACCCTCTTGGACATTAAAAAAAAATCAAACTAAAATTCATGTGGAGAGCATTTGAGTGAGAGAGGATAAAAAGGCTAAAGTTATCCAGGGTGCAGTACAAAAGGAAAGGTGAGATTTTTTAAAAAATGTACACATATCATTTTCTTTTCTTTTTTTATCATTAAAAAAGCATTATTATTTAAAATTCATATCTTAGCAAAGTTGCTTATTTATGTTGATTTCTCATTAGCTTATTCATAATGAATACATTAAATCTTGGAGGGGGTCTGGCACTGATCATCCTATAGGGTTGTGCAGATGTTATTAATGTATGCAGTGGCAGAGAAAGAAGATTCTTCTCATGCAGCCATTTTGGCGTGTTGTTTCAGCAGTCTGGGCCCTGGCAGTATTATTTTTGGGTGTTTAATACTGTTATCTTGTTCAGATCTGATTCAGCCACCTGTTGAACCATCTGCAGAGTTTTACAGATTTTGCAGTCCACTTCATTCACACTTTTTTTTTTTTTTTTTAAATATTTAACTTATTTGCCTGGACTTTAAGCAGCAATTATGACATAAATGAAAATAAATGTGGGGAAAAACACCAGAGCTGAAATGTTGATCCAAATAAATTACTGTAAAAATAACATTTTAAGGTCAGAGTATATACAGTAGTCTTTAGCACACAGATGCTTAGACGCACAAGCACACAGGTGCAAAGTCACAGGTCCCCACAGGAAATTGGAGTAAATTTTGGCGAGAATTCCAAATACCAAGATCTCAATTCCCAGTGTTCAACCCTAATTTTAATGGACAGTGCTGCAGCTCATCTACGGTAGAAAGCTTTCTAGATAAAGCCCGGTTCTTGGTTGAATCAGCCTTCTGTTATATCGAATGACAACAGAATGCAGCAAAAAGCACTTTTATGGACATTCATTACGTGTGCTTCATTTTACCTGTCTGCCGGCTTATCTTTTCAAAGCAGCCCTGCTGGTGCGGGCTCTGACACTGGATCACCATTTAGGACGAGGAGGGAGAGAGGGGGAAAAAACGGATTTAATGGTGTTTATTTTAGCATCTTAATCATGCCATCTCTCCCGCTCTCACTCACAGCGTCTTTCTTCTCATTTTCCTCCCTCCACCTGCAGTTTCATCACCTTCCCTTCACATGCCAGGATATTACACACAGCTCCATGTTGCCTCTTTATTTTGTTTGTATATCTTTATTGCATGTATGTACACTTCAGTATGGGCTCGTATGCTCAAGCACACAATGTGGGCATATAATAGTGGCAGTCATGGCAGCTGTGCTATTCCCCGTCCCTAACACACCACACACAGACACACACACTCTCTCTTTACAGACCAGGCCTTCATTAATATTCCGTTGTTGTGCACTGTCTGTGTGTAAGTGTCTGTGTGTGTTTTTTTTTTTTTTTTTAAACCCGGAGCCAATTTGCTGTCTGCTGTGGCGGGGTGTTTTGTGTTCGCAGCTGTATTTGATAGTGCTACAGCCAGAGAGAGAGGCAGAGAGAGGACTGAATTGAATTTAGAGAGAGAGAGAATGAGCCAGTTCTGGTCCTGGCAGTGATGGAGCCCGGTGATTTACCGCCTCTTACCGTATATAATGAACACGCCCCGGGTGCCCATGGGCACAGGCACCCTCAGCAGGCCTTTGGGGTGTCAAAGGAGGTGATAGGGAGGAGGGGGTGTAAATATAGAGGTGGTGGGGGTGGGTAGAGGGGGTCAGGAGACGCAGGTGGTGATGCTCGGGGGCACCCAAGGGTCCACTCACCATGCTGTGGTTCCACCTCACTGTGCTGAGTCCTCATCTGCGGCCTCCTCGCCATGTGGTCACACCAGAGAGAGAGAGAGAAAACAGAAAGAAAAGAAGGAGGAAGACAGGAGGACAGAGGGAGAGAGGAAGTAATAGTGGCAGATTTGGGATGGACAGAGGACGTGTCCCCATTATGCTGCAGCCCCCGTGAGAATATCCTGACAAAATGAATTCCTGTCTGGCCCTTTACATCCTCACAATGTGATTATAGAATTGTGTCTGATTTATTTAAAGCTCTGCAGTGCAACTTTGCACTTTGGCGTCCCCGAGTGGCTACAGGAGATAACATGCATGATATGCATCCCGGCTGTAAACAGGATGCTGGAGCCTTGACAGCAGCCACTCTGCATTTTATACCACTCTCTTCTTTTATGCCTCAGCTGACACCAGACATGCATCTGCGCTGTGTTTTACCGTGTGGATGTACTGTATATTTTTTGAATGGAAAAACAGAACATTAGTATATAATATATGAAGTCAATATATTCAAGGGCATAGGTTTTGTATGAACATTGTGGGGGACACATCTGAAATGTGGAGTTTGGTGGTCCTCTGCCAGAAAGTTTGAGCTTTAAACACTTAGATTCCTGCAATCTGATGAATTCTTATGCACCAATATTGGCATTTTTGGCATCAAATTATGGTGTGAATGTCAATTACGGTGTAATTTTGCCAAAAGACTTATGGAGATGTGTCCCTTGAATCCCCCCAAAATCTACGTACCTAATCAAGCAGTAGTGGACAGTACTTAAACTCGAATGATAAACACATCTTTACTCTTCAATTTCATAAAACTAGTTAAGTCAGTGGTAGTGAGATATATTTTGGGGTTGTTGTTTTTTGTGGGGATGCACAGGGAGCTCAGACATGGAGATTTTTAATTTAAAACCATAGTCTAATAAATTGTAAATAGACCTACTTGCATTGAAAATTCATATTTCATCTTTGGGTGACAGTCAGTTGTTAGTCAATGTCACATTGTTGGTAAATGTCTATTGTTCTTGCTTTTGGGGTGTGACCTGAACCGTTAGCAGTACTCGGCCCATGTCACCTATTTTTTGGCCGATTAAGCATGTTGAATCTTCTTGGAGCCAGCAGAGCTCATTGCAGAGAGGGACCACTCTGATTGGCAGTTCAGATCACCACACAAAAAGAGAAATTAAAGTGAGGAAAGCAAACAGGCTAAAATGGCTAAAATAAACATTATAGGTACAGTTAATTTTTACCAATTTAATTCTCTAGCAGAAATGGCTCGTAATTTTTAGTGTTATTTTTTTGCCCGTCAAGCAGACACAGAACATACATGCAATTTTGCCGTTGGCTGTAATCTTTGTGATGTGTTCAGGTGAAACTTTTTGGCTGAGACACAGGTGACTTGAGGCAACAAACCTTCATCACCACTTCTTTGATTTGATGTTGGTTTGGTGTATATGGGCCTTTCAAATTGAAAGATGACAGGTGCTGAGATAAATGAGTCCAAGTGTGTTAAACTTTCAAATCATTACCAAATGGCTTCCTAGAATTTAGGTTTATAGGAGGAGTATGAGCAACAAATTCAAAATAAAATTAAGTCTAAGACAGTCTGAGCTTTAGAGCATCTGTAAAGAAATCTACAACTGATACAAAGGAGATTATATCCTTAATTATCTAATTTTTATCTGTTGTTTCAATTCTGTGTACGTTGATTTCAGTATCCTGACATGAAAGAAAAAATGGGCAGCACTGATGAAAGGTGTACATATTTTGCAGTAAATGCATAAACACTGTTATTTCTGAAGTAAGAAACGTGTTGTAGCAAGAAAGACAGTGAGCTTTTTCCTACAAATCAAGAATTTTGATGACTCTAACAGCAGACGTTAATGCAGCATCAGGACATTAAGCGTAAATAACCCTCCATAGGCCTCCTGTGAGTATTAGCATCCCACTCGCTGGTCTGATCGGAGGCCCTAATTAAAGGCAGGTGAATCTGAGCTCAATTATTATTCTTGCGGCGTCTTGCGAGCCCACCGAGCTCCGTGATGGATTGTGATCTCTGCTGTGGTTGAAACGCTAGAAAGAGCACAATGTCTTACAGCGGGAGCCACTGATAACTTCACGCAGACAAATAAAGACTGTCACTTTTATTGATTTTTATCCAGCCCCCACCGCCGCCGCCATATACAGCCACATCCCCTGCTCCATCCCTGTCTCAGCTTTAACCCTCCTCCCCCCTCGCACCTCCACCCCCATCAAAGCTTCCCTTTAATGGGAAGGCGTCCAACATCACACGGCACAGAAAACATTTCTGCCATGAAAGTATAGCACACCCAAAATGTGATCAGTAGTTAAGCAATGTCTCATCCCTCTTTCATCTCTCTATCTGTCTCACCTCCTAAATAAACCACATAAACACATGCATACTGTATAGACAGGCATAAAATCTTCAATAAAATATGCAGGATGGAAGTGAAATTGTCTCTTAACAGCAGGGCAGCAGCAGCAGCACATAACGAGAAATGCAATTTATTCCCTGGCACGTTGCTGCTCGGACAGGCAGATAATGAAAGGCATAGGTCATTGATGGTGACTTAAACCTGCAGCGGTGGAGTGAAATACATTAATAAATATCCACAACATTACTTGGCTGGAGAGTGTAACCCGGAGGGGGGAAGCAAATGACGCAAGGAGCAGCTCCTCATCAAACACAGGAATACAATTAGTCTTTGGACTGCTGGTGAGAGCCTCCTGCAAATCATAATATCCCTGATCACTGACATCTGAATATCCATTACAGCTGCCCTGTGGGGACCTGTGCTCCGGCAGCCCGAGGAGTAAAATGTGATCCCTGTTGTCATTTTCATTTCTGAAGGCATACATACTGTACATCTACCGTCGGCCTGGTGTTTGGAATAAGTCTAATGTCTCAGAATGGAAATGCGATGCTCTGTAAATACAGAGTGAGAATAGCGAGTGTGAAAGCATTAGACAGAGGAGCCGTGAATAGAAACAGGCAGTATGCTGGCAGTGAGCTTATACACTGAAAGTGAAGGCATAGAAAGGCAGACAGGGATACATTTGTGTTAGGTATGAACGATATTGGATTTGTTTGGCATGTACTTTGAGTTTTTAGTTTTGCCTATGTCCCATTCACTAAGATGGAGGGGCGGGCTTTATGACCTATACTGACAGACAGCACGGGGCGATCCAGAGAGAAAAGGTACACTTTTGGGAAACTGTCATGTTGTCAATCTTTATATATAGTCTATGAATGGAATTAACATTATTTTATGCATACTCTTATCGTGATGGCCCACCAGTGCATGGAGACATGAAATACAATACTTTTAAGTGTGGGTAATATTTATTCATTGTGCAAAATATGAAAAAGCATGTTGGCCAATTCATAGCTACTTGAGATCAAATTGGGCTGTTTTCCTATGAATTAAAATTAGTTTGACACCCTTACCCTTTATGTTTTACGGAATGCTGAAGATAAAACAATTAAAATTCAATCTTCCTTTTAGCTTACAGTTGTTCAAAGTTAGATCAAATTTGGACTGTTCTCAAACTGATATCAAATAGACGAACCATATTATTACCTCTTGACTGTTGCATGCCATGTCCTGAATTACACAATATTAACAAGTTACCTGGGCAGCAAATGCATTTTGAAATGTCATCAAAACAAACATTGTTAGACTCAAACCAGTTTAACAAGAAGTACCAGCAAGAGCGCCTCTGACTGAGGTGTCAAAGGTAAAGAAGTTCAAACAAAATTTGTGGCAAGTAATCAATAATATTTAATTGTTTGCATGACAGTTGTCAAAGTTGTGCAAATATGCTGACATGCTCAGAACGCCAATCTGAAACAGTACACCAGTTGATGGCAAAAGCTTCTTTTTGTTGTCTATTTGATTTGCAGTTCTGAATGTATCCAAACTCTGCAGGGTTCAGAGTTTCATTCAGAAACATGGATGACGGCTCTCGGCCTTCTTCCAGGTGGACAGTGAAGTTGTTCATTTGGAGAAAGATGGTGATCCAAATTAACGGCCCTGACTGTTTGTTTTTTGCCTGCTGTGATAACCTACTTTTTTTTAAAGAGAAAAGAAAAGTTCAAAAGGAACAACAAGGAAATTACCTGAAAAAGGTGTTTGAAATTGAAATTATAATAACCCTATAATTAAATTTTAAATATGTAATTATGATAATTATATATATAGCTTTTCCCTTAACATTTTCCCCAAGCTTTTTATTATTTTCTAAATCTACTAATTTCTGGTAACTCCTGGAACATTTCTTACCACGTTGCTTATTGCTTTTACCCCCATGTTTTTGAAATAAAAAATCAGACCAATTAGTGCCAGGTTCAAAGGTTTAAATACTTGAAAGAAGTCTAAAAGCAGCACAAGAAGAATGATGTCGCTCCAGATTTCAAAGGGTTAAAGTACTTAATACGATGAGAAGGTGTTGAGAAAAGACATAAATTAGAGAAAAGATATATTCTTACAAATACATCAGTCAGGTTATCCATTAATGCATTGTGAGACTGGGATTGTCTGTTCAATAATACATCTCATGGACAGTGAACGGCAGTGACAGGCTAGAATTATTCTGCACAAAGCAAAATAACAGTGCAGGTGATTTGTAGAGAAGACAAAAGGCGGGTTGCATTGGTCTGCTGGTAAGTGGGTATCCATTAGAGCATAAACACCTCTATTGTTACAGCTTTGTGCATAAACCCACCGAAATAATCTGACAAAAACATTGTTATGTTGCTCCCTAAAGGTTTCACAGCTGTCTGGTTACAATTTTTGGGTGGTGTGAACCATTCAGCCATACTCAGACTTCTTTTACCATCCGTAAACATAAATATTCTAGTTTATCATGACTTTAGTTGAAGTTTTAACTACATTAAGATGAGTTTGCACATTAACCATACTCAGATATTAGTTAATTCTGCCCCTCAGTCTGCGAGTTTACACAAGCCGTACTTTTGCCTTTTCCCAACAAGATCTTGACTGCAGACGAAGTAAACTTTGCTTGTGTTTCTCCACATTACAGCAGGGGACCATCCATTTGAGTGCGAGTTCTGCGGGAGCTGCTTCCGAGATGAGAGCACGCTGAAGGGCCACAAACGTATCCACACCGGGGAGAAGCCCTATGAATGTAACGGCTGTGGGAAGAAGTTCAGCCTCAAGCACCAGCTGGAAACCCACTACCGTGTGCACACAGGTACTGTGATCAAAATTAAGTCCAGCCGACAAAGCAGCTGTTTGAAGAGAAAATCACTGCTTTTCTTCTTTTTGATGTTTGAAGGATTGTTTGTGGAGTTATGTGCTGGAACTATTTCTTGATTTACAGCAATTTATCCCTCTGCCAAAAGCATCTTGTGCAGCATCTAAAGCTAAAGCACAGGTTGCCGGATATGGTGGGTGATCAGAGCTTTTTAGTCTTAATGCAGGCACAATGGTACCAAACCTAGCAATCTCACTGTGATAAAATGACTAAGACACCGTTGCCTTTGTTTGCCAAAACATAGTTTCACTGGATATCTTCCTTTAAACAATAATCTGTACTGGACTTTGGAAAAATAGGATAGCTGATCTCAAGGATGAGCTGATTAGATTTTGGTGGTTAAAAAGGTCAAGGTCCCTGCGACCGTGTCTGTCTAATTCTAGCAAGCACAATATTTTAAGAAAACTGTGAGGGAATTTTGTCAAATTTTGGCACAAACATTTGAGGAGAGTCAAGGATGAGCTGATTAGATTTGGTGGTCAAAGTTCAAGGTCTCAATGACCTTGCATCCATCTCATTTTCGTGAATGAAAGATCTGAAGATGGCCTTAAGGTAATCTCCTCAAATTTGACACAAATGTCCACTTAGACTTAAGAATGAACTGATTAGAATCTGATAGTCGAAGGTCCAAGCTCACAGTGACTTTATAAAACATGTAGTGGTCCAAGTCAAAAACCTTGGGTGCCCACCATGAAATTATGGTGCGTCCATGTTTTCACAGATATGGATGTAAACTGTAACTGCAACTTGACTGGTGTGCAGACGTGCCATATCTAGTTTTTTACTCTAAAATACATATAGCGTTGTCCACTTACAAATGCAGGTATCCATTCACACTTTCAAATTGTAGCATTGATATATCATCCCATTCCTCCACCTCTACTAGTTTGATATTGGTTCAACATCATTTTACATTGCCCCTCATTTTACCACTGCGTTGAAACATATTGATGCAGCTTTGGGTGCCTGTTAAAGGACTCTGTTGTAGGAAATCCAAGTTGCAAGGCATAGACCAGACCCGATGAATATCTTTGTTGCTGTGATACAGTAGATGAATGTCTCAGAAGACTTTGTATTGATCCCAGTATATTTAGAGCCCCATAAAGATGTTGACACAGTGATAAGCTGGGTGCCCTGGAGAATGAGTGCACACTACGTAGCAGACTGAGTGAGGATATCACGAGTGCTCACCAGGATGGCACACAGCCAAGGCTTTATGCTTCCTCACCATCTCTTTTTCTCTAACACACACACACGCAGCAGCAGCACCCTCCCATCTCCCATTCAATAAGCCAGCTGTTAAGCCACACTATCAAGGCAGCCTGTCCAATAATTGGCTCCCCCCCGTCCACCCTTTCCCCTTTTGTGTGGGGGAGGGGGCTTTGCGTTAAGCCGGAGAGCAACAGCAGATAACAAGAGCAAGTGACAAGCTCACAGTCAAAGGCCACCTCGCACAAAAGGGAGCTGCTTGATGAATCATCGACATTGGCAACCTCCCCCCCCCCCCCCCCCCCCGTCTCCCCCCACCTCCCAAATGCCAATGGCCGTGCCTCAGCCGCTCGTTCTGTCTGATTCATTATTAGCTGGTTATTTGAGGCAACCCTGTTTACAGTCTGGTTATCAATATCAACATAATGCAGGTGTCCACACTGCTGCGGAGTAACACATGACAACCTGCAGCACTGTATTTATGCTTATTGGCTGAATAGTGGTGTAACCCAGCCCACACAGAGGTCAAGGTTAACCAGGGCTCTGAAAGGACAGACAGAACGAGTGGCGGAGGCACGAGGCCACCCGTTTTGCCAGCACACATGTGCGAGGCTTCAGCTGAAAGGTGACAGCGAGCGCTGGGCTAGATCACATCCGACAGCTCATTTCAAATGCCATTGGTAAAGGTCAGCATTTACATGTCTAATTTGCGTCTGCCGGCTTGAGCGCTGGTGGATTATTCCCTGCCATCACTCAAATCATTAGCACATTTAGGATGGCCGCTGTTGCTGAATTGAAATGTGCTTCTTGAATATAGCAGCCCCACAGCCAGAAAGCAGCGTCACACTTTGATTTATGACACCTTCAGGAGTTCTCCATGGCAGAATGGCTGTATTTTGTGTAATGCACTAAACTGATTAAATGTGGCTCATAGAGGAAATAACAGACATTTAAACATCACATATTTCTGGAATTTTTAGCCCATTTAGATCATTTCATTAGTTCTTCCCTCATTCACTACAGGTCTGTGTGAGTATTTTCACAATTAAAAGATTTGGTTTATTATCACTCAGCTCTTATTGTCCCTGTGTTGACCATAAACTTTCCCAGTCATAATAACCAAAGTAATCAATGAAATCTTGTCATGCTGACAAAAATTCCAGCAGGGCAAGATACACAAGCTCAGTTCTTTACAGTTACTATTCTCAGTACCAGAAATTGTGGATAGAAGAACAACTAAATTGACCATGGAAAACAATGTGCTGTGTACTTTAATGTTGAAGCTTCTAGGCTGAGGATAACAGAAAGTGTTCAGATTGTCTTTGTGTCAACAGCACCACAGCACCAACAGTCATACGCTTTTAATAAGTAAAAGCAAGTTATTCTCTGCATGGTTTTAGAAACCTATGTTGCAACTTCAGTGGTGGCACTTTTTCCTCTGTTGCATTGCATGATTTAAAAAAAGGGCTTGCAAAATTCCAAAATCCCAAAACAGAAGGGTCTTTTTTAATATAAGCAGTATTAAGAATTGATAACACCTGAATTCAACCCTCAACCACACGAATAATTAGAAGATCATTTGTTAGCTGCGAGAGGGGCAGGACTGTGTTGATACTCTCAGAGGTGAACAAACTCGTCTACTGTACATTTTGGCTTTTATTCTTCTTTTCTCATTTTGAGTTGTACCAATTATTGGGGGCAGCTGGAATGACTTAAAAGAGTTAGTGTGGTCTTTTACTGATGCACACTGCTGTTCTGGAGACAGTCTGGATTTCACTCCTGGGTTTTGGCTTGTCACTTACTGTGCGCACAGTCCAATTATCATAACAGCAGCAGAATTTCTTGTGGGCCACCAGGGTGAAATCTGTGGTCTCTAAATTAGTGGTGATGTGACATTCTTCTCTCCTGAAGCCCTGATAAAAAAGACTTTTTTACTTCTCAAACAACAGGTTTCATATGCTGCAGTCTGCAGTTTTATTACACTGTGGATCTTTTTTTGTAGCTCTGGCTAGCATTAGTATCAGTGATAAAGCATAAAGTTAATTGCTATGATCGCTTAAAAGATTATCCCCAGTTTTGCCAGAGAAAACAAAGTAATACCATACTTACCTTAATTGTGTGCACACCATTTTCCTGTGCAATCAGGGATTGTTGCCAATGTTTTGGGTGCACTTGCTTGCAGTTTTACCTCCACTTACTGAGTCCAAAGCCTAATGCTTCTGAAAAGTTCCCGGAGTGGTATGACGCCATGCAGCAGACAGATCAAACTCATATGGCTAATGCAATTTTTCCACCTGGCTTCCCTACAGTCAACATGGTGGCGAAGATAACAAAAATTTGGATCCATTTATGTCATATCAGGCCTAATTTTATTGGATCACAACATAGCGGATATTAATAATATTAATTAATTAATCTGACGATGCTCTGGCTCAAAATGAGACCAAACTTTTCCATGGATTTCCCTCTTGAACCCCTACGAAGACCTTTAACCAACAATAAGGCTTGTTGTTTTTAGCCAAGAAGGTTTTCCTTGCAGGCCCGACCAACCACTTAAGAGGAGTGACGCTGTAAAACAGTCAGTGAAACAAGTTTTCAACAGTTAGGAATCACTGCAACCTTGAGAGATCCTTGAGCATACAGTCAGAAATGTGCACACAAACCATGAGGCCGATTGGTCTTGTAGTTTGTGAGATTAGCTGACAAACAGATGCACACATACACATTCATGCAACACATGAGCAAACGCCTGGCAGAGATAATGATACATTGCTGGTGTGGGCCTTTGCACTGATGCTCTGATTGACCGTGCTTCTCTTTCCCGTATACTTTAAGGAACATTGAGCACTTTATTGGTTTTGGTGGAGATAAGTGAATAACATGACTAACATGAATCACAAGTGAAATGCATCCTTTCCTTTTTCTTTCATTTTCTTTCTGTATCAGATGCATTTATTTCCTGATTAACAGGCACATCACGCCTCAACGAGCACATAATACTGTCACTGAATGGCACTTTGGCTGACATAATTGTTGTCTTCAACCCCACCCTTATCATCCTTAGGTGAGAAGCCATTCGAGTGCAAGCTGTGCCACCAGCGATCCAGGGACTACTCGGCCATGATCAAGCACCTGCGTACCCACAACGGCGCCTCGCCCTACCAATGCACCATCTGCCTGGAGTACTGCCCCAGCCTGTCAGCCATGCAGAAGCACATGAAAGGCCACAAGCCCGAAGACATCCCCCCAGACTGGCGCATAGAGAAGACCTACCTGTACCTCTGCTATGTCTGAGGCCGGGAGAGCGAATGAAGAGCAGGAGGGTACGTGAGAGGGTGGGGGTGGAGTTGAGAGGTAGGTGGAATGTAATTGAGCGGATAGGAGGCAGTGGTGGAGTGTTGACGATGTAGGAACGTCAACTGCAAGAGACTCGAAAGCAAAAGGGTTTGTTTTCTCTTTTTACTTTTCATGCAAAAGGCGGCGACCGACGGGGTTCAAGGGTGGTGATTGTGGGACAAAAGTGCTAAGGAGAGAAAGACTTGGACACGGAGAGAGATTCTCCACCATAGTTCGGATTCACCGGGTCATTCACTACATCTGCAACTGTGTTATTGTTTCAGGTCATTTCATGCAGCACCACAAAGCGAGAGAGCTGCAAGGAAACGACTTTTTGGATGCTGCTGCGACTGAGAAAGCAGATTCTCAAGGGCTATCTGAACCTGCACATCCTTGCCATCACTCCATTTTGAGTTTTTGTATCTCCAAACGGGGAATTTTTTGTTAGTTTGTTTTTCTTTGGTTTGTTCACATTCGCCCTTCTTAGCCATACTAGTTTGGATTATATGAATAATATGTAAATATCAGCATCAGTTCTTCATGACATGGTTTGCTTTTTCAAGTATTGGCAACTTTTGGCTTTTAGAAGCCAGAAGCCCTCTCCTCATGTTAGGGTGTTTTTTGCCACAACAGAGTTATTTTTTAAGGAGGACTGAGACATGTTTTCCAAGAGTTTCATCTCTTCAAACAAGCAGAATTAAACGCTCCAGAGTTTGAATGAATCGCTTTAGGTGAGCAAACCCTAATCCTTTCCATCCCTAATGGGAGATGTATCTATTTTGCAGCCTCGTGTCATTTCTGCCTGTGCAGTAGACGCGGATCTTCCAAGTTTTCTGCCAGTATAACGTGTCCATAACTGAGGTCCTTCAGGTCCCAGCTGTGGCAGTGAGATAGCCCCTGAGAATCCGCAGCGGAGCCTGTAGGCGTATGCAGTAGATGAAACAGTTGAACTGGATGAATGGGAGCACTAAAATACTGCAAACCAAGCACCTGTTTGGTTGCTCTGGGGGGGAAGATGCTAGTGCTGCTTTTTTCGTTGGAAGTCTCCCGAATTTTCTCAGTAGTCTTCCTCGTTCTGCATCTCTGTCAGATGAGGGCTGGAGAAGGTCGAGTCACCACTGGCCACCCGTGGCTCTCCGCAGAGAGCCAACTTGTGTCACTTTTTTCATTTTGTATTTTTTTTAGCTCTGCATCGTACAGCAGTTTATCATGGCTTGATTGCACAGGTTAAAAGAAATTACGACAACAGTCTCTGTTTGATGTCTGCAAGTTATATATTTTTTCATTAAATCATAATTCACTATTACAGTACGCCACGTTAAACCCAGCATATCCACCTACTCAGCAATAGATAACTGGACTGCTTATATCCATGTACATTTAACCAGATGACTATCATTATCTCACACTAATGATGAACTACACAAACTGACACAGAAACAGGTAACACTTTGTAACACCACAACAGATCTGTCCATTCACCGCAGTGATGGGACACAAAATGGGAAAAGGCTGCTTTCCGTGGGAGTCCTGTGACTTCAACTGCTCAGTGTGAATGTTGAAGAATTGCTGGGAATGCCTTAGCTGCACACCTTAATGCTTGTCAAAGGTGGTGTGGCAGGTTGAAGACTGTTATATGGCATCAAAAACATGAATGTGAAAGACTGTGAGCCAGGTTCTAACTGGGCTGTTGGCAAAATGCATAGCAGGTCATTGCTGCCTTTTACTAGAAGTCAGAGACCTGTAATTCCCACCTAGGAAGTAGTTATTAATCTTCATGCCTTGGTTTAGATTTTATTCATCCAACATCAATTATATAGGCATTACATAGGTAATGCAGTGTTTACTTGTCCTTACTTTAAACTCTTCAGACTAATAAAAATACTTGTTAAACAGAGAAATATAACTTTACCCCCTTTTGAATTTAACTTTCTCTCACTCACAGAAGACTGACAAGGCTTAATTGCCTCATCAATTTATTATAAGACACACTTTTGTCAAACTCAACAGAAACATAAGAAAACTCACCCAAACAATCTTTGCTGTTCTTGCTAGTAATCTAGTTATTAAGTCCACTGTTCCAACAATCACCAGCTCCAGTTTGGTCAAAATAAATCCTTACTTAATAAAAACACATCTACTGCTGCTGACTGCCAGCTCTTTACAGTTCCGTAACATATCCCTTCACCTATAGGTGTCGCAGTGTCTCTCAGGTCAGCTGCCTGTTTCACTGTTCCTAAATAGCTAAAGGTTAGTCACCACAGCCAGCCTACTTTGGGGCCTGAGGTCAGTGGGCAAATCACTGATTGCTTAAGAATTACAGGATTCTAAGACCGTCATATAGCTACAAGTGGTCCTGATTGGCTAGCTACATTTATGCAGATTTCAAAAAGGAAATGCATGCTTGTGATTGGAGGAGAGTATTACCTCTAGAGTCCTGCAGAGGGTGGAACCTGTAAGCGGCAAAACTGGGCAAAACAGGAGAGGGCCCCGATCCAACAAGGACCTTTCTGTTTGAGACTTTGCATCACTGGAGTCAACTGAATAAAGGACCCAAAGGCAGTTCCTGCATCATCTGGGGGTCCTTTCGTGTGGTTATAAAACAGATATTGTGTTTAAATGACCACTTTTGCTATGTTGAGAGATATGTATAGCATTTATAGTTGATGCTGCAACTCTGAATATTCTTGCCCCAAAAAATCTGTGTACAACACAAACTGAAAGGCTCTTTTTGTTAAGAAGAAGGTGGGAATTTCTGACTTTCTGAGGTCTGTGAAACGCAGCATTATACCTGCATGATTTGCGCAGCCGCAGGTATTACGGTTGAACCTTTGGTTTTAATGAGCATCACTGCACGTCACAGCGTTACCGGGGTGATCACATATCCAAATGGCCGGTGGTAAAAAGGGGGAAATCACTGATAGGACGAGGCACTGCCCAGCAGCTTAGGGGGCGACCATTAAGACGACAGAATAAATCAACTCTTTCTCTGTGGTTTTGTCCCTGCGCTTCGTCTCTCTCGTCTCCTGTTGTTGTTGTTGTTGTTATTATTGACCTTGAGTTTGATCTCAACACATCGTACTTGAATTACCTCGTTTTGTGACCTCATGTTGCTTGTGTATTTTAATTTTCCCTTTTGTTTTCATTTGTTGTTTGTGTGTTCATGAGTGTATGTCGGAAAGATGCATTGCACGACGTGATGAAGCAATGCGTACGCAGAAAAATTAAGTGCCACGGTGAAGAGATTTTTTTGTTGTTGTTTTTCTAATGTTGTGTATTTCTTTGTGCATTACTTGTTACCAAACTTGGTATTATTAACCCCGCTTGTTAAAGAGCCGGAAGGTTTGGTCATTTGTTATAAAAGCTACCTCTAAGTTGTTTTCATTTTTTGGCAAAAGCACATTTTTTTGTGTTTGTGTTTTGCATTATTTCATCATTGCTACTTCATCTCATGCTTTTTTTTTTTTTTCAAAAGTTGATTTATGATTGTCTGTTTTTAAGCAAAATGTATATAAAAGCGTAAGAGATAACAAAAGTAGAGGTCGATAGGATTTGGAAAGTCATTCAAATGGACGTTTATTCTTCTCTTATAGTCTCCCCCTGCACCTCCAACCACAGAAGAGCAGAGACAAAAAAAGCAATTTTGAAGCCTTAAGTGATGAGTAAGAGGGATGTGGCAGATAAGAGGAAGTACTATTGCTTTTTAAGAGGGTTTAAAAACAAGAATTAAAACTTGAAAATATGTGAATAGAAGTGTAGTTTTGTAATGTGAAAAAAAAGAAGGTTCATCAAAAAAAACGCTGAACCGCCCAGGACAGGTCATATTTGCAGTGATGCAGAGTGCGTTGGACAATTGGAACTGCAAGTGGTAATCAAAAAAAAAAAAAAAAAAAGACAAACCAGAGGGTTAAAAATAGAGATTCTCTCGGCTGACAAGCTCTCTTGAGAAATGAGCATATTCCTGAACAAGAGCCAACAGAGGCAATTTGATATATAAAAATTGTGATATTTTTGTATTCAGTGTCAGTCCTTTTTCCATTTGTGGAGGGTTACAGCAGGGCACAAATATTTGTATTTCTTTTTTTTTTTTTACCTGTTATTTTTCTCTCTCTGGGTGTGAATCATTTTTGCCTTGCTCCTCTTTGATATTGTTGGACAAAAAAACATGTGTGTGAACATATTGTAATAATAAGTGTTGCTTTCTGGATGTCAATTGCATTGTAGGTGAAGGACTAAATCTATCCGCCACAAATTTTACGAGTGTGTGTGTATGTGACAAAGTAAAAAAGAAAAAAAAAAAGAAAGAAAAAAAGATGATAAAATACGGGATGGCAGAAGGGCGCTGCCAGACCGACCAATTAGTACTTGTCATTCACAATTTTTCAATCAAACTTGACTGTCGACATGTCTTTTGTTTTTGTATTTGAAAAAAAAAGAAGAAGGGATGGCATGTCCCGTGGTGTCTTGCCATTTTATTCTCAAACACTGTGAGTTGAGGGGCTTTTTCACCCTCATATAATATCCACCCACTATAATATACCCAGTCACGGCTCAGTCTGAACCACCACAATGCAAGACCTGATCAGTCACATTATTCCTATCATCGTCCTCTGAATGTTTTCTACTTTTTCGTGTGGGTGAAAGAGTGCGTCAAAGAGTGTGTAACTATGTGTGTGCGTGTGTGTGTGTGTGTGTGTGTGAGTGTGTGTTTATTAGTGGAAAAATGCACTAATCAGATCAGATACAAAATAAAATGATACTCTATGCCACTTTTTTTCTCTATGTTGGAAAAAAATATATATATACATTGGCATCGATATAGTTCTTCCCTCAGTGTTCCTCCGATGTTTCTGTACTATCTTTGTGCCTAAAAATGGAATTTGTTCAACAAAAATATCCATCTATATCTGCTTAGTTTCCGTATTTTCAGAAGAAAATAAAAATGGTGTCTCCAGCACCCTAGGGATGTCATGACGCTCGAAATGACTTGATTTTTTAATTTTTTTTAAAAATCCTGAATAGAGCAGGGCTTCTTTTTCAAGGATTGCAATAAACCCTTAATGCTATTGAAATAGCGACTGGGATTCTGCATTCTTTTCTTTACTTTGTGATCGGCACCCAAAAGCATTTATTTAGCGACACAAAACAAAGCGTAGGCAAAATTTACTGGAATCCAGACAGGCAAGACTTGTAAAGACTGTCGGGACAAAATCTGCTCCGTGAAATTTGTTTTTCTGCAAGCGAATTAAGCCCAAGTCTGCTCAGATTGCCTGTTTTTTTTCCTCTCTTTTTTGTCAGCAACAGGTTTGCTGATGAGAAATTTATATTGCTCTTGAAAGAATAAAAAGAATAAAAACCTCCATTTGGGTAGGTTGGCACTAGGGTATTCCCCTTCTGCTTTGCTTCAGTTTTTTTTTAAGTACTTTTCCTTTTTACAAAATGCATTTAGAGGGGGATGTTAAAATTCATCAGAGGGGAATCATGGCATCCCTGGAGCTGGCACTCTGTGTTTTGGTGTGGTGTTTCTAGAACAAAGTAGCCATTTCATGCAGTGTTGCAATGCATGTGCCATCGAGGTCTAGACTAAAAACTGTTTTGAGTAACAAAGCACCAAGACATTGTATTTTTTTATATTAGCACTGAGGACCAATTGCCCTGTCGGACCAAGCATAACAAAGCTTTTTATGTAACAAAGCTTTTCTCTCTCTGTCTTTCCCTGGCTTGTCTGTGCTACTTCTCTCCTCCATTGTTGTGACAGCACAAGTGCCAGTCAAGTTGCTCTGTATTAAGAAAATAGTGTTTTTATTATGATTTGAATTGTTATAGTTTTTGTCTACCTCAGCACCTAATCTTAGCCTAATCTTAGAAGGTGCCCAATTATTATTTTTTATTTTCTTTATTTTGTTCTCTTATTGTTGTCAGTTGTATGATTTTTTGAAAATTTGCATTAGAGCTTTGCAAAGGTCCTTTGTCTTTTCCAGCGACAACGTGCTATTTTTTTTCCGTGGCAGTACGTTTCCTGTTGAGCTGTGCCACCAATCTATAGCCACCGTCTGTTGATATAGAGGTTGTTCTTTTTTTGTTTCTTTCCATGTAGAATCAGACACCTCTCTTTGTAACATTTCAGTGTTCTCTGATGGAGTGTGAAAAAAAAATAAAAAGGAAAAATAAAAGATTTAATGCTGCAGGTTCTCTTCTCCATGTTGTCACTAAAGTCAATGTTGTGCCTTTGATAGTGAAAATATTAAAAAAAAAAATCTTTTTTTTTACATCCTACTAACAGTAGATTGTTTTTTGTAGTGGAATTTTTTTGTATTTTTATTTATGAGTCTCATAATAAAAATCAAATGTTCAGTTGTATACTTTCAATCTGCGGTTAGAAAAAAATAATAAAAAAAATGGTCTTCATGTTGTCTGTCTTAGCCCTCTTTATGGCTCGCTATTTGTTTCCTGAATTCTTTAAAGAACAGAACTGTGATTGTAGGATCTAACACAAAATAATCACTTTGTAGCTCTGTGTGTTTTGTCTACTTTTTAATATTATATGGTTCTTTTGTTGCTACTTCAAAAATATTTTTTTTTATTGTGTAATAATGTGGTGAATTACAGCACCTTAAGGAGTGGGGGATCTTCCAATAGGTGCCATGTGTAGATGTGCTCACAAAACCTTTAAAACACTCAAATATGAGGGAAATGGTGGAGTTGAATGTGTGTGAAGAGCATTTGAGTGAGAGATAATGAAAAGTCAATAGCTGTTCAGGGAGCAGTGCAAAAAACACAAAGACACAATTTGAAATTTGCATTGCTGAATTCTCCACTGTTATTTCAACATGTTCTCATCCCAACTTGTTAAATATCACCGCTTTGTCAGTGGAGTTTCACGTCTAAAAATGACCTCCTAGTCACCCCTCTGTGTCTGTTGTTGACACTCCTGGATGGCGTATCAATTAACACTTCCTAAATGCATTTTGTCATTTCAAAAAGCACTTGTTTTCGGAGGGAATGTGCAGTTTCTGCTTGTAACTTGTAATAACTTCAAAATACACCTACAACATAGGCAAAACACCTTGTTTCACATTTATTTCCTTGTGCAGCAAAAGCACATGGTTAGGTTTAGAAGAAAAAATCATGGTTTGGCTTAACATTTACATGGGAAGCAATTTGCAGGCTCTTGGGTCAAAGTCCTGAGTTTGTTGGATCCCCACGCTCCCACACCGACAGACTTCCCAGGTCCTTATATTGCAGAGTGTCCGGCAGCGTTACGAGCTGACTCCACTGCTGCGAAATGTGCTTTTTGCATCTGTGTCTGTTGCTGCCATCAGTGACAAAGTGTGGTATTTGGCAGTATTTAATAGGCTGGGTATTTATGATACAAATTAAAAGTTGTTTATTTGTGTTGATTTCTCATGACCACTTGCCTTTGTTACAAATAAAATATACATAAAAATTAAAATATTACTAATAATGATAATAATAATATTCAGTCAGGTGAAACTAAAGTAGACCAAAAGCTTCAGTAGTATCACATATATTCCTATAGTTTTTACTATAGTTTATAGTACTATAGTTATTACATTGCTGTTATGTAATCCCTTCAAAAATGCGAAATACATCCCTGTTTTTAATGCATTTTTTTAACTTCCTAAATGTCGACTTTTCTCTGCTCAGCAGAAGTTTACTGAGCACATTCACACTCCGAGAGCAAGATTTCTTTTTATTGTAATGACTCCATAATGTTCCTTTCAGCACCATTCAGGGCAAACTTTAACATTTTTTTTTCCGTTTTTGAGCTTGAAGGTTTTTAGTAGGTATTTACCTCTTTAGCTTCTCTGCCAGTAAGGTTGCAAGCAAAGCTAAATCTGTGTATTTTCTGCTGGTTTTACAGTGGTGCCAGTCTGTGCTTAACAAGCATGGTTTGCACAATGACTACATATGGCAGACTAATAGTAACTTCAAGGATGTTTTAACGAGCATGTGTACCACAAGTCTTGAATCAAACTGAGAAGTTACTGTGTCGCTATTTTTAGTGCTTACAGATCGCCCAAAGATTAATTCAGTGTACAGTGTGCACTGAATCAGGGCTGCGTTCAGCTGAACACACAGTGATTTGACATATTTAATATGTTGACATCCCTTATCTGATGTTTTTTAGATCACGCTCAACAAGGATCGTTCAAGCTTCTACCCCTCTGATAGAAATTCAACACAACACCTGCAGGCTGTTTACTGTAACCTCGTCAGCCCCTGCTGCTGTACAACATGTCAGCCAGGACAAATGGAGCACGCTCTTTGTTGACAGGTGAGGTCCAGGGAGTGAAATGCAAAAACACCTAAGTTAGCTCCAAAGATAAGACAACATGAACAACAACACTGATTTAAAAGGTCCTATGCGTTGGATTTATGCTGCGTTCATGTGATGTCGGAGGGTCGTAGTTTTCCAGTGGGGAAGTCGTTCTTACACCTTAGTTGTATTTATATGCTTTGAGGTTGTAAATTGGGAACAACATGCAGTCTATGGGTTGCATTTTAATGCTAAGAGCATTTAAACAAGAGGTTGATAGCTGTTTCCAGTTTATTTATAATTTTATTTTTTTATATATATATTACATATTATATATATTTTTATATTTAATTTAGGACCAGTCTACATGGACAGCAGTTAACATTAATACCATACGTCACTTTACATGTGATCAAAATTTGATATTTAATACACAATCTAATAAATAAGTTTCTTACTATTGACATTAACATAAACATTGACTTTTGCCCACCATGTTTATGCATTTATGACATCAAGTCGGCAATTCGTGTTATAAAATAATATTGTTATCAATTTTAGTAAACTCACCTGGCATGCTTTATAGTTAAACATTTGTTTGCTCAGTACAGCTAATAGAAACATATACTAAAATGTGTGACTACTTAAAGTAAATGATAACTACTAGGAAACAAATGACAAAATATATAATTTTTTACTGTCAGTTGTTGACACTGTTTCCATGCTTTCTGCCATTTTTGCTGCCCTGAAAGGTCACGCAAACGTCACAACTCGGCAACTCAGGTATCATCAAAATTACCTGATATCTCGCTCGCAATCACAATTTTGGAGGACTATTTATGTGCTCGTAACTCATAAATAAGGTAAACACATTATTTCAGAGGAGTACATGAAGGCAGCATTAGACATGGATGTATAAAGAGAACTGGATACAGCGTTGAAGGCAGGAGCCTGTTCATTTCTAAGAAAGATGCTCAGTGCATAAAGCCAAATACATTCAACTGCAGTGCGCACGAGAGACTTCTGCCGGCCAGCTACTTCTGGTTTAGCGCTCCACAAACTTACATGGAGATAAAATTATTCAATTATGCAGCTTTTCTAGACCTTGCAGATGTTATTGGACATAATGGATCAGACAGAATCAGACTTTTTCCCATTGACTTACATGGCAAAAAAGACATCTTTAAATCAGATATCAGCATTTTTTTTTAGCGTCACAACCCCCGTGAAATTCCTGTTTTCACTAAGGATCGGATGATGCAGAAGCAGTGCCGATTATATGGGGAATTTCATACCATGGAAATAGAGCTTTTATCGTGCGGTACGAAACAATCGTGCCTAATGTGAAAACAATCATACATTAATGGAGAGGACCCAATCTGTCTGTGAATTCAATCTGTAAATGGCTCATTGCAGGGGATTATAAACTAAGAAAAAACACAGTTGTGAAGATTTCTATTTGTGCCAATAGATGCCCCTTAATCCTACACAATGGACCTTTAGCATTTTTCTTGTTCCAATGACAAACTGTCGACAGTGAAGTGTATGTATTATCAGAGACAGTGTTGAATTCATCTTTTTTTTTAACCCTGTGAGCACTTCCATTCAAATCTATTAGTAGGGTTGAGGCAGAAATTTCTGATACAGAAAGCTCAATCTGGACAACTTAAACTAAAGCTATTTACATATATAAAACCTAGAGGGAGGTGAGGCTTTTTTATTGAATAGAGTGTCAATCACACTACTGACTGGCTGTTTTCAATGAAACGCGTCAGTATTCACAATATGTGTCCAAGTATTTTGCTTTTCAGAATGACACAATGAAAAATTATATAAAGATAATTATAGCGTGCATGCAATACCTCCATGGAGTGACAGCCAGCTGATCGGCTCAATAGCCTATAAATCCATCAGTCTTCCCAATGTTAAACTCAGGTAGAAAGGCTTCTTAAGTGTACTGAGTTTAGTTCTGCTTCGTGCACATTGTGGCTGTTATAAAGCATAAACTGATGCAAGAAAGCAAAAAAGTTACATTTGAATTAACCTTTCGTAACCATTTCAAACCACAGCACCTGACTAAATGCCACCACTTAACCATCAGCAGCCTGCTGCATGTTTCCACAAATGTTCACAGTGGAAGCGCATTCAGCTGTCTGGCTCCGCGCTCACCACCTGGCTGTGATGTGCTAATGGTGACTACTGCAGCACTTCAAGCCTGACTGCTTTTTGTCTGTTCTGCCTCTTGTGCCATAGAGGTCACAAATGCTATCATTAGATATGCAGGGCGTGTGTATGTGTGCACCTCTATTGTCACACACGCATGATAGTCATTATAGAGGAAGCCAGCCGAGACGCAAAATGTTCAGCTCGTGCGTGGTGATAGAATGACCTGAAAAGGGTTTACATGAGTCTTTTTGTGGCAGGCTGTTGCTCATGTTTGCCTCAATTGTTGTGTTTTTATTGCTTTAACAGTTGATTAAACATATCATTTTGTATCTTTATGTTATATGACATTAAACCAGCTAACATGTTGACTTCCAGTAGGCACTTATTCCAGTTTGTAGGTAAATATTGCACAAAAAGCAAAGTTAAAGCAGACTGCCATTACTGTTGCGTTTAGCTTACTTTGCCTCCATTTATTTTTATCATATGTCTCTGTCTTACTTTATATAATTCCTTTTGGCTGTTTATATGTCCAGGGCTGTAGGGTTCATTTCCATGTTGGGAGGGACACTAAAAGACAGGGAGTTTGAGGGTCCTACACCAGAAAATTTTGATTGTCAAACACAGATTTTTATTTTTTTATTTTATCAAAACATAAGTCCACTCCTATTTTCACATTTTTGTTGAGTGCAAAAAATGCTGTCTAAATTTTGATTCAGACATGTCGTCTGCCCTGTACTTGTTGTCACTTCTTCTCTTGTTCTTACTTTATTACACAATTGTTTAAAAAAAACAAACAAAAAAAGCAAAGATTAAATTACAGTTTGATATTATTTATCACGAAGCCAATATGTGTGTCTGTGGTAAATTCAGACCCGGTGTCACCTGGCCTTTCCTCTGGTGCCACCATCAGGCCAAAATTTGCACTTGCTCCCCAGAGGATGAACCATTTCCAAATACAAAGGCATATTTTAATAGGCTGATTGTAGGGCTGACAAAATGACTGATTTAGCTGTCTGCTTTGTAGCACGAACTATAGGGCAAGCATGAAAATTTTGATGAAAATAAAATTCATCGTAACCATCCTATTATTGCCACAAGCAGCAATTAAATGCACTGAAAAGAAGGTGTCCTGACACTGTTTATAAAACTTCCTGCTGGAGTCATGAGACACATGACACATAATACTGTGAAGTAATGTGATTTGTTGCTGATGTGCTAAAACATGCACATGTAGGCATTAAGCTCTTCTAATGTGTTGCAGCTTAAAGTGATACACTTTCATTGTCATCTGGCTGCTGTGATTTCATCCCCAATAAAGCTCAAAGAGGCGAGCCCGTCTTTGTGTCCAACAAATAAACATCACATCAAAAGTGTCTCCAGTGCGTCCCAATAATGCCACTATGTTTGCTCATTTCCTCTCGCTGGCACACAGGATCAGATCTTGACTTCAGTGTATTGGAAACTAATGAGGCAGCTTTCCACTTTCCCTCTCCACTTATGTACTCACTCCAAAAGAATTACACCCCAAACACATGGCGGCTCTGTGGTTATTTTTTCTGACTTTTTTTAGATTTTGGCAGAAAAGAAAAACAGGAAATGAGAGGGAAAAAGCTCTCATTGTGAGTGGTTTTGTTGGACTTGTTGCTTTAGTGTGTTTGATCTTATTTTGGGGTGTTAGGAAGGAAGGGGCAGGGGTTGGTGAATGGTTTGTCAGGATGGTAATATGAACAGTGAAGGGCCTTTGTGCCGCAGCAGGAGGTTTCAGCTCTTAACTTTGACCCACTAAGGGCTGGATGATTTAGGCTGCTAGCCTTCAGTACTGAACTGACGATCCTGTAGTTTTCATGTTTTTAAGAGTTTTAAATGAAGGTTTGAACTAAAATCTGATAATCTTAGCTTATCTTTACCTTTCACAAGTATTTAAAACGCTAAACCTTGGTGTGAGAAAATTATGAAAAAGAAAAAAGCTGGGAAAACTATATTTACTGCTAAGTACCATAATTAGATATCTAAAATTACATTACAGAATAATTACAATTTTCAAGTACTTTTTCTAGGTCATTTCTGTTGTAACTTTTTACCGTTACATACCAGAGGGAAATATTGTACTTTTTCTGAAGGTCTTGGTTACCAGTTACTTTACAAATTAAGGTTCTTGCATAAAGTGCATCAAAAGTTTTTAAAATATAACATTTTGTTATAATTATTTTTTTTTTATAAATGGTACAATTGTTTTCTTATTTATTTGAATACTTTTGAGTTGATATATATATTATTATGATTATTATTATTTGGGGGGATTGGATGATTTTAATGTAATACCTTAAGTGTACTGTTACTTTCACTAGTAGTGTTTTCAGTGTTTGTTTGTTTTGTTTTTTTAGTAATATTACTTAAGTAAAATATGGCAATCAAATCTGAGGTCTGGTCAGGGTGATAGCTGCACATAAAAATGTGTTTGTCCTTAACATCAGAGGCGCATCCTGCGTCATACTATGCAAATCTTTACAGGTTCATATGCAGAGAACAATGCATCAGTTGTTTCTCAGTTTAACAATTTATGTAGCGAAGGGCTGTGTTATACAGTTGACATTCAATTGAGTATTATTAATTCAAGAAACTGTGCAGTAAAATACCCTGTATATCTTCATTCACATTTTTTCACACGTATATGACATTGTGAAATGCCATATTGCAAAGGTGTAAAATGTAGATTCTAATTTTAAGCTGCAAGGTATTTAATGATGCAAGTATGAGGGGCTACCGCATCGTCTCTAACACTATCGTGGAGTTCTTCCCAGTAGCGGACAATGTGGACGAAGAATTTGGTCACTATTATATAGATAAAATCCACTGCACGAGGCAAAAATTAGATTTAAAAATTCCCAGCTTTTTACAGTATATTATATTGGCCAACATTACCTTGACATTTAAGGAGTAGCATATTTTAGATGGGGAATATTTTCTAGAACTGATCAATATAACATTCTGTGCAATAATAAGTTATATAAATAAATAATCCAGGCAGCATGTTGTTGATGTGAAATACTTGTATATCAGCATTAGTAGCAGCTGAAGTTGGATTTAATTTGCACAAACTGATGATATGTTGAATTCAGAAGAAGCAACGTTAGGTTTTGGTATAAATTTAAAAATAATAAAACAAAAAAAAAAAAATATATATATATATATATATATATGTGGTAACTTTAACTGCCCCAAAAGTCTGGTATGTATTTTTAAGTATTTTCATTTGACCTGCACATCTATCTGTTTTATTTTCCATCTGTTCCTATTATTGTGAAATTATATATGTGTGTGTGTGTGTGTGTGTGTGTGTGTGTGTGTGTGTGTGTGTGTGTGTGTGTGTGTGTGTGTGTGTGTGTGTGTATTCTCGTAAGTTGAGTCAGTCACAACACAGAGCATGACTGGGCTCTTCATTGGGAAAGTAGAAATATAAACCAGATTTAAGAGTCTGAAAGATCTCTTTGGTAACATGACAGATCCAGGTTAACCTAAAAATGTCTCTATTAAGTCGTTTGTGTTTCATTAATGTATTGAATCCCTTAGCATGCACTAAAATTCAGTGCAAATATTTTTGCAAACAAGGGACTTAATATTCAGCGACTCCATCCTACTGGAAGTATTACCGAACCTGTAGCTCCTGGCTGCAGTTGAGGGACACTAATGCTGTTGTGCATGGTGCCATCCTCTGGCTGCTGTGATGAACTGCAGGAGTTAACTGATGATGAATGAGCAATGTGGTATTTATACTGCTATTAGAAGGTTTGCAGCAAATTATGAGCAATGCAAAATAATTACCTAATTGGAAATAAATAAATAATTACTAAAAAAAATATATGCTACTACATTAATACTGATAATTAATTTAGTGTGTTAAAGTTTTATTGGAGCTATTTTTTTAATTTCATTGTTGCAATTTTGATTTCTAAATCTGTTTCCGTTTCAGACGTTTCAGCACTGAAAAAGAAAAAGTCACTATAGGGTTAAGTCCAAATTAGTGGGTAGTCATTCTAAGACTGACATGATTATAATAATTAGAAATAATGACGTGAGTTTCACATAAACATTCACAATATTTTACACCGTTTGCTTCGAATAATTTATTTACTTTTTAATGTCTATAATTATGGCCCACATGGGCTTCCATAAAAGTAAGGTGAAGATGGTAAATGTTTTATTTAGTCACTAAACACTTTCAACTTACTTTGGCTGCAAAGAAACTTTGCTTTACAAAAATTCAATAGTTTTGAGACAAATTTAATAACATGAGGTGATACATAAATGTTAAACATTTTATTGATATGTATATAAAGCAGTACAAGTTTCCACAATTTTGCTTACAGACTTAGTATTTACCATAATGTGAAAATAAACTTATAATATGCATCATATTTATGTGTCTATATGTAAGAAATTCCAAATTCAGGGAAAGGGGTCATGCAGTCAAATGTTTTCCATAGTATACATGTAGTGCAAACAGGTCACCATATGCAATTATCACCTTATATAAATTCCTTACTTACTGATCCATTTAAATGCATTTTTATATGTTTTTATCAATTTTACACTTCAATAACAGAATTTACAAATACCCTACTGTTCACTAACTTGTCCCTAAATCCAAATTTTATTCTTAATCTGTATATTCATTATTGGATTTTCCACAGTTTGCCTTTATTGTAACATACTGTCGAGCTTTGTCTTAGGTTTTACCAATTTATATCCCTTTAAAGGTATTAATTATTGTGGCCATATTCAATATATGTTTTAATTGATATTAAAACATGTATCGACTTTTATTCTTCTAAACCCCAAAAGACAAACATAAACAAACTCTTTTAATTGTTTTTAGAGCTCCTTAGCCACCCAAAGGCCCTGAAACTAGTAAATGGTACTTGTGTGGCTTCTGTCAAGTTGCTCATTGCCTTTTCCCCCATAGTTTTGAGAGAAATCGCACCAATTTGCTCAAGGTTTAAAGGTTAAAATACTTGCGAAAGGTGTGTGAAAGCAGCAAAGGAAAATAAATGGTGGTGCAGGTTTCAAAAGGTTAATCGTTGATGGTTGATAAGACATCAATATGAAAGTGGTACCCTTAGCTAATATATATCTTTTTTGTCATGCTACCATTATTGTCATCCTTTTTAATCCCTCATAATGGTGAATTATAGTTGCATTTACAAGTGTGTTAGTGCATTTCTGCTTGGGCATTTCAAAAAGCCTTGACCCGACCCTGAAAACATCTCAGATTGCGCTCACATCATGGAGAACTCTCCGATCAAACCTAAATTGATGATAATAATATTTGTAGGGATATAGTGGCAAACCTAGTTGTACAAAGGCTCCAACAACAGGAAGCCTTTCCCTGTTCCATCCCTCTGTGAGTGCCTCCCTGTATCCACTGAGCTACACAGGGCACAGAGCCAATAACTCTGGCCTTTTGAATTTAACGCTCAACCCTCGGAGCTTGTGTCCACAGCTGTGCAGAAGCGAGACTCAGGCGACCTGCCACACTGACCACAGCGTGCCCAGAGTGATGCTGTACGCCACCACGGCCACTAAGTAAACTCTGAAGAGCAGCACGTCCAACACGTAGCCCACCTGCAGCCACTCTTTAGCAACTTCCCGGCACCTGTCCCTCTTCTCCAGGAAGTGACGTATTGCTGTCACTTCCTGCAGGATGTTGTCCATGACTGGCGGGGTTGGGTCTCTGGAGGGGGGCAAGCCCAATCCGAGGAGTCCACTCTCTCTATCGCGGTGGCTCAGCCTTTGGCCTATGTCACAGGTGTGGTGGAGTGTGCACTGAGCTGCAAGATGAGACAAGGATAGGCTTCATTTTACTTTGAAATCTGAATTTTTAATGAAACAGGTGTGAAGGTTAACCATTTGAAACCTGGATAAATGGCACTTTTCTTGTGCTGCATTCAGATGCCTTTCACAGTTGTTCATTACTGTGCACGCTTTCACCTGTACCTTACCGGTCCCATAGTTGCTGTCCTTGTAGTGCTCCAGGTCAGCGCCCTGGGAGGACAGTGCAGAGCAGAGGCGATGCTTCTTGTGGATGCAGAAGAGGACCGGCGCTCTTTCCAGCACCAAATACTTCACCCAGTGGGGCACAGGGGGCTGCAGGTCCTGCTTGTGGACCAGACGTACAATCAGCACAGTTTCTGTCAGGCTGATCACCAGAGCGCCATGCAAACCACGAAGTACACACCTGCAGGACAGGTAAGATGAGACAAGCTGTTGATGTGATGATTCTCTTGCAGATATTCTTTAAAAGCAGATAGAAGTTAGACAATACAACATACTTTTTTACTCCTCTAAATTACATGGTTTGCATTGTGACTCATACAGACAGCAGACTGCAAGTTGAAGTCCAGGGGCCGGTTTCACAGGTGGATGTTAGGAGAAACCTTAAAGAGAAGACTTAAGGGTGTTTTGTGCAACTGATTTTATTTTAAGGAAACTGTAACTTGGACTTTAAGATAATCTTAATTTAAGGATTTTGTGCACCAGGCCCCTTGGAGTTTTGCATGTGCCTCGATTTGGGCCTCCTCTAACAATCAGGTGGATTGAGCATGAATGGAAGTATTTTACTGCTATAGACCCGTGATGTTGTGGTTATGTGTTGAGGATGTTTCTGTGCCTTCCACATGCTGGGATAGTCTCTCAAAAAAATCCTGAAATTAGTGCTTGAATTTAGTCTGAGTGTGCTCTCAGAGCTTGTTTTGCCCTCACCAATCTGTCGCTGCATGTTTGACTTGCAGATTAACTGCTGCTCAATTTTGTTTTGTGCTCTCCTGACATAAGAGTTTACCAACCTTTCTTAATGTTTTTTTTCAATTCTGCATGAATTTAGAGGTAAAGTTAGGGTAAATATTTTAAAATCATGAGCTGACACTCCTTGCTGAAATTCTCCTCTGAGTGCAAACTGCTGTATTGGATCACAGTCACCTATCAGTGGGGTTCCTATGGCGGTGGCAGGCAGAGTGTCAGATACAATGATGAGGAAGACTGAGTAGCCCAGCAGCAAAGTGATCTTGAAGGAAACCCTCTCTCCACTGTCTGGTGGCAGATAGAAACCCACAATGTCCCATCACCATCAAGAAGATACTGGGCAGAAGCAGGTTCACGGTGTAGAACAACGGCCGCCGCCGGATCACCACCTGGGAAATGAAGGTTTTAAGTCAAAACATGCTGGGAAAAAAGGCAGGATGTGGTTTATCTTAAAGACTGGAAACAGGGGGAAGCATGGCTCTGTCCTTAAACTGTCAATAATGATTACATTGTATCTCGTTAGTTAAATCTGTACATACACAGAATTGTAAAATTACCAGTGTATCGATCTTCCCAATAGTATTGAGGAGTATTTCTGGCTATACTGTGAGCGATCCAGTTTTTATGTCAAAGGCTAAACACACTAACTCCACCTCTGTACTTAACACTCAAACATGAGACCATGAAAAAGCCAATAAGCATATGTCCCAAAAATACACAACTATTTGGGCCCATGCGTTCTTTTTAGGTAGTATTAGGTTATGGGGGTATTTTTTTGTTGAGAGACAGTAGTAGCCTAATTTGATCCAGAGGGCCTTGTGGTTCATGGTCAGCGATTTACGCCCCACAGCCTGCAGGTGCTCCACAAATATTTAAGTTTTCGTAAAATATTCAGAAAAAAATTCAAACAAAAGATTTTTAGACCTAATGTCAAAACTGGATATTAAAACAATACAATGTTCCTCCTCCGGTCTGTACGATTCAGTTTTAATAATAATAATAATAATAAAAGCAAAAAGATGCATTAAAAACTGAAAATATTGTAGTTTTCTAACAAGTGAGATGTTAACAGTTGAACAGGAGCTGCTCAAAAGTGAGAATTAGAACAATAGAATTAAAAATGTTATTGTGTAATTGAATGTCATTATGTAATAATGATAAGAATTATTAAATTTTTAAAAAACTGCATTCAAAACTGAAAATATTTTAGTTTTCAAAAAAGTGAGATGTAAACAGTTTAATAAAGGGCTCATAAAGTGAATAATTCAGTTCGAAAGAGTCTCAGTTAAAATACACTGGATACACCTTTGGTTTGGGTTTGGGCTCTTTTGGTTGTTATTGGTTATTGTCAGTCATCAGTCAGTGACACCTGTTGTGATTGGCAGAAGGTGACGGGGGAAACAAAGGGGGCGGGCTGACACACAGAGCGCAAATACACGGAAATAACGAGTAAGACACCAACACGCACATTTCTCTCCTGAATTTCAGATTTAGCTTGGACATTGTTGCTAGGCCGGGCGAGGTGTGTGAGTGATGAAGACACCTGTTGGACTGTTAAGATGCGCTCTGAGTGACCGGAAACACCTTTGAAGGCCTGAAGACTTGAGACTCAGCTCCCTGAGACACGAGCCTTCTCTGCAGGACTGACACAGAACTGTAAGTTAAATTTTATTTGCTCTCAGTCTGTTTTAGTTAAGACTTTTTCTACTGTTTGCTGCATGTCACCCGAGCCAGGCCTGTAAGATTTAACTTTATTTATTCTGTGTGTGAGGAGAGTAATTACTGCCAGATCTGTGGTGTAACTTTATTTTAAATAGTGTGCAATTCTTGCTTTAGAAATTAAAGAAATTGTCCCATGGAGGGGACTTATTAAAAAGTGGTCCCTTGTAATCATCACTTATGACCTGCTGTGGTGATGTTTATGTCTGGAGACTTTGACCTCTGCCTGTATTTTCTTATTTTCTTCCTACGTTGATCTGAATTGATATCAGCATTTTTTTAAAATTTTTTTTACCTTTGTTGGACTACAGTGATCTGCTCTTTATGAGCACACCTGACTACTGCCTAAAGAGGCTGGATACTGTTTACCATTGTGCTTTACGTTTTATTACTGCCTGTTGAAACCGCGTACTCTGTCCTTCCACAGATTTTCGTGTTGATTGGTTTTCATAAATTTCTGCTTCTGGCTTGCACTCTCACAATACTTTCTTGATGTTGGATTGGATTTGCATAGAACTTGCAGAAAAGCTTTTAAATACACCGCTTCCTCTTGTTGAAATAATTTATGGAGTTACCTAAATTGTCTGAGCTGACGGGGGATTTTAAGTCCATTTTAAGAGATGGTGAAAATGGCATTCTTAGTCAGTGTGATTACTCCTCAAATTAACGTTGAAATAGTTTTCAGAAAATTGTACTTGTGTGTTCATTTAACATTTTTTAGTGTGTTGCATTTTCACTGGATGTTGTGCTTGCTCGTTATATATGTATATATATATATATATGTTTGGATGTATCTCTGCACAGTGCAAATTTGAGGTTGGAACTTTATAAAAAGGTAGCAGCAGGTGCCAGACTTTAGGCAGCAGGCATCCGAAAGGACGCTGCATTAATTGCACACAGTGCAGCAGGAAAGGCGCAAATGTAACAATACAAGACTAAATCAGGGATTTATTTTCACTATAGCTGTTGGCACTGTTTACAAATAGTAAACAACAAATCCTGTATACCTTTTAGGTAATCATTTTTTGCAGCAGGTTGCAATAGTACATTTAAGTGCATTAGGAATATTTTTAAGGTCATTATTTATAGGAAAATCTTGCAGGTCTTGAGGTCAGTTCATGAAAAGAGAAAATCTTTGATTCAAGATGCAGCTCCTGTATTTATACTACACATATAACTTAAAATCTTTAAATACTTACATGAAACTTCATCTCAGCGTAGTAGTCATCATTGTCCACACTGAAGATTTTGTAGTTGGACAGTATGTGGAGCAGCTCCCACTCTCCTTGGTTCATGAAGACACTCTTGTCCTCCCTGAGCTCCTCGGGGCTTCTCATCAGGGTGATGTTGATGTCATCAACTACAGATCGAACACAATGTTGAGAGCAGCATGAAACGGCCATGGCAACAAGCTACCTTTCACCCTCCGCTCTGCTCTTTAAGCACACATCACAGCAGGGGAGAGTTCACGGATGCACAGAACAGAGCGGTTGTTCCACTCAAGTCTTAATGAGAAGAGTGGAGGAGAGAGCTGAATGTTGTTTTCTGATGCCGGTGAATATTTCTCACCATTTTGCCAGAATTAGCAGCACGTAATATCAGATTATTTGCATCATATAAGGAGCTGCAGATGTTGGTCATGTTAGGTGCCTGTAAATAGATGTAACTAGTTATGAGCTCTAGAATGTAAAATGCACTGAGAAATGATAGTGTTAGAGTGTTATTGTTAAAAATGATGGGCAGAGTGGTGAAAATAGGACCAAAGTTGAAATAAACTGTGGTTATCTTTTAGGTTAAACTCTTTAATGTGTGTATGTTTCTAAAGAAAGTGGGCTGCGTTCTACCTTCATTTTAGAGTTAAAACAAAGTTTACACTACCTTACCTAATTCAGCTAAATTTTATGGAAGTGTCAGAAAAGTACGTTGGGATCATTTTTATAGAGTTGGACGCCTTATTATCAGAAATTTTAACCTGCTAAGAAAACTTAACACATTCTTGAGAAAAAAATACAATTTTCTTTGTGGATTTGTCATATTGGAAAATTAGTTTAGATAACTGAAATCAATGACATCAGACACTCAAATGCAGATCCGGATGGTATTTTTTGCTCTTTAAAACACATTAATGCTAAGGGAAAATTCTTGAAAGCTTGTGTAGGTGATGTTTTAAACCAAAGGCAAGTTAAATCACATTGTAATGAAGCAAGTGAAGAAGGCCTTACTGGTATGTAGCCAGCTCTGGAACGTGAGGCTGCATTTCTGCACATCAAATGGGAAGTTGTAGATGTTGAGAGTGCAGGCTGTTACCACCTGGATGGGCTTGTAGTTGCGCACCAGTCCGTCATGTGTCACATAGACGTAAGGTATGTCGGGAGACTTCCCAACATCTACACTGCAGATCAGAGGCAAAAATGTCATGTTTAGAAGCAAAGACAGACTGGAGCCAGCTCTGGTAGAGCAATAAAAGTAACAGAAATAGTAGTAAAAAACAGCAACAGTTCTTACAACTCATTGATGAGGATGTCAGGCACCCACACATTCGCAGTAGGTATTGAAACTTGTTTGACTTCATCAAAGTCTTCAGGGTTCCACACCAGAAATTCATCCGTCCACGACTAAAATATTGAAGAACAGAAGAAGCCAGCTGAGCGTATAGTATAATAAATAGATTGGCTGGTACTTTTGTGTAAATACATACAGCATGAGTGTCTTAGTAACAGAAATGTAATGTTATTGGTATATTGTAAAGACATAGAATAAAATAGTTTTAAGGGGTATGATAAAATAGAACTAGAAGGACACTTTTCTCGCAGATTGCTTAAAAATTACAACAACATAAGAACAGCAACAGTAGAGTAACAAATGTAAAGTATATATGGAGTACAATTAAGTGTCTCATAGAATATCAGTAAAAGGAAAACAAAGTTAGTAAAATAATTAGACTAAAAAAATCACAAACTGTCAAAGTATTGAATGCATATTTTGCTATTATAGTCCTTACTAATTGGTTTAATGGGAGATATTGTAGTAATGCAGTAAATCAAAGTAGCTGTATTGCAGATGTGGTATTGATAGAGCACTATTATGATTTTTGTGCTTGTCTTACCTGTCTGTACCACACATATGTTGTCAAAACCTGGTTCTTCTCATCCTGTATTGGAATACAAAAAGACATCAGGGTGTTTAGAAAAAAATATTTTATATTCAGTCATTTTCAGTCATTCATTTTAATATCAGTTTATATACATATTTATATATATTGGAAAACATTCAAATTCAACAAGTAACTGTGTTTATTGAGTTATTTTTTTAAATAGAGCATCAGTTGAAGCTTCAAAAATCTGTTCACACATATTATCTCGTTTAATCAAACCTATCAGCGCTGGTAAGTTGTAGAAGAGGGAGCTACTGGTCCACCCTGAGCACATTTAATCAAAAATCTTCTGTGTAGTTGAGACAAGAAGAGTCGCATAAATGCCAAATCCTATTTGAAGTCAACTGAAAATGTACATTTCAGATATGTATGTATGGAGCCATTTCTTTGTGAGCATAAACATTTATTTGTTGATAAGACATTTCATTGATAAAATATGAAATATGCCCTTATATCAGCTGGATTAGCAATCTGGCAACTGCCCCAGACCATTGCAAGGCCCCTGAAATCTTAAAGATCTTACTATTAAATATAAACTGACACTAAGACCCTAAAGCAATAAAGTTGGTTGCTTTAAGTTTTAATCTTGAGGCCCAGTCTTGAAGAGTCTTGGTTTGTTATGATGCATATTTTTAAGTAAATGTGGGAATCAAATTAACACGTGCGGGCATGTGAGGACAGTCTGGCAGTCTGGCAGCTAAATATTTGCTTCAGGGTTCGTTTGAGGTTAATCCATGCGTTCTGCTGTATTACTATAAGTGTTACATATCAAATATAACCCTGTAAAGCCTTAATTAAGTTTGCAGATGTTTGTATGTGTAATTGCAGATAATCATCCAGATTGCATGTGGCTTATGAAACAATAATTAAAGGAGTCATGACACACACACAGTAAAGTCGGTAAATAACAGAGCAGGGCAGGTTAGTGTGACGTTCTGGAGTTGTGGACTTGTTTGTTTGTAACTCACCACATTGAGGATGGAGTAAACCATGAGGTCTATGGCCACTATAGTAGACGTCCTCCAGTCCTTCACTGGTCTCACTCCCTTCTTGTACCCGGCGCTCAAGAACTCAGAGAGCCGCACTAATGTGGCGTTGGCAAATCTTCCTGTGCTGCTGCCCAGTTTCTTCACTGAAAATGTTTAAGATAATTATCTTTTTATGTGCCATTACATTATTGAGTCAAACATACAGTGTTTGTCTCATTTATTGTCAACAGGAGAGGTATACTATATATATATATTAATTTATCAGTAGGCCTACATGCAAGTTTTCTATATATTATCTTCATTGGAATAAAACGCTTGTTTTGTTTTATTAAGATCCGGTAATTCAAAATACTTTCTAAGTAGAGGTTTAAGCACTTGCAAGTAAAACTTTTTGCATATGAAATTGGCAATAAAACAAAAAACCCTAATAAATGTCTAACAAATTCTATTCAAGTCAAAACAAAGTGAAAGGCATCAAACTAAGCGTTAAATAAGATAATTAATTTATTTTTATTTTTATTTTTATTTTTATTTTTATTTTTATTTTTATTTTTATTTTTATTTTATTTTTATTTTTATTTTTATTTAGTCACAGTTCCTAGCTGTTTTAAGCAGTGCCACTTTTGTAAATGGTATGTGCTACAATATATTTAATTAAATTTTGAAATTTTCATGCAATGAAATGTAATGTCTTTCACCTCACTGTCTTTAAAACAAGGTTACTCTTAACCTAATTTTACATAGTTTTATGTAATATCAGTTTTAATTCATTTAAATAACATGTTTTCAAATTTCATATATATTTTATTATTTTTGTTCTATTTTATACAAATGCCCTCATAAATGACAGTCTAGAAATCCAACAAAACCAAGACAAATCAGAAAGACATCTACATTTTGAAGCAGTATTCTGTATTTTAAGAGCAACAGTGTCTGTAATTCCAAATTGCTTGGTAACCATTGTCAAATAATTCACCATTTTGACCAAATAACAGTAATTGTAAAATAAAATAAATTTAAAAATATATCACAATCAAATAAATAAAAAAAAAGAAAAGAAAAACACATTGTGTATTATTATGCATTTTATCACTGCTTTATAATTAAACTTCTTTGTATAATTGCTGTTACCACAAATGCTTTTTATTAGATTATTTTAAAAGTGCTTAATTCTGATCACTTTTTCACACTATTTTATTAACTGTAAGTTATTCTGAAAAATAGCACTTTCATAGCACCTTAGTTGTGATATTATATTTTTTCATTTAATAAGTTGATGATTTTCTCAAATTAACTAAAATGATTCAATCTTATAAACCACAAATCAAAAGATTTTGCCTGAGTTGTGAATAAAACTTCAGCATTTATGTCTCATATTGCAGTCAGTCTCTGTTGATGTGTTAAACACACCAAATGATTTCAATTATCAGCTTTTCTCACACTTTTTCTCTTGAATTAAATGGGCCAAAGACTTGAATAATAGACTATAATCGAGTGTTAATCAGAAGCCGCTGTACCTGTACAGGCTCTTGATGCTCCTTGAATAAGAAGGAAGATGAGTGCCGTCCAGGCCGCTGAGAGTCTCATGGTGCCACTTCACCTCTGTTTTCTTCTCCTGCTGTGGAGGTCTGCCTGCCGCTCTGATGAAAGGCCTCGGGATGCCTGATGCCCATATCCTCCATATTCATCCACTATATCCATCACTTGACTCTCATTCACTTTCAAAACCTTGTTAGTGTCACTCAGCTCATGAGGGTGTATCCGTCTGCTCTGACGCCACTCCTCCTTGTTCAATAAAGCAGCGGCTCTCTGAGATAAATGGAGCTGAAAGACTGCAGAAATAAAAGCTAGTGACCGGATCGTATGTCATGTCTGAGTAATCATTTAATTAAGTAAAATGCCAGCGCTGAACCAGTGTGTTAGTGTGATTTAGAACAATTAAGAGACACTTAGTCAAGGGTGTCAACTCACTTACTGACAGCAAAGTTTCAATCGCATTTAATGTCTTTCATTAGTGGCCATAACTGCCTTTTTACACCACTTTCTTTATGTAGAGATCCTACATGTTGAAGTTCACAGCCGCTGATATTTAAAGGAAATCGTTTAAGCTATTATAAATTGAGTTTGTGTTTAAAACATTGACTTTTGCATGTTTGCAAATGCATAATTATACCCAGAATTAAAATAAAACTTCCACTGATAAATGCACAACATGTGCAAAAGTATGTATGCCTATATGTAACATTTAAAGATGTATTTTCCAAAACTATGGGCACTGATATGCTGCTATGCAGCATCCACTCTTTTAGGAAGTCTTTTCACAAGATTTTGGAGCCTGGCTGCAGGGATTTACTTTCACTCAGCCACTAGAGCATTAGTGAGGCAGGGCGATAAGACTTGGTTTGCAGTCAGCGTTCCAATTTATTGCAAAGGTGTTTGATGGAGTTGAGGTCAGCTGGTGTCTGTGCAGGCCAACTGGGTTCATCCACAGTTAAATAAAGCATCTCAAAATATTGTTGTATAATATTGATTTGAATTTATTCTGATGAACTGAAAGATTGTGTTTTCCTACGTGCATTTCGAACAAGCTTATGCTAAAAACTGGATTATTTGAAAAATACGTGATTGACCGCAGCGTTGGAGACTCCTTGGCTGTAATGATATCGTTCAGGTGCAGCCTCGGGTAACAAGCCCTACAAGGCAAAAGAGTAGCCGGAGGAATTTGTTTTTTCTTACAGATGATCTGTCTCATTTAATGCCATGTAAATATAGTGACAATTCAAAATATAAAAAAGGTTGTTACCAAGTTACCAACTACAGCTTTAAAGTTAGGAGAAAAAGTTGTGGTTTGGATTGAAATGAATAGCTTTCTTTGAGAAACGACTATCTGGAAGAAGGCTTTTAAGGAAAATTTCTCCCATTTGCACAGAACCATCACAGAAGAACTCAGGGCTCCCACAGGTCCTTCAAAAGTCTTAAAAGGCATTGATTTTTATTAATCTAAAAATAAGGCACTGATTGACATTAAAATGTCTTAAATCAATCTTTCAAATGTCTAAAAAATGCTCAGACACTGGAGATGGGATTTTCATGAATTCCTTTTTCTGACACGGCATTGCGAAAGCTCAAAGTAATGGGTTACTTAAAAATAATCATGGTAATGTACAGAATGCCTCTTGGATTAAGAAAATCCAAGAGCTCCAATACATATTTGAAAAATAAGATAAACTCTCCCCCGAACCTTAGCTAATCGATGTCAGTATTTGTTTCTTTTCCTTGGTGTGTGTAAAATTGGTCCAAAATTTAATTCCAAGTGGCATTAAAAAATCTTTAAAAGTCTTGAACACACTTGCCTTAAACTGTAAAAACCCTGACAACTGTCATTTGTCCTGTTTTCACTGTCCAAATCTGTCCCTATCTGCTATTTCAAATTCCTGAACATAAAACACAAATTTGGTTCAAATTTTCATACATATGCATTTGCTGGCCTACTTTTTAAGTTGTAAATCTGCCTCCTAGGCAAAAGGCAAAATACTGAATATGAATATGCAGCTTTTGAGAACTCTAATTTCTCCCGACTTGGTGTAATTCAGAAATAAGAAACGGCAGCTTTGTGGCTGGTTTTGAGGCTTTATTTTCACTTCGGTCATGTGTCATTGTCACAACAATCAGCTTAAAGGCTCTTAATTTATTTCAAAAGAACAGATACAGTCATCTTGAAATGATATTCATATTCACAGTGAAGTTAAAAGACAAAGCCTGTAACATAACACACAGCCAATGGGTACCTGCAGACAGTAACAAAGCACTGACTAAACATTTATCTTTAGCTTGGTTGCATAACATCATGTAACCAGATCCACTGGAGGAAGAGGTTTGCAGATAGTGTGAAAATTGCATTAAAATGGATCTTTCCACCGGCAAGTTTTCTATGACGCACGCTTGATATTCTAGTCATGACTATTAGGAAGCCAACAGGGAATAGAGACACAGCAGCTGAGCTCTGAATGGGTTTTATTGATCTATTTTGTGGCAGTGGGATTGAGATTAAAGTATGAATACAATATCATAACATCACACTGGCACTGAGGATTTTCTCCAGAGAGCTGCTTTATTTAACGCCATCTCTGAGTAAATCTTTACTTTCGGGAATTCATGATAACAGACGCGATACAATAATGTCTCTCTCAAATTATAATGTTGCTATACAGTGGCAGTGCAATATTTGGAGGTTAGGCAAACAGAATATTAAAGGGTAGTTCTAGTTTCAGACAACTTGAATTTTATTCTAGTAGTTTTGACATTATAATTTGGTTAAATTCCATAGCTGAGATCTGGGAACACGATGACAGTGCAAAAAGACGTGAAATACGACCAGAGAGGTTGTAAACTAACAAATAAGCCAAAACAGCCCAGTCACCAGAAAAAATGTTGACATTGTAAATTTCTGTTAACCACAAACACGATACATTTGGGAGTTTCATATGTATCATATCAGTGTTTCTAAAGTGGCGTAATATATAAGGTAGCTTAGTCATTCGTAGGTGGAGGGGATGGTGGATAGCGTGTCACCGAGGCGAGACGCTTGCAGAGCTGCAGACCACTCTTTGAAATCAACAAACAACAACACTGGTTGTATTTTTGAGACCCTTTATGGCGTTTCCATCCATGTTTGTGGCTGCCAATTTGGGTGTTTTTCACCAACATGTCGCTACTTTTTTCAGCGGCTTTTGTGCCACTAACATGGATGTTTCAGATCAATAACATGACTTTGTAACCATAACCAAGTGGGGTTTTTTTGCCTAAACTTAACCAAACCTTCACCACATATCTGCGACAAAATAATAACAATAATAAATGTAACATATCTGTGGTGTGCAGAAATGTACAAACTCAGCTTGTTTTGAGTTTCCAGATAAAGTACAAAGTAATGATGACTGATCAAAACTTTGGCAAAAACTACATAAATAAGAAGAGTTAAGAAAAGTTTTGATAACGTATTTTTTAAAAGCATAGTATTGGTATGTAATATACAGTGTATCCTATTATATTTATTTATTTGTAATTATTAACTTTTCTGGACGTTTGAAGTATATTTTGAATCTAAACACACATTGTTCTGTCTGCAATAGCAATACATCATCCTTCCCTTTGCTTTGTAACATATTTAGCCTTCTCCACTGAAAGGCTGAATCACTGTAGATATGATAAAGACCGTAAACAAGAAGTGCTTTCAGTAAGAGTATTAAAAATTAATTAAGTCTCTGGTTGTGCGGTCAGGCAAAGCTCCAAATGGCCCAGAGCATCAGCAGCGTAGCAGCATACAAGGCCAAAACCAGCAGGTAAAAGCGGAATAGGAAGATGTCGAGTTTGGAGCAAAGGGCCAGCCATTCAGCCTGAGCCGAAGACTCACTGTCTTCCTGGGATAAAGCCAGGCGGAGGGAAACCAGCTCCTGGAGAAGCCACTCCAGCCCAGATGGAGCATCCTGGATCTCATTCAGGGACAGAAGGTCCTCCTCCAGTGACGGCTCAAGCTCATAATCTATAAGGGGATCATTCGATCATTAATGGAGTTTCTCCAAGTAGATGTAAACAATCCAGATCAATCTTGATTGATAGGACACTTCATTAATATTCCTGACATCAGTATTGTTATACTTTCAAAAAGAGTGAGTTTCTAAACATCTTGTGTAACCAACAGTACCAGAACTTGGTAGCATCCAAATTGTTTCTGAATTTTTAGGGTTTAAACTTTCCTGCATTTTGGCTTCCTTTTATCCAAGTGTTCTTTCACCCTTGACTCCAACGGACTCTTGTATTTTTTGCAAACTGACCTTTTTGATTTGGTGGTGTATAAAGCAAGAACACACTGTGGTATCGCCTGTCAGCAGGACTTTTGGAAAATCTCAGTCTTTGAGCTCGTGGCTTACCTCCAGATGGGTTGATGCGATCAAGGGTCTTAATGGAGGTTAACGCGCTCTCTGTGAAGCCGTGACCAGCTGAGCCATACTTGTCCAGCAGGCAGGCAGACACTGACATTTGCCTGACCTCCTTCTCACTGTGGTGGAGCAGCTTCACCACCAGAATAGACTTGATCAGACTGAGCATCAGCAGGGCCATGCACACTGCGAAGAACACACCTGGATGTAGAAAGGAGATAAAACAGAGAAGTTTCCAAAACTGGCTGCTTTCACAATAATGGCCAATAACCAGATCAGAGCATTATTGACAATCAGTATTTATCCTTGACCCTGATCATTCTCTCATAGTTCACTGTAGTTTTAACTCTGCGGCTGTTTTTAAACAGAGGATGTCCAAATTGTACCTTTTTTTTTGTAGAGATATTCCTGTACCATTTTTGTTACAGATTCCAATAACTTAACGTTTATCTTGGCAGATACTGAGTACACAGTTCCAATCCAGTACCATTGCTTTAAAAATAAATTACAGCTGTACACTACTGACCCTGTAAGGATGTGAAATGATGGCTGTCAACATTGTGTGGCATGGCTCAGGTTAAACCTTTTTGTAAAATATGAACAAACACAAACAGAACTTTTTTTCCAGTTTTAAAAACAATGCCAAATTACTGATATTTTGCCAACAGCTTATGTTACATCTTTTACCAAAAAAAAAGCAATTCTTCTTTACCGTTCTACTATTTGCTTGGTGCTGCACAATGCAAGTTGCTTTGTAGGTTACTGTTTTAGAGTGGCCAAGATAATGGATTTTTGGGTTTTCTACCAGGCAATGTTGAAATTTTGAGCATCAAACACTTAATCTCTAACAATTTGTGGATCAGTTTATGGTATAAATGCCATTAATTTTATCAAAACAAAAGCACACTACTTGTCACATTTTTATCTTGAGCGAAAAAAATGCTAAATGTTTAAAATATTGTCCTACGCCTAAGAATAAAAAAATAAACCCAAGCTTGAAGCAATGCTTGGTTTGCCTTTTTTTAAAAAATATATATATTTTCAGTTATTAGCCCTGAATCAAAAAGAAGCTGTTGCCACTAATTGGAAGCCAAAGGAAAGTAGGGAAAAAAGTAATGACAGCGACTATCTATCTAAACTATCTAAACAACAAAAAAATACCATAAAACATGTGACCTATAAGTGGTGTGTTGATGGCAGTGGCAGGCAGTTCGTCTGTCAGGTTGACTCTGAAGACCGTGTAGCCCAGCAGGATGCTGATCTTAAAGACAATCCGTGTACCGCTGTTCAGAGGCAGGTAGAAGCTGATCACATCTACCAGCATGAGAAAGATGCTGGGGATGAGGAGACCGACCACATACAGCAGGGGGCGCCGGCGGATCAACACCTGAATGAATTATTAGGACAGAGAACTGAAATCTGATGGAAACTCAGAAATAATATCATTTATTTAACCACATGTCCCTTCTAGATGTGCAGATAATGCTGATTTTATTTGTCCAGGTCTTGACACTTTTGCTTCATAAAGATTTTTATCAAGTTCTTTTAAAATTAACATATTGCCAGAACTGTAAATAAACATTTTTCTGTCCTTTTCATATGACATACTACCTTTAACGACAAATCTGCCCCAGTGTAACAATATCCCAGTGAGCCATGAAATGCTCCATTATCAGAGAGCCCTTCGCTCTTTGAGCTGAATAAATAGCAGCCCTCCCTGCTCTCCACCTGCAATGGGCTATGGGGCCATTTTCCTCACCACTAACAAGAAGTCCATTGATCAGGCAGCCACTGAGACAGTCTCATTATGGTTGCTCACCCTCCCCTGTCTATCAGCCTCCCTCTCTATCTGTCTCTTTACTTGCCAGAAACAGCCTCGGCCTCATCATTTGGCATTAGCTCACTAGCCCGATCCATGAAGGTCGCGGCCAATTGCTTTACACTTTACAATTCCACCGCACAGCGTGGAGGGGGGCTAACCCACAGAGGGGCTACAGTTTAAAGCTCGCCATCGATAAGCAATCACAGCCATCACAGCCATCACAGCGCGGCTACTGGCTCACTTGTTACAGAGCTGTTCCACAATACTACACCTTTAGACATGAGAATTATTAGGATTATATTAAAATAACCTGCAATATGTCCTTTTTACTCTCTTACTTTATTAAGCAAATCATTTGCGCTGTGTGAAAGTGATGAATGCACATGATAGAGACAATGAGGCAGATACATTAAACTGAATGTGGGCATAGTCGGTGTTGTCTTGGTGGATTTGCCAGTAGCTGGAAGGAATGGACAACAGTTCCCATTCTCCGTCATTCATGAACTCCCTCTTATCGTTAGCAATGGCCTCTGCACTCCTCCACAGCGCCAGGTCTATTTCCTTCACTGTGAAAGCAAGGGAGAGATAATGAAGGTTAAAAAGGAAAGCAGTAACTATCTGCTTTTCCTTTTGAGATTGTGTTGGGTTTTATCCAGGCTCTTCTTTTTTACACATGCTTTACATTGTCCAAACAAATGCAAACATGGAGAATTGAAAGTTGTAATTAAAATCTACTAGACTGAAACCACCACCGTTGATTAGTGAGCTACTGTTGAAGCACGGGTGAGTAAATAATCTCAAGTTTCACTTGTAGCTTTTTCAAAGCTTTCAAACACAGTGTTATTAGTGGAAGTTTGCTCAGCTATTAAAGAAATGATTCAGCTGTCATCCTAAGTACTGAACTTCGTTCACATGGTAACAGCTAGTTGTATGGAGAACCCCAGTAATGAGTCCTAAAACCCAGAATAAATTAGCATTTCAGCACGTGACTCCCTCGTCTCAAAGTCAATGGTTTTTTTGAATGAGTTTTTGGTTAGAACTGAAGAGACTTTCACGATTTGTTTCACAAAATAAAATACATCAGTTAACATGGCTAAATGAAACTACAGAACGTCATCACACCAAACCACATCAAACACAGCTTTACAGCCTCAATGGTGGCAACGATACCAAAGTGTTGTTGTTTGTGGCCTAACATTAGCTTTTTACTTGTGTTGATTTCATCTAGGCTTCAAAATTATAGAAGTGGTGTAGTGGTGAGGTTGCAGATTGCAACTAACTGAAATTTCTTTCAGTTTGTAAGAGGACTACAGTGGCCAATGCAAAAACTCATATGGCCCTACCAGTGCCAGTGCCAGTGTTTGGTTTGTTTATTCTGGGCTACTGTAGAAACATGGCAGACTCCTTGGAAGAGACACACTAGGTGTATAGATTAGGGCTGCAACTAATGATTGTTTTCATGATTGATTGATCGGCTGATTTTTTTGCACATAATGACCTGAAGCCCAAATTAACGTCTTAAAATATGCTTATTTTGTCAAACCAATAGTCAAAAACTGAGACTTTTTATTTACTATGCTAAATGACAAAGAAAAACAGATATTCTCCCATTTAAGAGACTCAAAGCAGTTAATGTTTGACATTTTGGCTTAAATTAACTTAAATGATTTATTATTGTAATAGTGTGCGATCATTATTATTTTTTTGATCAACTAATCAATTAATTATTTCAGCTCTTATGTAGATATATACTCTATTGAAAAAAAGTCATGAATATTACAGACACCATTTATACCCCTAAATCCTCTTTTACTTAAATTGAATATCTTTGAGTTTTAGACTGTTGGTCAATAAAAAAAAAAAAAGTGAAGAAGTCACCTTGGGCTTTACGAAAAATCTCAATTGTGATTGACATTTTTTGGACATTTTATAGACAAAATGATTAGTCAACTAATTGAAAAAGTAATTGGCGGAATAATCCATCATGAAAATAGCAGTTAATTGCAGACATAATCATCACCCCTGTCTCTGTTCAAAGATGATCTCTGGTGTCAGATGCGAATGGCCTCCTTGATTTTTCTGCAGATCACGTTGATGACTTTTGACTCCTTCCCACTCTGTGCCATCAGGGGTTTTGGTTTGGCGTTTACAGACTGCTAATGCTCTCTATTTCTGGTGTTCATTCAGTGTCTTGTAGGGTACACCTATGTGGTGTTGTCACACATGATATTATACACCATCATTTTTCTACGGGGGATCCGTTACTGAGCTTACAACCACCACCACAGGCAGGAAATGTACCTGAGTGAAGCCAGCTGCGGAAGGTGAGGCTGCAGTTCTGCTTGTCAAATGGAAAAGCGTACATCTCCAGGCTGCAGGCCAGCACCACCTGCATGGGCCGGTAGTTCTTCACTGAGCCAGAGGAGTTGACGTAAACATAGGGGATGGGTAGGGACTTTCCCTCGTCCACACTGGGAACGAGAGAAAGGGGGGGAAAGGTGAGACAACAGGGCAGAATATGAAACCTGTCATGCTGTAGAGGCCATTTGGTGGTCTAAGTTCTACAAATGTTCACATTTGTCAAAAGTGCTGTTAGTGGAATTCAAATTCACTTTTGATTCGAGTTAATAAAACTTAAATTATCACCTAGGAGCAGTTTCAACACCAATCACAAATATGTAGGACAGAAGCAGAGAGGAGAATATGAATAAGAGGAAAGATAAGTCAGTTTCTTATCTTGTCAACCAATTCCAGTATTTAGCTTTGTTAAGTGACCAGATGTGGGCTTTTTTAACATTTACCAAAGCATCACGTGGCAATTTTGTTTCATATTTTTCATTGCATTTCATAGTGCTTTAAGAAAAATTGTTTGTCTATGTCACTGATACTCAACTTACAGCCTGCAGGCCAAATCTGGACCATTATAGGGTGTTGGATGGCCTGCCTACAATTTTTCAGTTCACAATGAAAAGAACCTGATTGACACTGATTTTTTTTTTATGTACTTTGAATATAAATAAGACGCAAGAGTGCATAAAATGCATCAAAATAGAGCTTATTTATCAAGCTGGCATTATTTGTGGCTGGATTTGCCTCTTGGCAAAGATGAGGACAGCAAACATTGACAGCAAAGAAAATGTTTCTTTATTAACTGGCTATGGCCTCCTGTTATTTTGCAAAAGTGGCCCATGGGCAAAGCGAAATGAGAATTCCTGGTCTGTCATTTAGCAACTTGCAGAGCCTTGAATCGCATTGAGTATTTAAAAAAAAAATTCTTGCCTGGCAGGGTAGCTCTAATAGCAGGTCAGCTGTGTGACACCTGCCAGTCAGCACCCATGGAGAACAGACTTTGTTAGCCAGTTTTTTTCCTGTTTTTTTCCTGATTTTGATCTTTATAGAGGATATGAGTCAAAAACCTAATGTTTGTTGCTGATCAAATTGGTTTGGACAGTAAAGTTAAGTTTTTTTATTAGACGCTTAATATACAATAGTGCTTTTAGCTACTTTTATGTAAATATCTTTTCTGTATGTATATACGTGTATATATTTAAAACAGTATGACATTAGTTGTGTATTTACTTTAGCCTTTTTAGCGGGTGACACCAAGTTTGAACTTTAGCACACTTGTAATTAAGAAAGGTGTCTTTTATTCTCACTGGGGGTGGCCAAAGACATTTTTTAAGTTCTACTCACATTTGCTTTGATATAAGGATTTAGTGCTTATAGGGTTTATGGCGAACAACCAAGGTCCCTGCAAGTGTGTTTTTTAGTTAGCTGAAATCAATGGAAGTCATTGGTAAGCCGGAGAACACATGCTCAGACTCAGCTGCTTTAGACGCTGGTATTCTGAAGGACACTGATGTTTAAAGGGACCCTTTCAGTTAATTTCTCACAATTCACTGATGATAACATCAGGTATCCAGATGGCATCAGATGACAGTGAGATCTCATTGATGCCATCAAACTCCTCTGGGTCCCAAACCAAGAACTCGTCTGTCCAGATCTGAAAATGGAGCAGGAAGTTTGTGGTGAAAGTAATAAAATGTGTTTAAATGAGTAAGCAAATAGTTACAACAACATTTAAATTAGCTGCCTGTATTATTGAGAATGAAATGTATTCCAATCAATATTACAGAATTCACTCACACTGTGAAGGGAGAGTTGCTGTTCACAGTTCAGGGTATGTCAAGAAACTTTAAAATGACAACTCAAGGTTTTGTATAAGTTTGTTTTAGGGGTTGATCGATAAGGGTTTTTCAGGGCCGATAAAAATGAAAATCTTTCTGTCAGTATTTAGAATTTGGAATATAACAAACTCCAATGCAAAACTTTGTTTAAATGCCTCAAAAGTTAAATCAAAACTGCAAGTTCACAGCAACTTTTTTTATGAAGTCAAGTGGAAATTAAATTAAAAATAAATAAATAAAAATAGTAACATAAAAAGTTTCTCCAATGCCGACACTTTCTTTGAACTTTTTAATTAATTAACTTTATCAGTGATCATTAAAATAAAATGCCGATACAGATAATCATCAAAATGCCAATTATCTGCCCCAGTAATCAGGCAGATTGATAATCGGTCCACTCTTAATTTGAACAAGTTTAATTTTAAAGATATGGCTTTAATAGAGGAGAAAAATGCTTGTTTTTTTTTTCGCCTACCTGTCTGTACCAAATACTTGTGGTTATGCTCTGGGTCTTTCCATCCTGTGAAAAGGAGAACATATACTAATTCTTTTGTTTTTTATTAAGGCTGCTGTTTGACTTTGATGAGATCAGAGTGCATTCAAAGTTTACATACCACATCCAGTACAGACTGCAGTATGAGGTCTATGTAGATGATGGTGGGACTGGTCCAGTTGTGAACAGGTCGAACTCCACAGTCATATTTCCTGAGGAGGGTCCTGGTCAGCTGGTTCAGAGCTGATCTTTTTGGCTTTTCGGGCACACATTCAGCCAGATGAACTGAAAGGCAAAGATGGCACTGAGAAAAGTGGGCAACCAGAGGCAGCCACAGACATTTTTCATAGGTTTGGCCACTGAAAACATTAGAGTGGCACACCAAAAGTCATATCTGACTTTGTGTGATTTGATTATGCTGTTGAAGTCAGGGTACCCGCTTATCCTTAAGAAGTCTTAAAAAGTAATTAATTCATCAATTGCAAAATAAGTCCTTAGTTTGTATTAAAATAACTTAAATTGATCTTTCAAAAGTCTTAAAATGGTCATACACGAGGAATGTGATTTAATGAATTGTGATTTTTTTTATGATGTTGCATTATAAAACCACAAAATAATTGTTAACATCTTTTGTTCAATAATTTAATAAATTCCTCCTCTTAAACTCATCACGATATGTTGAAGCAGTGGAACCTCACAGGCAGTTTGAGAAACACAAATTTCCCAAGAAATTTTCCCACTATTGTTGGTAAACTAAACTAAACTAAATGATAATATGTTCATTGTCTTCTATGTTTTCATTATAAAAGGTGTTGCTATTAAATCATTTGACATAGATAATTTAACTTTTTCACTGGGCAAAAAACGCCATGTTTTATGTAACAATAAACATTTGGGCAAAATAAAATTGGCCTTCTTCAGTTTTGGTAATTAGAAAATTGGTCTTAAACTTAACTCCAAGTGGCATTAAAAACATCTTGAAAAGTCTTAAATCTAACTTGCTGTAAGCTGCAGGAACCCTGAGAGAGCAACGGGCTTGGCCATTTTCAAAGGGGTCCCTCTAACTCTCACCTCTGAGGCTTGTTTTTCGGTAAATGTTTGAGAAAAAAAAGTCCATTACTTATGAATTTGAATCTGTGACAGAGTGGTTACTGACCTAATGTTAGTGAAATAGGTAATCAAAGAGCAAACAATGTTTGAAAAATCTGAAAACTGCAGAGCTCTATTTTCATTAAACATTTCACAAAGTATGTATAAATATTTGTAACAAAACTCTGCTAGTAATTTTTAACTTAGAAATAAATACATCATTCTATTTCAGAAATGCAATTATCTGATCTTATCTTCAGCCAAAAAGAGGAGCTTACCTGAGAACAACAGCGTCAACCAAATGAAAGACATCAAGCTAAAAAGGATATCAGCCCTCCAGATGACAGGTGTTATCCAGGTGTCACATGAAAACACCTGCTCAGTTAACGCAGAAATATCCACAGTTTCAAGAGTAGTGGTACTCAGTGTAGTGGACGAACAATGAACAGGATAGTGCAGACATTTTGGTAGCACTGATATTGATTTTCCACTGCCTGTGTAAGGTGATACATAATGAAACACACTGGAGAAGAAGCTCCCTGGAGGCTTCTTTAGTGCCAGTGTATTGCTTCATTATGTAGGAGCATGAACACTTCTGTAGCTGTTATTGTAAAGGTGATTTTAATTCAGCTGCAAACACCAAGTAGAGCATGCAACAGATATACAATATGTAGCCTATTGTTCCTGTGTTACATTGTGTGTGTTAAATTTTAATTTTAAGAAAACATTGGAGGGGGGAATTTAGTGATTAAGAGGTTGAAATTATAAATGAAGTTGAAATTGAGACACAATTTGCAATTTCAACCATTCATTACACCCCCCTCCCAAAAAGAGGTCTTAAGGCACCAACAGTGATCAATGGACCGAAAGCAAAAAAAGCGTCAGTGAACATTATAATACCATATTATGCTAGAAAAATGTAGACCAAGCTTGATTTAAAACTAAAATGGGCAAAAATATGTTTAAGGGTTAAAAAAAAAAGATTTTTAAATTAATTTTGAACAAAAGTAGCCTAACTCTTATCTGCAGAGTACTGCTGTGTTGCTTATTAAAATGTGTTTAAAGGGTATCATAGTCATTAAATAATATGTTTCCAGAATTTCTCTATTTTTATGTTTTATTGCCGAAAAAAACACAAGGTGATATCACCTTATAGTATGGAGACATGCAGTTATATCATCGGGGTAAGTGTTAAATTTGTCACATGAGTATTGTATTAAGTTTAGAAATGTCCTGTCACTCTGTGTGTGAGTGAGAACGCGCGCGTTAACGTTCTGGTGCACGCGCGTGTCTTGACAGGTGAGCGCGCGCAGCTGGCCGGTCGCTCTCGGCGTTTGACAGATGGAGTTGGTGTGACTCGGAGTCAGGGCTAAAAGCGTTTGTTGAAAACAGGAAGAAATTCACTTTTTTATCTGCAATGAGAGGTGAACAGACTGAAAATGGGGAAAACTCAACAAACTCGGTGAGCGCAAAGGATGATGGAACCGTTATTAACGTAACAAGTGACATGTTTGTATCGGAATGCCCGAGAAACTAACACTAACCCCTCTGCTGTGCGAAGCCCAAACTTCTACTAAAAATACTGCGTTTTAAAGTTACTTTTACCATAATTTCCTTTTAACAATATGCAGAAAAAAATGTCAAACATTATCATATTGTTCAGAAAAGACTCTTGAATTCGGCATACAAAAATGAAGCAAACTGCTCGTATTTTAATAAAATTCATAATTCAGATGTGCCTTATTAGCTAGCTAGCAGTTAAATATAGCTATATTTGTAAAAGCGTTGATTTTTTGCTAACTGCATATTGGCTCGCTAAATTACTTTAAGTTGGTTAAAAAATAGAGGCAACTATTCGAGTTAATATGGTAATATGGCACTATGGCAAAAAGTTTCTTAATAAACAAAATTTTCACATTTTAATCTGATGTTGTCAGTTGCTAGTCTCATATGACACAGGACTTATTACTGCTATAATCAATTATATAGCCTACAGATACAGGGTGTAAAAGATTTAATTTATTTTTTATTTGAATTCTCATAATTAAAAAGTTAACTAGATTATTTTTGAGTGTAACATTAGCACTTAAACCAGTATCTGGCTCTGCAGTCTGTTGCTTTATCAATAGGGCTTTCTAATGAACTATTCCAGCAGACAGTATATTGAGCCACGCTTCTAATGATAATATGTACAAAAGAGATAAGGGTTTACCAACAGTAGAACTTATGTGGTGTTGTTATTCTGTTTATTTGCCTCTGTTTTCTATTTGGTATTGACATAGGAGGTGTGTGTGAGAAAGAGAGAGACACCCAGTGCCTTTGTCACTCATGTCTGGTGGCATGGTGAGTGGAATGATAAACAGAAGCCTGTGCTATCCATGTCAGTAGCCTAAAATAGAGGCTAACCAAGAGGGTCTCAGATAGCCCCCTGGTCTCCATATAAGTCTGGTCAACTTGCTCTTGGCTTCCTGTGTGTGTGTGTGTGTGTGTGTGTGTGTGCGTGTGTGTGTGTGTGTGTGTGTGTGTGTGTGTGTGTGTTTATGCATGTGTGAGAGAGATACCCTGACATGTCCACCTGCTGTTGGGTTAGAAGGCTTTATATATAGCGCTTCTCACTTAGCAGAGTTATGTTATTTCTTTTTCATGTTTATGAGGTCAAAATACATAACAACCTTTGAGAATTTTTGTCCACCAGTCTAAATGTGGATAATGTAATTTTGGTATGTTGGCGATTTGGCATACAATTAGTTGGCTCAATACATTTCCCACAATGTTCAAGTCTAGCTTAAAGGTAGGCTTCAGTAATTTGTCCCCACCAAGGAAACAATTTTGAAACACAACGTGACAATTTGTACTTAAACTTTCAAATCTGTAATAAGAGGAATTAAAAGAACAGGTTAATAATTTGGGAAACACACTTAATTTGCCAGTATAGTAAATATGAAGTTACCACGATTAGCCAGTTAGCTTAGTTTGTAGAAAGACTGGAAACTACGACAAACAGCCAATCTGACTCTACCTGCCCTCCAACATTCTGCCTACCAGCACCTCTAAAGCCACTAAATAACATGTTATATCTTGTTAGTTTAACCACTCTGTGCCAAAAAGTGCGTGGAAAGTCACACGCTAGTATATTTCTTGGCTGAGATGAGTAACTTCCTGGAGTCTCCTTTGGCTTCTCTCTCATTGGGTCGTCATATATGCTGCAGAGAGATTAGATTAATCCTCTCATCAAAGTCTCAGTAAGAAACAATGTAAGCACATCTTCAAAATGTCAAACTATTCCCTTAATGCTGCTTATTGAAGCCAATCTGGCCTTGTTTCATTGCGCCATTGTCCTGACCCAGCCAACATGTGGACCTCCTATAGGCATGACAATGTCGGCATTTGGACATTTGTCCTTCAGCTCCATATATACCCCATGAGTGTTTGACCAGCTCGGTCAGAGGCTAAAAGTGACACACTTATAAGCCGTTATCCTCAGGTGCCACATACTGTACTCAGTATAAGGCTCACTTGTGGCCCAGTTTTGTCACTTTGATCAGTCGAATGCGGGTATGTCACTAACCCACACCAGTGGTGGATGAAGTACCTCTAGGCCACACTTGAGTAAAAGTACAGATTTAAACGAGTGAGTTTGGTAGAAGTTAAAGTTACATTTTAGAATATTATGTGAATAAGTAATAAGTGTCTTATATTTACTCTATTTATGCATCAAAACTAAAGTAAAAGTGCAAGTCAATGTCATTAATTAAAAAGCAAAGGGGCAGAGAACTGAGAATTATTCCGTTTATTTCTTCATAACAAGTACACAACCTTAACGTTGGAGCGGACATGCAACCTAAAGTAAAACAAGGTTTTCTTCACAGCTCAAAGGACTTAAAGAAAACCTTTGACCTCCAGGTCTGACACAGTACAGTGGAACAGTTACCACGCAGTTACCTGTCACAAATCTTTATCTCCTCGAAACATTATAATCATAATGCCATTTTCTGCTCTTATTATGAAGTGGGTATTATCGCCAAGTGGAATTAACTGTGGTTTTCAGAGCACTTGTTTGCATACAACCTTATGTGATAAACCTTTGATCTCACATGCAAGCTAGCACCACTGATTTGCCAAACCTTTTAATATTGTAATTACAAAGTGACAAAAATTCTCAGGGGAAATGTATCAGAAAGAAAGTATACATTTTCTTTAGGAAATCTAGAGCACAACTGAAAGTTGACCGAAATATAAAAACTCTAGTAAAGTCCAGATACTCATCAGGAAATATACTTTGTTAGATTACACCACCAACCCAAACAATGTGTGGCATACAACATGTTGACATGACTGTTGTTTTCTGTTTGGGCAATCCTTTCCATCAGCAGAGTGAAATCCTGATCAACCAGCTGAGGGAGATCACTGGCATCCAGGACCCACAGATTCTCTACAGAGCCTTGAATGTAAGACCTAAAAAGTCGTCATCAAATTTTACTCATTGACGGTGTCTTCCCTGTTTGTAGCACTTGGTTATTTTGCCAAAATGCAAGCCAGAGCATGAACTTCATAAAGGAAGTGTAACATAAACACAGCATTGTGATTTTCCAAATACTGAACACTTGATAATAATAAAGTAATTGCAAAAGTCAGGGGTCTCTTGTGACTTACATGCATAAGGTTTGTCATAAGGTTTGTTATAAGCGTGAAAGGGTTTAGAGAGATGTAAAATTACAATTCATCCTGTAGAGAACAAAAATGTGTGTACAAAATCTCATGGGAATCTATCCCTAGAGCCATGCTGCTAGTTGGCTAAAAAACATAGCCCTTGCTGTTCTCATGTAATTAATGTTAAAGGAACACTCTTTGATTACATTAAAAGCACCCCCAGGGTGCCAAGTTTCCACCCCAGCACACTGCTTATTTTTTGAAACACGACTGCAAAGGAAAAATCCCTAGGAGCCTGAGTTAATAGGAACCTCATAAAAGTGATAATTGACAAACAGTACACTAAACAGTCTGGCTGACTGCGGTGCAGGCATCATCCAACCTGTTGTACCAGGGGCAGACAGAGAAACAGCAGGAGCTCACAGGTTCGGGAGGGGCACATGCTCTCAGAGTTCTTACAAAATTAGAAATGTTTGTCTGCTGCTGGTTTCAAACACAGAAGGGGATTTTTTATGTTCCTTTAACACAGTTTGCTCTGTCTTTATTTCCATGCATTTCATATTTGTTTATTTTGTTTTACTGTATTGCTACATCTTCTGCAGACACTAATAACATCCAGAATATCTGACATTATCTTTTCCTTGTTCTCTCTTTTTAAGGCCAGTCAGGGTGACATTGGACATGCCGTTGGACTGCTGACCACCCAGACTGCAGAGGTTCAGGATCCTGGAGAACCACAGGAGTCAGGGACCTCTGCAGAGGCCTGGGAGGGCCAGAAAGGTACAATGGGGACAAAACAAGCATGCACAAAATTGTGACTGCATTCACTTAATTGTTAAATTTTTTAATATTTCAGATATAAAATATGATCACATAAAAGTGCAAAGTGACATGTGGTTGACAGCATATCATGTCCAGCACAGGATATAAATGCTCAGATCAAAGCAAGGCACATGTATTTATATAGCACATGTCTGAACCAAAGGCAACCCAATTTTCTTCACAGATTAAGAGCTATGCAATCTGTTATTCCTAATATGTTGGTAAAATTGAATATAAAACTGTTTTAACTAGAATTTCGCGACCTTGTTGACACATTTTTGTCTGTTTGGTTCTTCAGGACTTCAAAAAGATGAACTGCAGACGGCCATCGAGCTCAGCCTGCAGGAGTCCCACAATGCCCAAGAAGAGGAGAGAGAATTTAACAGGTAGAAGAGAACCTGCTTTTTATACAGGCTTCTTTGATACTGCTTACTGTGGGGTTTTTTTCTAATTTACTGCTGACTTTCTCACAAACTGCCAAAATCATCATCAAGATTATTTGCAAGATTATTATGAAGCTAAGACAGTCAACAAAGGTAACTGCCTCCATCTGACAGCCCATGCTAAACGAAAAACACACAAAGGAACAGTTTTCGGAGACTCTTGTTTAGATGAAAATTGATTAAAATGTACCGCTATCGTAAGTGCACTTACATTTTAGTCACACTAGTGGCCTGGCTTTTGGTTTGGCACTGTCGTTAACTTGTTCAGTTGGTCCACCAGATAGAGGATGAAATATCTTGTCATCTATTAGGATGTATTGCCAGTGAACTGCCATCAAATTTCACCTGCAGTTAAAAATTTTTAATCAGTATCTCAGTAGTTGTGGATGGATTGGCACACAAATTAAGGCCTTACTGGTTCCCAGACAATGAATGTAACTGACTTTGGTGATACCCTGATTTTTCTTCTAGCGCCACCATGAGGTTGACCTTTATGGTAAAGAGTAAAATATGTTAACAAAAGTTCAATTTGTTAAATACTCTGGTTTATTATCAAATACCTGCAAAGCTACTGACATCCACATCAGCTGCACTTTGTGTTTTTTGCCAAAGTGAAAATGCCAGTGTAATAACACTTTAATCTTTACCTGCTAACGTCAGTGTATTTATATTTTTATTATAAAATTGGCATACCAGGCAGTTGATTCTGTTTTGCAGCACAGTTTGTGTTTCCTGAGAGATTTTAGGGGATTTTACCTTTAACTTATTACTTATTATTGAGCCTATAAACAAGACAGGGAGTCTAACTAAGTCAAGCTGTGTTTAATAGAGTCGTCAGTTCATTGCTTTCAGATGGATAACTTGATGTTCTGCAGGGCTCTGGAGGCCAGTGCAGAGGAGAACGCAGCGAGAATGAAGAGGAAGAGATGTGAAGTCCAGAATGAGATGTGCAGCCCTGCAGACTGGATCCGTCAGGACGACTGGCCCGTGGGCATTCGCAATGTTGGCAACACCTGCTGGTTCAGTGCCGTCATTCAGGTGGGAATCAGCGTGCGAGCAGTTACATCAAAGTGATGAGGATGTTTTGACACAAACTGATACAGCAACATCTGTTTTCTTGCTTTCCTTTTTGTTTTCATATAGTTTTAGTGTCCTGAAATGTGGGACAGGTATTCTTGTAATTTGTAATTTATTTCAAATGTATTTATTTAAAAAGGGACAGTGTACATTAATCCACATTTAAACAAATGTAAATGCACCCGAGTTAGCTGGAAAGCTAATTTTCAGCAGTAGTCCCTTGTCTTATGTTAAAAGGCATCCTAAAATAACAGTATGTACAGTTGTTAAAACAAAAAACATTAAGATAAAAAAGGCACACAATATAGAAAGATTAAATGTATATTACCTTAATAAAAGTATTCATAATAAAGCTGCACAGCACACACTAATCATATTGTCATTTAAGTTCGCCAAGCTCCTTCTCAGTGTCCACCTGTTCTAGCAGTATCTCCTTAGCTGCTAAAACTTAAAATAGCTCTCTCACTTGGCTAAACAAACGTTTATAGACTTGGAGTTTCCCTTCCAAGATTTCTAACTTTAGTCTGTCAGAGGTGTCACACCTTAGAGTCAGTCAGCAAGTGTTTGTTCTTGGCTTTTAACAATCTCTAAAATAGTTTTGATAGTTTTTTTTTTACCAGTTTATCAGGATGTCTGCAGGTCCTAAGAGAGTCTTCAAATGTCTTAAATTCAATTTTATAAATGCTAAGACTTAAAAAACATTAAATAGTGAGTTTGTGAGATGTGTATTGCTCAACTTTAATAACCACATTTCTGCATTAAACGTACCTCTTCACTAGAGCTGCAATGATTAATTAGTTGTCAACTATTAAATTATTCATCAGAAAAATTAAATATTCGATCGTTTAAGTAATTTTTTAAGAAAAAAGGTAAAAATGGACAATGAAAATAATCGTTAGATGTAGCTTTACTTTTTTACGGGACTACACATATGCTAGTTATATTTACTTGCCTTATACTTAGCTGCAATATTTCATTAACAAAATTATGATTTGTACACAAATTATACTTCATTGTGGTTAAAAATTATCATGATAATGTCTTAACAAGCAATAAACTAAAGTATTTAACACCTGTTTAAAATGAATGAACATGTGGTTAATGACGTTTACGTTTTCTGTAATCTGGTTGAAAAAATGTATTCCCCATTAGCAGTGAGATCTCCCCTCTCTCTCACCTTTTTACTGATTATACCATCCTTATAGAGTTTTTAAAAAATATTATGAAGAAAAGAAAACTGTGTTTTTCCTAAATGTCAGTGTACAGTATGTCTTTGAGCTGCTAATTCCATTACAAGTCCATTCCAGACTGGTTTTAGTCAGGCCTATCAGGTGGCTCGACAGAAACTGGAGCCCTCACTCACATTGAGATGCACAGGCTGTGTGGATAATTAAATAGTTACTGCTGCAATGATGGAGCCAGCAGTAGACTTCCTAGTATGAGCTTGAAATGGACAGAAAGGAGACAGTAATTGTTTGTCTCTGTTGAACTCAGATATGTTCCTGCATCGATGTAGAAGTAAAACCCCCAAAGGACAGGGGTTATTATCAGGGAATAGAAATGGGAAAATGAGGCAGCGTTGTTGGAATACTAATGCCGTTCAGATGATACCCTTTTGTTTATATTTTTGCTGGTGTCGATACTGTTTGTTAATTTGAAGCGATTGTTGTAGATCCAACAGAGCCCGACTCTTGATAAAGCAGTCTCGCCTTAAAAAGTAATTATGCTATCAGATTGAGGCAGAGTGACCACATGATTCAGTTGCCGGCTCATATTCCCTCTATTATCCTTTGTGGTATAAATTACAGTAAAACTGAGATAAGCCGTAATTGAATTTCCTACTGAAATGGAAATATAGATCAAGATATTCAGAAGTGCTCAGAGCTCCACTCCCAACCACACATGACACATAAGAGTAACTGACCCGTGTTAATGCATTAAGTTTATCATGAGAATCACAGGTATCTTATAACAAAGCAGTGTGGTTTGTGTGATTGAGTATTATTTGTAAAATCAAGGAGTAAAATATCAGAAAATTTAGGAAATTGTTTTTCAACACATTTTTTCAAAGTTACTGAGACACGAGTATCTACTTTGTTAATAATATTTTATTTATTTATTTCATCACTTGGAGCCAGTTTTGAATTATTTGGCATTCCGGTAGTAACTTTGAAAAAGTGGAAACCACCACAGCTGAGTGACTTCACTTCGCCTAATGTGTGATAATACATCCTCAATGAAAACTTTGATTTTATTGAAACTACTCAAAAACCCATCCAACTTTTCTTTAGGATCATTTTTTTTAAACTTACAAAATTTGCAGTAATATGAATTTCACAAAGATGTCTGATTAGTTGAATGTGCCCAAAATGTTCAGCCCAAGTCCTGCTTCTCAAAACTATCTAAAGGCTGAGATAACAGTGAATTTATCTCACAAACCTTGTATTTCCAGAAAGCATAGTAACTTAAAGCATTCACAAATTTATTGCACAGTAGATTAACGGGTGCCTCCCACTCACTTGCAGACAGTTTGAAGCATCTTAAATGGAACCTATCATTCTTTTCCTTATTTTCTGTCATACATAATGTTACAGTTCAAGAGATTCATATCAAGTGTACCCAAATTGTCAAATAATGACACAGTTGTGTGTAAATGTAATCCCTGAGAGTGAAAATCTTAGGCTTTAGAACTTCCTGAATGCTCTGTTTTCAACTTCTTTTGTACTTAGACCACCACTACAAAGCACAACCACTGTAATCATGATCTGCTTTGCTGGTTTTCTACCACATCTGATCTTGACTGGAGCACTGCATTCATGGTCCTTTATTTTGTTGTTTTTTCACAGTCACTGTTCCACCTGCCTGTGTTCAGGAGGCTGGTTCTCAACTACCATCTGTCTGAGCAAATACTGGAGAAGTGTAAGAGCCATTCTGTGAGTAAGCTACTGTCACCAGCACAATTGTTGTCATATTTTCGTTCATTCAGGTTATTTTTTTTATCTCAAAATGTCAAATTAAAACATCTACAAGAGAGGAAAACAAGCTGTTGGGATTTCCTGTTGATAAGAACGTAGCGACTGTGTGATAAAGTTTAACGGGGTTGAAGTTTGACTCTGAGCTCGTGTTTAAAGGACAAGAGGAACATAGCTTTCATGCAGGAGCTGCGCTGTCTGTTTGCCCTCATGTTGGGCTCAACTCGCAGATTTGTGGATCCCTCTGCGGCAGTGGAGTTACTGCGAGATGCTTTCAGGACCAGTGAGGCCCAACAGGTACAAAACTTTATTGGTCTTTTGGCAAAAATGTTAACTTAGTTTAGAAAAATGGAACTTAGGTTTATTTATTTATTTTTGTCAAACTAACTGTATGAACTTTTGACTGTATTTACAACCCTAACTCCTTACAACTACAAAGTTTATTTTATTTTATACCCAAAACCAATACATAAAGTGTGTTTGCACATTCTTTTCTTCTAATGTCTTTATTTCAGGATGTCAGTGAATTTTCCCACAAACTGCTTGACTGGCTAGAGGATGCATTTCAGCTGGCTGCCAATGAGTAAGATATATATTGTTGTCATCCACATGCATGAGTTCTTCTTTTCTTTTTGTTTTCTAAATAACATAAGTATGTTGTCATGCTCTATTTTCAGTAATGGAGAAGACAAACAACAAAACCCCATGGTCCAGCTTTTCTATGGCACCTTTGTGACAGAAAGAAGACACGAGGGTATGAGTTTTGTCAGAGTTATTGTCACAATGACAAACAAAATTAATGCTGTTCTCAATTACTCACACGTATGTGACTCTGCTTAGGTAAGACGTTGTGTAACATCGAGCAGTTTGGCCAGTACCCCCTGCAAGTCAACGGCTTCAACAACCTGGACGAATGTCTAGAAGGTGCTATGGTTGAGAGGGAGATTGAGTCACTGCATTCAGATCACAGTGCCACATCTGGCCGTGAGGTGAATAATTTCATCAACTGACAGAATTTCTACACTATAAGGTATTTTTACCATTTGTACATTTTGATGCTTTGCTATCACAGTTGTATTTTCTCTTGGTTGCAGAGATGGTTCAAAAAGTTACCACCTGTCCTGACATTTGAACTGTCTAGATTTGAATTCAACACCCAGCTCGGTCGTCCTGAAAAGATACACAAGAAACTGGAGTTCTCACAAATCATTTATATGGACAGGTGAGCTTTGTACAGACAACACTATCATGATGTGCACATTGATTTAGTTTCAGTTGTTCCGACATGATACAAGAAGCTTCTTCAGTAGGAACAAAAAAAATCAAGGCTGTTATTTGTCTATTTAAATGTTTTAACAAATATTTGGGGACTTTTTCTGTGTACAGATATCTTCACAAAAACATAGAACAGACCCATGAGAGGAGAGTAGAAGTGAAGAAACTCAAGGAGCAACTTGCAGCCCTTCAGCAGAAACTTGAGTGGTAAGTCACCTCAACTTTAAAACCTTGCCACTTTTTGGGGAAAAAAATGTTTTACTAATTGTGTCCTGCTTTTATTCACAGCTACAAAAACTATGGCTCAGGACCTGCAAAGTATCCTCTGGCTGACATGCTGCAGTTTGTGTTGGAGTTCGCTACAACCAAGCCTTCAAATGTTTCCCCTGCTGAAGATCTGAGACCAGTTTCTCCAAACCCTGCAAGCCACCCCCTCAGTGAACCCATCTCCAAAGACGACAGGTTGAGTACACAGAGAACCAGAGTAAGGGTCGACAGATTATCGACCTGGCCGATTATCGGTGCTGATATTTGGCATTTTGCTGATAATTTGTATCAGCATTTTATTTTAATGATCACTGATAAAAATTAATTGATGAAAAAGTGTGCATATTACACTCAACCAACACCAGGGAAGGCAGTCTGCAAGACATGCAAAGAAAGTATCAGCATGGGAGGGACTTTTACTTTGTAAAACCCAAGGGAGCTATTTTTCTTGTATTTATTTTTTTATTTTAATTTTCCCCTGAACTTTATTATAACAAAAGTTGCTGGGAACTTGCTGTATATGATTTTGAAAGTTTTGTTTTGACTAAACATTGCTAAAGGCATTTGAACAAAGTTTTGTGTTGGAGTTTATTGTATTCCAAAATCTGAATTTTGACAGAAATATTTTCATTGTTATTGTAAATGCATATTGGTTCCAAATATTGGTTCTCGGTCTAATTAAATGCTAATAATCTGTATTGGTATTGGCTCTAAAAAAACAATATTGGTCGACCCCTAGAGCAGAGACTTTACAAGGCAGTGGCCCCTGATCACAAACAAGGCAGATTTTAAAAAAAATCTACAGGTTTTTAAAATGAACAGCATGTTATTCAAGTACCTAATGTGTCCTTCAGTTGCTGCGCTGTTGATACTGGTAATTGAATTGATTTGGGAAAAAACATTCATTACATCTTGTTTCACTAATATTAAGTCCCTTGTGCTTGAGAAGAATAACATTTGTTTACAAAAATTAGAGCTGAAAAAGAATATTTACTTACGCCATAATCATTTCATGTACTGAACTTTAAAAAATATAAACATATAGACCTGTCTTTGATACTTTTCTTGCTTCCTTCAGTGAACCTGGAGATACAGATTCATCGGAGGGCCTGGTTTCTAGTTGCCAGCGGACCCCCATATACAAACCATTCACCCAGTGCAGACACCCCATTGACCGCCCACCACACCCAGCCCCCCACAGCATCACTGAAGAAGAGCTGCACTTTGTCAAGACCTGCCTGCAGCGTTGGAGGACCGAAGTAGAGAATGACATAAATGGTATGCAAGTGAAAACTGACTTTGATTATGTTGCTTTTAACACAGGCTTATGCAAGTCTTGATGTGCTATTGTCTCTGTTTCGGGCTGTTTAGCTGCTGTATGCTCCGCTGTGTTTGCTAGTTTCCTCTGCCAAGGAAGTCATGTAATCGTTTCCATTTGTTGTTTTGGTTGGTTTGTCAGCAGGATTACAGAAAGACTACCAGCCCAGTTTTCATGAAACTTGGTCGAAGGGTGTTGCATGGACCAAGGCAGAACCTGTTCAATTTTGGAGTGGATCAGAGCAAATAGACAATTTAAAAGCTTTTGTTAACATTGAGAGATAGAGCATTTGGCTTTGGCAGAGGTCTTTGCTATCTGAATGGCCATCTAGTTATTTGTGAACTTTGTCTGTTGTTTTGTGTTGGGCAGGTAGTGCACAGTACAGTGGCCTTATCAGTTTTTGCTGAAAATGGCCGCCTGCAGTGGCTGTATGAGTATGCTGAGTTACCCAAAATAGAAAACATGTGGGCTATAAAACCAAAACATTGAGCTGAGAGACACTTAAATGCTGCAGAGAGATGAAGAGCAGAACAGCAGGATTCCTGCGTATCCTCAAAAAGTCTTAAAGGGTATTGAATTCATTCATCTAAAAACAGGCCTTAAGTGGTGGAAAATTGACTTTAATCTTTCGAAAGTCTTAAAAGTGCTTTGACATGTTTTTTTCTGACCTTGGAAAAAGATAAAAACTCAAAAATAATTGGTGGCAATTTCTTGTCAAATAATTAAATAAATAACTTTTCTTAATTGTCATAATGGGAGTCCAAGCAGTGGAATCTTACATGCAGATTAAGAAACACAAACTCGCTCAGATAACCAGTCAAAATGCTAGATATTTCCTACTTCTGTTGGTAAACCAAATAGATAATTTCATGATAGCGTAATATATTCCTTTTCTTCTATGTGTTACACACTAAGAAGGTTTTTTTTTTTTTTTTTTCAGAAATGACAAATTGTTAAAGGCAGATGGTGCAGAAAGAGATCACTTTTGACCCTAAAATTGTAGTCCATGACTTCCCAAAGGCACATTTTGTTGCTGCACTTCTTCCTCCTCTTGATCGTGCCAAATTTCCTGGCATATGAATATATATAACTGGTATAATTAAAGAAAGAGCCACAGAGCATCTTGGGAAATACCACTTCATTATCACAGAGCTGCGCACCTGCACTGAAAAAGAACCCAGTATCTCAGCTGACTATGACTCCTGTCTGTCCCAGGCAATAGATTATAATCAGTGTGAATTGTTGAGTCATATTCTTTTGAATTGAACCCAGTTTTCTGAAACTGTGTCATTATGAGGCAAATAAAAGATAAAAGAATAAAAATCGTAATGGAAATTAATTTTCACTTTGCTGTAGGTGTAATGTATTAATTTCTGTTATCTGTCTGTGTTTGTTGCTTTGTTTTTTGTGTTTGCTTGTGTTTTCAAGAGCTAAAGGCCAGCATTGACAGGCTCACTCAGACACTGGAGGGCATGTACTCAGACAACAGTCTCTGCCAGGTAAGATTTACACTCACCTAATTCACTCTGACAAACAGCAATTCAATCACGTTTTACATCTACAGCTGTAGAAAGCATCGTCTGAGATTAGATAACACGTTATTGATCTCTGGAGAAACAGAAAATAATGTAATGTAAACAGAACAGAGCACAAATTAGAACCAATCAGATGAATGTTATGCTGCAGTGGATTTAAAAGTTGCACTGTCAAATATATGGTGTCAGTGTTTTTATACTGTTGGGATTCAATGATGTCTCTTCCACCCTGCCTATGTAGGCACCCTACAGATTGCACGCAGTGCTCGTCCATGAAGGCCAGGCATCAGCAGGCCATTACTGGGCCTACATCTACGACCATGCCAACCAGCGCTGGATGAAGTACAATGATATAAGCATCACTGAATCATCATGGGAGGAGCTGGAGCGAGACTCATTTGGGGGCATGACCAATGCCAGTGCCTACTGCCTGATGTATATCGATGACAGGCTACCCCACCTTATTACAGGTATATTTCTGCGTGTTTTTCAGTGATATGATTTTATTTGATTTGATAAACCTGGAATAATCCTAGAGGGTATTTTAGACTATTGCAGTAGAATCACAGCAAAGAGGAACAAAAAAATACTAGTGAACATTGGTGTGCACAGACTCTCCCAAAGGGAGAATAAGGGTTTAAACCTGGACTGGGCACCTGTTTGTAAAGCAAGTACTTTGTTCGGTAAACAAGTCTTGACTCCAGCAGCAACAGGATCTGTCAAATACTGGCAATCGTGTCAGCAGCAGCAGACTTTACTGAGACAGAACAACAATGGTACATTTGTGCATTAGCAATGCAGAGGGGCATAAAAGCAATACATGATAATGTAACAGAAAGTCCCTATAAGTTATAGAAATTATAGTTTATATAAAGAAATATTTCAAGTTTTTTTAAACGTAACTCCCACTCAGTTTAACTGAGATTGAGAGGCAGACTGTTCTATATTGTTATAAAGTAGAACAGTAAAAGCAAAGACCTCCTGTGTATCAATGGTTAAAAATGTTAAACAGTCCAGTTGGCAGAAGGCTCAACTTTTAGCAATATTTTCTCTTGATCTCTAAAATGTCGCTAATCTTGACACCTATCTTATATATATTGTAAATATTTAGTTACTCATTTGAAGAAGACCAATTAATTATTTGTATTGTCAGTTGTACTGTCATTTACAATTATAATATGTGCAGATTAGATCAACAAGTGGCTTTTTCTGTGAGTCTGTTAACTGACACTACCCCTACATACACAGAGGACACAGATGATGAGACAGGCCAGGTGCTGCATGGCATGGACTCCCTGCCACCTGTCCTCAGACGCTATGTTCATGAAGATAACCGCTGGTTCCAGCAGGAGCTCAGCGAATGGGAAGAGCAGTTCTGCCAGACCGCAGCCCCACAGGGAGAGTCTACAGTCTCTGCAGAGCCCCCAAACCCCCGTCCAGACATCATACAGCAAACACCAGTTGAGCCAGCACCCCAGTCAGGACCAACCACTGAAGAGCCAGACCAGGAAGCTTCTTCAGAGCCACAACCAGACCCAGAAGCAGAGAAAGATCTGGAGCCAGAGCCCAGAGAGAAAACTAAAGGTCTGTAGTGGTGACAACAGAAAAGGAAATTAATTAAATAAACTGTAAACAGTACTTTTCGTCATGTATCTCACTCACAGCCTGTCTTTTCCCCTTTCGTTTTTTTTTTTTCTTTTGACCCCAGAAGAATCAGACTCAACGTCACCACCACCACCACAGAGCCCCGGCTGCCAGCCAGACGACACCAGCAGTGCCACTGTCACTGACACCGTGGAGCCGAGCCAGAGCTCCACTTCAGCTGAGACGGAGCTTCAGAGTCAGGTGGGCAAGTCCAGATCCCCCAGCCACCCGCTCCCCCTCTGTGGAATATGGGTCAGAAATTCCAGGCCACATAAATAAAGGTTTACATCTGGGTCAAGGATCCCATTCCACCGCTTAGCATGGTGATGGAAATCTGGGTTTAATGTCAGGTGGGGTGTCAAGTAATTCACAGATAAAATAAAGGTTAGTTGTAATTGCTGCTATCGACTTATAAGTTTAATAGACAGTGGCTTTTTTGGAGGCATATCATCTTGTTGTGGTCAAAATATTACATATGCAGTCCAATACAACACCACAAACAAATGAAAAGTCACCATCATAACACTTTTGGTGTTAGTAAACATAATAACTTTAAAAATTGACACTTCTGTTGACATATCCGGAGCTTCACTGACATATTGATTTGTCACATGTAAGTAAATATTACTTCCTAAATGTTTTTTGACTGCATTTAGCAACAGTCTCTCTGCTGACCCACCTGACTTTATATAATAAGATCAACCTTTCACTGGATACAAGTAGCCATTTTGAATTTCACACACTCTGAGCTAATTTGTTCACCATCAGACTTGAGGGGGGTGTTGGTGTAAAAATAGCAAAACACATGCTGCTAAATATTTTCAGATCTATACTGTTTGCGAGACAGGTGTTTACAATGCATACAGATGTGCTGATTAGTGTAGGAGCATTGTGAAAAGCGCTAAACAGCTTAAATAGCTATATAGATATCTGTTGGAATGATAATGATAATAATAATAGATAGATAGATAGATCTTATATGGTGCTTTTCTTGGTTTTCATTGACACTTCACATGAAATTCTAAAATAAAACAAATACAAATGCAAAACAGAGAATACAAAATACTGAAAAACACTTGCATGAAAAGAACATATACAAGATATACAAGAACAGAAAACAAAAGCAAAAGCTTTAGAGGAATATGGCAGTTTAGATTTGGGGAGGCAGTGGGAGACAGTTATTTGTAGGCTCTTTTAGATTAATGTGATTCTTGTTACATTTTTCTCTGCCAGACTCCTGCTGACACTGAAGCAGAGCCTAGTGACCAGGCACCATCTGACCTCGATGTGGAGAAGGACGACACACAGGCGGCAGGCGGCGGCCCTCAAGCTGAAGGTGAGCCAGAGGCTTCCAAAGAAGCTCCTGAACATGAAACAAAGCAGGAGAATGAGGAGGAGCAGCAGCAGGAGGTTCCAGCAAGACAGCGACAGCCTGAGAATGAGGTCTCAGAAGTGGAGATCCCCAATGTGGGCAGGATTATGGTGAGAGCTGATGCTGATGGATACAATGAAGAGGTAAGTATGTGTCATAATGTAATATGAATTAAGCAGCTAATACCACATAGCTGCACTTCAAGTAATGCCCCAGATTATAATTTAAACTGGTTGAAGTTTGGGGAAAAATGCCATAGAAGAATGTCTTCTGCATGCTGTTATTCAATTTAAAATCTTACACTGTCTGCATTAAAGTCAGAAGATTAAGTCTAAGATTATAACCTCTCTGTTGGACATGCTTTGAACCCCTTGTCCTCTTCTGGCCAGGAGACTGATTTTGTTTAATGAAAAGTTCCTATTACACCAACATATAGTCATTGGATCAGAGAAGTCATGTACCATCTTAAACTGGAGAAGATTAGATGTACTGGCAGAGGGTATACCTGGAAATTTTATACAATTTTGGCAGCCTTTTTGAGCCACATTGGGGATATGGAAGATGACAGCATGACATCATTATAATTTATTTGTTATGTATATCCTTTTATGGGTATGTGGCTGTGTATAATAGATATATATTAAGGTCTGGCATGGGTTGGGGTATTGGTAAAGTTATTATTTCTTTTTTTCCTCTGTTTGCTCTGTGATGTAATATGTAAAAAGTAAAGTACAGAAAAGGACCTCAATCAAAAAAAGAGTGCAATATTCCTAAAATAAAGAAAGGATTTATCCTTCCTAATTCTTCTGGGATGGCGCTTAGATTTATGACTCCACTTGACTGATAAATAGTCAAAATTTAGCGAAGGTTGTCCTCAGGTTTTTCTGAGCTTGACCACTCAGACACAGATATTGTAATGAAAACCTACAAGTGTGTGATTTTATTCTACCCACTGCTATTTCACTGCTTTTTTGGGACACATTTGAATGTCGCTGTTAGTCATTTTTAAATTCTTACTTAACTGACATTTTCCATTATAGATTTACAACATCTCAGTGTGTAGGAGTGTGGTGCAAACCTAAACTGTGCAGGATCTTTACACAGACATGATGAGCAGCTTTAATTGTCAGACTGTTTGCTGCCCAGGTGGTGTTTTTAGTCTTTTTTATTTCTCCTCTTCATTGCTGTGTCATTTCCCAGATGATGCTGACTCCAGCTATGCAGGGCGTCATTCTCGCCATAGCCAAGGCCAGACAAATTTTTGATAAGGAAGGCCCCGAGGCTGGTCTCATCAAGGTACAGTCTTTCAGGGATGTTAGAGATCCTCGCGTCTCACGTTGATAAAATAATTAAATAATGTTACTTTTTCAGATAGATTTGCCAGCCAACATAAAATCTTTACATTGCTACATTAAATAAGATATTTCTTTCCAATGTATTTATTAGAATCAGGACAAAATAATAAAAGTGTAATGAGGTACCTGACTACTTGAATAAAAGTTAATCTCTTAAGGATATTCATCATTCATCATTCATCATTCATCAGCACAGAACATACACTGTATTAACAATCAGAAACTTTATAAAGATTTCTTTCTATAAATGATGATGACACTATTTTTTTTATTAATTATTCTAAATGTAAGAAGGTCAGATCAATAACAAGACGAGTGCTTTAACCTTGTCTTTGATGCATAAAATCCTAAAATCATAAAATACTCTGAAACACAGCAAATATTGCAAATGGTGTGCCGCTGTCTTTGTAACAAAAAAGAAAGTTTTTCTCCTTGTGAGGAGATACTTGAGTAAATACAAATGATTTACTTGTTTTTATGTAGTTTTGATGAGATTTTATTTTTATTTTTATGTCTACCAGCCTTTACTCTGTTAGCATCAAAACTCTTACAACATACTCAGCTTTTGTTCAAGTCAGTCTGAGGTGTGTCAGTCACTGTTGGTTACAAGGTTACATCACATGAAATTTTTCTAGCGCTTTTACGTGTTTGCCCACAATGAGCATATCAGCAAATTTAAATATAATTAAAACTAAGATACATCTCCCACTGCTCCTTCAGGCTTTCCATGAGGAGTATTCACGCTTGTATGAGCTCTCCCAGGAGGAGACCACACCCCAGGAGGACCCTCGTCTGCAGCACGCTCTCGTCTACTTCTTCCAGAATAAGGCACCCAATCGCATTGTTGAGAGGACACTGCTGGAGCAGTTTACTGACCGCAACCTCAGCTTTGATGAAAGGTACACACAGATAAAAGACAAGTGGACATTCGATGAGTATGAAACTAATACTGAAAAAATGGATCACAAATCCAAAGATCAATGAGAAGCCTCTGTTTGACATTATATGGACATTATAACACATTAGATCAGAGCAAGTTGTGAGGCTGAAGGAATTCAGGGACAAGATGAATTGCTTTGTCAGAAAACAGATAATATTTGGGAGATGTCTGTGTAGTAGGTTGTGTATATATTGTACAATATTTACACATAGCAGAAGTAAGTGAGATAAAATCTGAATGTGGCTCCACTCAGAGTAGCAGCATTTCACAGACCAAGACATACAGTTGACTGTAAAGCATGCTTGTTATGCCATCTAGTGTCTAGAGTGGAGACCTGCAGCATGGTGTGAAGGTTCTGTTTCAACATTGTTGTGAATTAAAAGTATACACATGTCATTTCTGCACATGCAGGGCCATCAGTATCATGAGGGAAGCCCGAGCCAAGCTGCGCCTCATCAAACCCGAGGACATGGATATGGATGAGTACTTGGTACTGTCTTACAGATGGTCTGTCCTCTGCCTTTTTGGCAGAGGACAGACTGATTGGCTGATTAATAGGCTGTTTGGAGTTTATCTGTCCCATTTTGTAATTATTTCAATGGAAATATATCTGTCTCTGCTGTCTTTTAATTGCTTTACATTCAGGGACAACATGCTGACCATTAATATGTAGAAATAGACATGAAAAGTAATTTTGTGACAGATATTTTTGAAAATGGACTGGACTGAAATAGCAAAGATACGCAGTACAGACAGAATATGAGGTGCTGGCAACTGAATAGTAGCTTACAAAAAACATTTGATGTCCATGGTGCCAAAGGTTTTATGCACTAGAATATAATAGAAACTTAACATCAGACTTGTCACTTATTGAAAGTATAAGTCTGGTGATATTCAATGTTTTTCTCATTGTCAAATCCTATGAAAAGGCCAAAACCAACAATGGATTGATGCCTCTAAAAAGTACTGTCAATGTAATCTAAGCCAGAAATGGTTTATTCCTCAGTGCCGTGGAGCTCCTTTGTTTCCTAGAAAACACATTAATGAGCCACACTGTTGAACTGGATGACTTGTTCCCTCTTTTTGCTGAACAAGGCCACTGTAGTTTGTTTTGAGTCGGTCCCACGGTAGACATTTTTTTCTTAGAATTCCTGGGACCCTGTGGGATTCTTGCAGGATTTTTTTAGAAAGTTTTATTATTCTCCAGTGGGTATGGAGTCATTTCCACCATTCATCATGGGACTTGGATGAGACAGGACATATAGTTAACCGGGGCAGGTGAGACTGGGATCATAATCACAAAAAGTCAGTTTTATTATATAAATATTCTGTTCTATTATGGATAAATGCTATTTTCTTGCTTTATGGGAATGGGATGAGACAAGAGTCATTCTTTCATGATTGGAGGGGGACAGCAGGTCTTTCTTGTGGGAGTGGGATTGGACAAAAGTGAAAATCCACTTTAGTATGACCACCTATCCCACATACACCAGCTGAAAATAGTACCTACCTCCTGTTTGAGTAACATTTGCTAAAACTACAATAACCAGCTGTGTTTAGAAATTCCTGAGCTTCTTTTCGAAAGTAAACTATTGACATCAACGTCAGCAGAAACCAGATGACTTGAGACTGAGAGCCACTGACAAGTTTTGGAAATTGGAAAGTATTGAGAGACGGACCAAGGCAATGTTGATTTTCATCAAAAGAGAATTGTTGAAGAAAAATATAGAATATCAGCAGATTTATCCTGTGAGAGAGGAGGGAAATGGAATGACAAACTAACCAAATAACAACTGAGGACGAAATAACGGCTGTATTTAGTGACTGTTAAGTGGCAGAAACCTGATCAGACATTTTAAAAAACAGCACAAACAGCAACTAAAGCATTTGTTGGTTGTCCTGTGTTTTCTCGCAGCAGTGGCATGATGACTACAGGCTGTTCAGAACGGTGTTTGTCTACCTGCTGACTGGACTGGAGCACTACCAGCATGGGAAGTAGGTGTCAGGTGTTCACCACTACAGCACTGGCCAGCGTGTGTCAGATCACTTCTGCGGATCAATAGCAATCTTTTTGTTTGTGTTCATCTGTGTGTCGCACCTAAACATTTCTTGAAACTTAATAACAAAAGTTTCACAATGTCACAATAATCATTCTATACTTACAATATAGAGAAAAAAGATACAACTATAAACAAATAAACATAGTTAATCATTTTCTGACACTGTGCATGAGAATAACAAGACTTTAAGAGTGAGGAAGTTCAGCTTGTGCAGTATGAAAAACAGGATGGAAAAAATGCATCTTTTGATGGTGGCATTGTTTCATAAGAAAAGATATGCAGCACTAATATTTTGTTAAAAAGCTCGAGAGGCTTGAGGGCTCCAAGTAAAATCGTAAATACTTCTTTATTTATCGTCAATAGTGGGACTCAGTTGTTATAGAGAATGATATGGTGACTGTCGCCTTGTGTTTGTGCTGCAGGATGCGGGAGGCATTGATCTTCCTGGCTCATGCATACGAGACCAACACCAGTCTGCTAAAGAATGGAGAGAAACGTGGCATGGAAAAGTCTCTTATTGCCAATTACAGGAGGAAATGTCTCACTGTGAGTAAGGCAGCTCTTACAGTCAGTGTGTGTGTTGACTGTACATTATTGTGAAGCATAAGCTTAATGAACAAATATAACTTTAAAGACAGCTTGCTCTTGTGATTTGATATTTCTTTTATGCAAGTAGAGATTTTGGCCTCCATAAAAGGGAAATTTTAGGAGTATCGGAATCATGCCATTCATCGTCTGGGAACTATTTGTGTCCATGAGACATTTTATGACATTCGGTCAACTGTTGCTGAAATATTTTAGTCTGGAACACGTCGCTGCACATACATAAATATACTTAAAATTATACACAGAGTAAATTTAAGTGGTGTCTCTAACAGGACAAATGTTTTATAGCTGACTTTAAGTCATACTTACAGTATGAAAAGTATATACAATGCAATGCAAATTTTGTGTTGTTGTGTTTAAAATAATGACTATGGTGTGGAGGTTCAAAGTTCAGTATTGACCCTGGAAGCAGAAGGTGAGAAAAAAAACCCAAACGGATTCCACTGTAGTGGCTGTTCTGGAGCTTTTGATCATATCACATGAACTTTAGCCTTCAAGCCAACATGAACAAGACGTGTTCAGGAGAAAAAGGAAATTTGAATGTCCAGAATCCCATTAAAACTGAGCATACTTCACCTGATGATGAAGCTCATTTTATGTGAGAACAGCTCCAAAATGGATAATGTGTTACAATTGTTTTTATACCACATAACTCATGGTCAGTAATTCTGTAGTCTTCAGTTGTGTAACATTAATGCAAACTTTTTATCTAGAGACATTTAACAGCCCCTGAAATTTCTATTTTTGGTGACCACCATTGGGTTCTCTAATCCCCTTGCTGAAGTGATGTGCAGGTGTACTCTGAACACATGACAACACGATTAGTTGTAGATGAAGGTGCAACAGGTGCCCACTTCGAATCACATCCAACCACCGCCATTCGGCTTGAAACTTTCAACCAGAGAGGGCAGTGACTCACACCTTTTAAGCCTGGTGTTAAGTTATAATAAAGGTGATGAAGAATATTAGATTTTTATCACTAACTTACAAATGTATGTATTAAGATTTACCAACACATAAACATAATATCCACTCAGTATGAGGTAAACTAATCCGATTAAGATTTCAATGCACCAAGATGTGCGTATAGATACATGTGTGAATCTGTATGTGTGATTCCCTGCAATGCATTATGAGCACTGATTTGGTATCTTGACAAACACATAACATAATGTATACAGAGAAAACCTTGTAACAGTAGCTTTCTCCATCCTTCCCCTCCAAACATCCACAACACAGGCATTGAATGAAAGAGCTTCAAAGCTTTTCTGCAGTGGTGAGGAGACCAGTGTGGAGGAGGGCATCGCCGTCATGGACGAAGCCGTCATCCCCTGCCTTCATCTGATGAGCAGGGATGCAGCTTTATCTCAAGAAGATCGAGACGCCATGGAGAGCATCCGCAGCCACTGGTGCTGCTGCCTGGGCCAGGACATGGATGGTAAGATTACTTGAATTAACACTTTTTTGCATGTGTTGAATTTTGCATTTGAAAAAAACGCTTTAATAATTCTCACCTAAACATTTAAACTTACTTAAAGGAATATTTCACGCCCAGATGACCATTTGTATGTTAATTACTCAGCCTTTGTTACATTGGATTTGTGAAGAAAACGTTTTTCCCCCCATGCCTCCATAGTGAACAGAGAATCCAAAAACAGAAAATTCTTGATGAATTAAATTCATAGGGGTCCACGCTTAACAGCAAAACTATATCAAAATATCTCTTTACAAACTCTCACACAGTACAATCCAAGTCTCATTTATCCAGTCATTTGTATGGTTTATTCTGGTGCTTACATTCAGTGTTTCTCAACAAAACAAATTGTGTGTATCCCTAGGCTTAATGAGCATGTTGCATGCATCTACATCAAATGTAATTTTTAGAACATGTAAAATGTTTTTTTTAATATATCCATGCATGCTCTCTAGCAGCATTCTTCCTTGCTTCCTGCTGGAAGCATACACTATCTTCTGTGCAATAGTAGAGCAGGAAAATTAGGACCTCCACTGATACTAACACCAACAAACATTAAACTTAAATGTGCTAAAATAAAATCCCCATTCTTACTGCTCTTCCTTTGTTTTCAGCCTCACTGCAGGTGAAGCTGGGTGAGTTTCTGCCTCGGGTTCTGGACGGTTCGGCTGAAACAATAGTTCTTAAAGACCCTCCCAAAGTGCATGTCAACCAGGCCCACGACCTGTGCAGTCGCCTGGCTGCTGTCATGGAGTCCATTCACAGCACCTCGATAGTCATTGTAAAGTAAAGCCCTCAAAGAAATCCCTTACAGCTTCCTTGAATCGTGCGTCCAACCTGCAAACAACTTGACTGTTAGTTTGTTCTGTGCTGACAGACTGTGGGGTTGAGATGTTTTCAATAAGCCAAATTATGTATTTTATTTTACCTGCTTTTTTAGCATTGCACATTTATATTATTTTAAAGGTTTAACATAGCAAACTATAAACAGTCTTTAGGGGTAGATAGGGGGTGGGGCAGGACTGTCACATGGATTTGTGCTCACTGTAACATTATCAAGACATTTCATTTCCCTCTGGAAAAATCTTCAACAGGATTGAAAGTTCACTGCATAATCAAAATGCATTCTCTGTATCCTTCCTAGCTGCTTTCATGAATTCCCTCTGACTGTCCACCATCTTCAGCATCCCCCATTTTGCTGGAAAAAAATACCGGCAGTTCTTAAAAATCGTAATGGCCTCAGAGTAGCAGCAGGTTATGTGAAAGAGGCAGAACATAATTGTTTTTCTCCCACGACCCACAGAACTGACAGCAGTTATTTGTTAACCAGATCAGGTAAAAACATGTTTTAGACTTTCTGCCTCATTCTGGTAGCCTGACATCACCTGACCAATTGGAAATTCGAATAGGCAAATAAAACATGAACAATAAAAACATTAGCTTACAGATTTAATATTTTGGTACCAACTTCAAAGAGCATATTACTTACCGTCATGCCCAGTGCTGGTACTATGTAGTGATATTTTACCTAAAAACTGCAGAGAGAAGTGTAAAGGTTTGTATAGTTGTGTGCCTGTAACTAGCTTTTCATCAGCTGAACAAACAAGATGTCATCAGTAGGAGAACAGGAAAGCTTGAAACTCTGATCCACACACAATCAGATTTCAGGTATTGACATGTTTTATTGGCTGGCAAATTTGTTGAAATACTGGTGATGATATAACTGTCACTAAACTGGATCGGTAGGATTTGTTGTGTTGTTAGGCAGTGTGAACGCACAATAAGGCCTTCATACAGGGCTAAAAAAAAGAAAAAGAAAAAAAAAAGACTTTTATTGCACGGTAAAAAAAAAAAAATGCTTTTTTAAATAAATGTTTTATATTACTTTGTATTTTTCCAGAACAGGAAATTTCACATGTAGATAAAGCTAGAAGAAGATAGCCACATTAATATTATGCATACAAATATTTTGGCAGGGCACAACTCTGAGCACTGGAACTATTAGCAGCAACTCTTCTTTGTTGAAGTTTGACAGAGCCCTGTTGGACAGCACCTTGCTCAACAGATGTGCCTTTTCTCCCCCTTTGAAGGGCTCTTTGTTAATCATGTAA